>NC_088608.1:5901060-6204090 GCF_036013475.1 Columba livia
AGCGCCTCCATCCTAACTTTTAATCCAGACCTTCAAGTGCTACTCAAATGCACCTGGCTGTATGTGGTCTTTGAAAGATCACTACCAGTAAAGTAAGTATTTCAACTTTAAACCATTGCTGTTGTCACTGTGGGGGCTCTGACACTACAATACAGCTCAAGTCCTTGCTGGAGAGATGGGAACGGTCCTCCCAGCATGTCCGAAGGGAGCAGCTCAGCCCCACGGCACAGGCTGCACTAGGAGAGGAAGCAGAGACCAGCATGTCCATTTGCATATATTCACTGGTGACTATTTAGGTGAAACACGTGAGTTTTCACCCAAACGGGAAGACCCAAACCTCCTTATTTTGAGGACGTTCTCCCCTGGGACACTGTTGAGATCAGCAACAGCACCATTTCTGCCAGTGCCTTGAGAAGCATCCATCTGAGGTTGGCCCTTCTGAGAGCTCCTGAAATTATCTAGCAAATCTAAGAGCCTTCAGGGGTACCTGAGTGATGAGCAGGGATGGGTTTTGATCACTAAACAAGCATCTCCTGTTTTGCCTTTGGGAACCCAACCCCTTATCTGGGCAGAGCCAGGAGGGGCTGATGAAACTGGAGGCACGGCCGTGCTGATGTACCAGCCAGCATCCCCCTCCGTGCCCCCACCTCTGCGCTCGCCGCCTTTGAAGATGCCAACAAACGTGAATAGGAATTTCTTTGAGCTTTTCCGTCTCTGCCCTTGGCCTCGTGTCTCTCACTACATGCTCAAGCTGCCACAGATGATCCCCGCGCTACATTCAGCAGTAATTAGGGGCAGGGAAAAGGGTGAAACTGGAGGTGGTTTTATGTTTGAAATGAGTACAAACAACTGATTTGGGTGAGCTCTGGGTTCTGAGAGCTCTGAAAAAAACACAGTATTTTGATGTGCAAGTTGTTAGAGGGAAATTTGCCAGAGATTGTGACAGGTCCTAGGATTGAAATACCCTCCCAAATTGTCTGCCAGAGCTACCCGACGCCCACCAAATTAATTACTTTTAGCTAAATGTGCTGTTCACGGGGTTCACAGCAAAGTGGGAAGGAACCTAAATGAGTCCACTTAAGGGTGGAAATCTCCAACACACGGGGAAGAAGTAACTTCTTAGCTACCAGCACCTTTTTCTATCAGAATTTTGTGCCTAGAAGTAGTTTTCCACCCTATGGGATGATCTGCGAGCGCACAGGGGGAAGGGATCAGCCCACAGCCAGAAGCAATGCAGTCATCCTGTCCGAGGGCACCCTTACATTTCTGCCCCTTTAGAAGGGATGATTAAAAAATATAATTTGATTTTTTTAACAGATACGATGAGTTTGTGGAAAAATACTGCCTAACCTGTCACAGCCATCAGCATACTGCTGTCAGTGATGCTTTTATCTCTGTGCTTTAAAAGGGCTGCATCCTGAGATGGCGGGGGGAGAGAGAAGAGAAAGAAAAAGTTGATTACCGAACTGGAGAAAAAGAGGCAGTATTTAGCTGAAGGCAAAAAAAAACCCTCCTCAGAGTGACTATCATAATAATTATATGACAAACTGTCAACCTGTAGCTCAGTAGCCGATGAACATATCTGCTGATTGTGAAGTGAAGTGTGCACCTAACAAAGTAAAGACACTACAAGGGGAGGAGTGATATAAAAGACAGAAATAAAATGTAACTGATGACGGCTGTCCGTACTTTTCAAATTTGCAAAGTTTGTGCTCATCTCCAAAAGTGCCAAAGACAGAACCAGAATGGACTGATAGTCTAAGAATATCCCGGTGTATCGCTAAAGAATAATTTTTGATTTTAGCGTTCAGTGCTTTATCAATAAAATATAGCTCTGAAATATATATGTGAGAAAATACAATGCTCGCAGGGAATGAGGCTGCGTTCTGACATTTCCCAGGATGTCACTTAGGGGAAGATCACCAGGAGATGCCTCTGCCGGCGCCGGTGCTCCTGCTGCCTCTCATTACAGCTCCTCCTGGGCAGGAACGCTCCACATGCTGTGCTCAGAGGGAAGTCTCCCTGGGAATATATTTTGGTAAAATGCTTTGAAGCCAGAATTGCAAACAGCCCGGCAAGGGTAAATATAATATCTGCAATGCAGGTGCATTGGGTTTGCTCAATGTGCTCTGCAAAGGGATTGGTTTTGTGGCTCAGGTTTGAGCGTTTTGTTTTCACTAAGGGGAATACGCGTTATCTGAACTCTTGCTTTGTTGTCACCGCCTCGTCAGATCCCGATTTTGCAGCCTCTCCCGGTGGCAGCTGCAGGGGAAGCAGCAGGAGGAAGATCAACACTCGTGTTCTGCCTTCCCCGCAGAAGAACTTTTTTGAAAACTCCGTAAGCTGAACAGGAGCCTTTAGGGAGTGCTTGCAGATAATAAATATCAAGCGATAACAGGGGCTTATTACCTGGAGGAGACACCGGCTTGTTCTCCTTCTGAGGCAAACTGGCTAACTAGGAGATATCTGAAGGAAATTTTAACTGTAAAGTATCTCTGCGAGGCATGTGTCTTTTTTTCCCCTAGTACATCCAGTACAACCTCATGGCTTCCATCCAGTTAACGTAACAAATAACACTATTTTCACTGGGCCAAACTGGCTGGAGCTGGCAGCAAAAGGATGAGAAGTTTTAGGAAGGTAAAAATGGCCCACAAGGGCCGTAAATCTGGGACTGAGCTGAGCTGGAAATGATCCACCTGAAGAGCACAGAAAACTTGAGTTTTCCCACAGCCGTACAAATGATGCTGTTTTGCTGGTGGGGCTTTTTTGTTCTGCACAAATGAGTTAGGAGGAGTCTTCAGTTTTGAAAAAACTCATGACTTGATGGTAATGAAGAGAGATTTTTAGAATGGTAAAAGAAATATTCCAATGTGCTATGCAACTCATGCCCATACAAACAACAAAGGGCAACAAAGATGCTGACGGGAGTGGAGCATCTCCCGTGTGAGGAAAGGCTGAGGGAGCTGGGGCTCTGGAGCTGGACAAGAGGAGACTGAGGGGTGACTCATTCATGTTTACAGATATATAAAGGGTGAGTGTCAGGAGGATGGAGCCAGGCTCTTCTGGGTGACAACCAACGATAGGACAAGGAGTAATGGGTTCAAACTGGAACACAAAAGGCTCCACTTAAATTTGAGAAGAAACTTCTTCTCAGTGAGGGTGACAGAGCCTGGCCCAGGCTGCCCAGGGGGGTTGTGGAGTCTCCTTCTCTGCAGACATTCCAACCCGCCTGGACACCTTCCTGTGTAACCTCATCTGGGTGTTCCTGCTCCATGGGGGGATTGGACTGGATGAGCTTTCAAGGTCCCTTCCAACCCCTGACATTCTGTGATTCTGTAAACATGGGAATATCCTGGTTTTGAGCCTGTTTTGCTGCTACTGATCATGATGGTTGTGCTTGAGCCGGCATGTGAGAGCTACCAAGATCAGCAAGGCCAGTGAGTGATGCTGGAAAATCCATCCAAAAGAGTTTATCGCAACAAAAAATAAACTGGATCGGTCCAATTCCTTCTCACGGGTTACGTGAGGCTCAAAAAAGGCAGCAGCTCTAAATATGCCATCTGACTATTTGGAATTGATTTAGTGTGTCACAATCTGTTACTCTGCTTCCGAGAAGAGACCGGAAAAAAATAATCCAGAAGTACAGTTTCAGAGGCTATTGTCATTTGCTTTAAGGAAAATTTCTGTAGTTTAATCTTATGATCCTAGAAATGATGTTAGCAGTTTGGGTTTTCTGAAACCAATGAAACATTAAGATGGCAGATGGTGCGCGGGGCTCAGCAGAGATAAAGGTTGCGTGACTGTGCTAGGAATAAAACATCAGTAGCCTGGTACATTGTGTTTGGTGGAGTTTTTTAGTTTGAAGGAATATTTATTTTATATATATACATATATAGATAGATATATATAACAGTATAAGCCCTGTAGGCATCATCTTTTATAATGCAATAAGGAAAAAAAAAAGGAGCTTCTTATATTGCTGAGACTGGATGACTGTCAAACTAATTTAAAGAAAACAACCTGCTTACAAACATGGTACAGAGAGAGGATATTTGATCCAGTGGCCAGGCTGAACTCTGGGATCCCAGGGGCTAATGTCATACTCCTGGCAGTAATGTCTATGAACAATGTAATTTTCCCTAAATAAAACGAGTTAATATCGCTAACCGATGTGTTGAAAAACACCAGAAGAAAACACACTGTAAGCATTCAGTGTTATTAACTGTTGAGACAGAAGCCATGTTCTCAGCTTATTAAATGCATCAAAAATTCTTCCAAATCTCAAGATTTATGCACAAATATTTTTAATGCCGAAGCCCCAAAAAATCTGCTTCAATGGTAGAAAAAAAAGAAAAACCTCAAGAACCAAGATCAACAGGAAGATGCATAATTATTTTCCTTCAGGAAAAGCTACAGCATACGCTGTTTATTTCTTACAGGTCTTTTGCACTGTCACTGCCTTTTCCAGGGACGTTCCTGAGCCACAGTCATTGCCTGAAGAGAGCAAAGGTTTCTATGCTGGGATTAAGGTAACGCTGATGTCCCCGATTGTCCAATGTATCCCCCAGGGAATATTTATACATTATGTGACCTGCTCTGAAAAACAAGATGCAGAAATACAAGCCTTGATCATCACAACCAGTGCTGCTTCTATGTTCACTTTGAGAAAATGTCCTAATAAATTACGTGGCTTTCAGTCAGATTGTAAAATGCCCTATAGCACCCATCAGCATCATCAGGATGGTGTTGACACTAATGTACACTAATGTAAATACAGCCCAGAGTACTCTGGTGGTTATGTACAACGAACACACACCTACAAGGACAAGGATGTAGAATTTTGTTGGAACTAAAGCAGAAGTAAATTAAGACAAAAACTAATTTTTATCCATCATATTCATATGGTTAGGCACTACAAAAACCAAATGGTTGAAGATAAATTCATGTTGAGTGCAAAAACCAGGTCTAATTCCACTCTAGGATAAGACTGTAGTCTGGCGGTCCAGGAGAATTTGAGATCTTCTGAGTATCTGAGCTTTATGCCTCCATGAATGGTGTTTGAAAAATCTGGCAGCCCATTCTGTGTGATGTTTGAAGAACAGTTTCATATTTTTAAGAAATGTCAGGAATTTCCCAGGGAAGGGAAATTCCCATCTCTGAGTGGCTCTGAGTGCTGTTTCTGATCTGGCCCCAGGAGAACAGATACACAGAAGCAGCACAACCTGAGCCACCCAAGATCTTAATTTATTATATACAGAGAAATCACTGTTCCTCCTATGGCAGGGAAGGGCAACTGGGTGAAAATTGCACTTACTTTGCACCTGGGGCAGAATACAAACACAGAGTCCACAAACACAACGGCAATGCCGTACTTCAGGCCATGAATATTGCTGGTGTTTCTCTTAGTGCATTGAATAGGAGCTCCTTTTAACCAGGGATTTAAAAAATGATTAAATTATATGGTATCACGCTATTTTCAGACTCAATGAAAGCCTTTTTTGAGATTAGGAGATAGGAAGCAATTAGACACTGTTTATGACAACTGCAAACATTTTCTTAATTAGCAAGAATGTGATTTTAACAACAATTTTACCTTTGGAAAGTTGAAGAACATTATTCTGAAGATTATTATTTCTATGAGGATTATTATGAAGATTATTGTTATTTTACAAGCAATTATGTCTTTTCATAATTGATTAAAAGACTTCAACAGCTCATAAATATCAGTATTGCCTAATTAATCTGTCAAAATGATCTAAAATTATTTTCTTATTTCCAGTTTGTACCAGAATCGTTACAAATTGCAGAGGATGGCACAGAGTATGTTTTGACCATTCTGAGTACTGTACCCATTGTCTGTCCTGGGCACGATGAGTCCTGTAAAATTACTTTACAGCTAAGTACTGAGGATTTGGGTAAGAGTTTTGTGTATCGGCATCGAATCAATGTGATTATTTTTTCATGTAGTTATGTTACAAAGAATTCCAAGAGAAATTATACAACTTAAATACCAACAAAGGGCAGAAGCCATAAAATCAACAAACTAGGCCATATATTTGTTTGCAAAATAAAATAAGATGATAATATCATTCAGGTTTTTGAGAAAAAAAAAATCTGACTGGAAATAGCCTGAATGGTCATCCATTGGGACTTATGGATGAAATAACTATGAATAGAAGAAGTTATTTTAAATTCCAGGAGTATAAAGTTCTATTTTAAGTTTTTGAAGAAGCAATGGTCTTAGCTAGAATAATTTCATTATCAATAAGAAGCTCACCTGCAGATTTATTATTCACTAGATGTGTTCTGAAGCCTTTTTTCTTTCTTTTGCTGGCTTACAGCTTTTGTCTAACTTAATGTAGAAGAGAAAGAATCATTCCTATGCTTATATATTCTGCTTTTTCTAGAAGTAAGTTTTACTTGAAAACATTGACAACGTCACTTGGAAAATTCTTGTCCTTTTAATCAGTAAATGGTTCCTTCAGGTTAATCTGGTGGAATATTGTGCCTAACCAAGGGGAACATAAATATATATTTACTTTCTATGTGTGCTAAATGAAACACCCAACCCTTTTTCTAACAAGACATTTATTTATCTTCCATAAGTGACTCATTGAGAAAAATATTTAGAAATAGGATTACAACCAAAGTTTCTCTATCCACAAAAAGCGAGTTAAAAAAAACCCCAAAAAATTGGCAAAACCCAGTTAATTCCTGCTATTTCTCCCTTTCTAAACCCCTCTCCTTTCTCTCCTCATCCTCAGCTATGTGCTTAGACAGAAGAAAAAATAATTCAAATGGTATCGTAACACAATGATCTTAAACTGAACGGTACCTTATGGTTCCAGCAGCTGTGTTGGTCCCGCTCATGGTGTACTTTGCATTTCTCCACGGCTCGGTGCTGCTGTGTTCTACCTATCGCTCTGGGCTTGGAGTCCCTCCTGGTCCATCAGGCAAACAGCCGCTGAGCTCACGGGAAGAGATTTCTTTAGATATCAAGGTAGCTCAGAATGTGAGCTGGTGTGTGGTGGGATGTCCCCACAGCCTCCAAGCGACAGACACCTATCGCTTATGAAGATCAAATAAGAACTGGTCACATAAGCCATTAAGGTTTTTTTTTTTCATCTTACGTTTTCTCGGGCATCAATAAAGCCTGTCAAAATCTCAGTGACTATCAATGCGTGGACCAGGAGATCCCAGTGCGGGAGGCTGGGTTCCACAGATCAGACCCAGGCTGACCCCTTGGCCAGGGTCTTCTCCAGCCCCCAAATGTGCATTTGACTGGGAGAAAGAGGGAAGGCAAGATTTCCAGCAGCAGCTTTTTTTTCAGGCTGTCAATGGGCTCGATGTGTTGGTGCCAAGAGGTCCCGGGATGGAAGCACAACTCAACCAATTAACTAATCTTTGAAGGAACTTGTCACCAAAGTGGAAAATTCCCGTTAGTTTTAATCAGCTCATTTCTGCAGCATAAACTACTAACCAGCTCTAGCCCTTGACTGCTCCATCCTGGGGCTATTTTTTTGGATGACACTTGGGCTGTTTGTGATCAATTGAGAGATATCTACATACACTTGAGTATCTGCTGCTGGGTGTTTGCACGTCTGGTTTGTGCTTTTATTGTCTGTAGGGTCTGTTAGTTTATCTGAAGGAACACTGCGGGCTTCTGAAAAACATAATGTTGGCCACAGCGTTATAAATTGAAAATTCAAAAAAAAAATAGCTGAGATTCGTTTAGACTGAATACATTAACTGACAAGCTCCTTGTCTGACTGAATCCATAGAACAACACTGTTGTGCTAATTATGTAGGGAATAAGTGATAAGAAAGCTAATTACAAGCACAGAAATATCTCTCTAAGTTCAGACAATATCATAATGAATGCCAAGGCACAGCAGAGCCACTGGAGTTCGGCTTCTGTTAAGTTTATCATTACTGTTTTGACAAGATGATTTTCTTTGATTCTAAACTTTTGTTCTGGGTTGCGAGCACAGCTCGTGGGGCTGTGATGGCAATAACTATTCCTCATGGAAACCTCCAATTTAATTGAATCAAGAACCTTGAAAATGAGCCAGGACTTTTCTATAAGATGTGAGGCAGCCTTTAAGGATTCAGAAGGAGAGATAATATGCTATTAATATTTGTAGGTTTTTAGTTCAGTTCCTATAGAACTCTGCAGGGTTAATTTATATTCTATTTTATAAGTCTTTTCCACGACGAAAATTTGATCATGGTAGAAATACTATCTTCAAGTACTTGAATGTCATCTCCTATAAATTATTAAGCAATTTTACAAATGGGAAAAATGAAATGAAAATTTGATATTTTCATATTAGATTAATTCAATTTACGCCATTTCCAGAACTGTGTTCTTTTCAGATGATAATTGTTGTTCTGGGACAGAAAACTAAATACTTAGCACAAACGAGAGAAGTGGACACCACTAGTACTGAGCCTAGAAGAGGTCCCTTTAGGAAAGATATGATGTGCAGAGGCAGAGCTGAATGAATGACTCAGGTTGTCATTGCCATATTGATTTTATCACCACCCATCACAGATACTTACATAGCCACTTCCACCATAGCTTATTACTTTTCCACATCCTTTCAGTGAATTTATCCTCATAGTGACTCCGAGAGATAGAAATGAAACTGCCATCACTTTACAGGTTGGAAAGTAAAGCATTGTAACCTAGCTAAAATACAAATACAAACCTGCTGCATTTGCCTTCCTGTCATGGATCCAAAGTTCACGAAAAACTGACTCAAGAACCTTCCCTTTCCAGATCAAGAATTCTGTTCTGAGTTGTTTTGGTTTTTTTTTATATATTAACTAACTCCAGCTTATAATAAAGGTAGTGAAAGATAAATGTTTTCCAGAAACACAGACTCATCTCTTTCTTTGTCATGAGAACTACTTTTCTTCATTCCCTGGGCATGGACCCATAAAGATAAGACTGTCATTCCAGAAAGATTAGCACTTGTGGAAAGAAAAGCACCACTGAGTCTTAGCAAACTGTCTACAGCAGGGGAAAAAAAAACCCACAGTAAAATGTGCAGAGAAATGCCAGATTGAGTCAGTCACAAATGTCTTCATGCAAACCCCATCTGGTTTCAAGGAATGTGTGTCCTGGAATGTGAAATATTTGCGTTGGATGGTAAACAGGGTACAGGCAACTGTTGGGATAACTCTTGTCAGACTCGGTCTTTGTGTTCGTTTTAGACAGCCAGTTCCCAGGGCTCTCAAACATCGCCCTTTCGGCGTGCCGGGTGGAGCTGCCCTGCTCGGGAAGCCGCTGTGCGGCGGCCACACTGATGGTGACAGCGGTGACAGACTTCGCTCAGGACGGGAACCGCGTCAGCCGCATCGCAGCCCAGCCAGTCGGATGGAGGGATTTGCTCTGGAGGGCTTACACACCCCAGGATGTCAAGGTCGGGTCCTGAAATCATTGGGAAAACGTGTCAGATTTAAACGGGAGGTTTAGTATTGCAGAAAACAAAGATAAATCTTAACCCTATAAACATTTGGGGGTCTGCTGTCAGCAGAGTAAACCAAAACAGCCTCTTTATGTGCCAAGAAAATGAACTTGTAAAGCCTTTTGCTTTAACAAATTTAGGTTTCATTATTAGTTGGCACATCAGTAAGGCCAACAGCTGGATTATAGATGTAACCAGATGTGCTCATCTATGCTGGAAGAGGAGAGAGGGAGAACCTCAGTTAAGGAATTAGCAGGTTTTCAAGGAGGGAGAGGGAAAGCTGAGCATTTGGAGCAGAGTTTCTGAAAAAGCAGAGGAATGGCAGCACCTCAGTAATGAGAAAGGAGCATCGGGACTCAGCAGCACTCTGTTCAATTTGTGACGGTGCCTGTAATCACCAGGACACCTCCAACTACACATGTGGCTGCTCTGTCTCTTCATTTATCCCTGTACAAAATGTCCAAAATAAAAATAATAGGAATCAATCAGGGAGGCAAGCCACACTTTTTACTGCCTAGAAAGGACCGTAGCAAGCAGGGACTGGTCCGTTACCTGTGAAGTTGCTTCAGGCCTCGGCTGGGAGGTTTGAGAGCTGTAATCCCACTGCCCCAGAGAATAAACCAGAACTCAGATTTGACTCAGGCAAAGTTCTCAGAGTAGTGGCACATCCAAGCTCGTATCTTTTAAGTAACCGAAAACAAACCCCCAATGAAATCTATACTTTTACTTCCCTAATTTTTGGGGATTTGCTCATTGGAGAATGAGATTAAACTGGACTGAACGAATTTTTGCTTTCAAAGGTAAAATGCCTAGCACGTGACTATATTCTTTCCTCTCTAGTATAGGCTTCTTTTAAACTTAAGATTCTGGAATGAGAAATAGCAGCTAAATCCATGTTGTACTCTCACAAACCCATATTTTTTGCTGAAGTTACAAATGCTTCCATTAAAATATGAAAATGTAGCAAATGTGTAATGGAATTAATCAATTTTCATAATAAATTGTATCTATCTCATTTAAAACTTGACCTATAGAAACATAATAGACATTATCTTCCCTCCCCCCCATTTCCCCATTGCTGCTTTGCAGTTAATTAGAAGCATTAATGTAATGGACTTCCTGCAACATATCAAGGAAAGATCCATATATTATAATCCACATAATCTTTAGTCCCTCAGACTTGTTCAAATATTTTGGATTTTTCTGAAAATTGGATGGAAATGGTGGGCAGAATATCCTGACAAGTTCAGACACCCAATACAGTGGATTTCTTCAGAAAACTAACACTGCCAACAAGTAGGATCTACATCCTCTGCTGATACAATGCAATTAAAGAGTGGAGCCAAACAGGCCATGTGGATTTGTTTGTGCAAAGGTTTCACTTAGGAAGGCTGTGGTTATGGAGAAAATGGGAAAATTCTGAGACACTTCTTTCTATCACACTGTAGATACAAACAATATCACTGACCTCAGATCAAAATGCTGTTCACAGAGGTGCTCAGCTTTTCATTCTTCAAGACACATTTTGGGAGGCCAGACACTGGTGGGTGTCTAAGTGATGTCTCTGTGCAATAGTTAAGGGTTTATTTTGAAATACAGACGACAAATTGCCACAGGGGAAGAATTTTGTCAGGGAGTGTGGTTCTGTCTTCACCTTCTTATTCATTTATTTAATTTCACCACTGTTCCTAAAAAACAAGTTCTGCTTTGTCACTGAAAGACCGCACAAGGATATAGCGGCCATTCTTCCTCAGGCAGAACTCACTGAACGGCACCTCTGGATTTCTCAATGGGCAAAGAGCAAGCAAAGAATTAACAGCCCTGGCCAAGAAACCAGCCTGGCAGAATATGGGAAAAGCACCATACTTTATCACTCCCTCCAGTATGACTGGGAGCTCTTTGTGTTGCAAATCACTACACAAACCAGTCTTGCCTTTCTGCAAACTGGACAGCAGAGTATGAATGAAAAAACATCTTAAGCAGACGTGGCAATGCAGGTCCAGAGCTGCCTGAGATTCAGGTGTTGAAAGTTCAAAAGGAGTTGTCCTACCTCTGGCTTTTTTGGGTGTATCTGCTCCTTTCAGGGCACCAGGACTCTCAGACCTTGGCTGTGACCAAGTGACGAGGAGCAGCTGAAGATTTCTGTTGCTACAGCAGATCCTTTCCTCTTTTATTCACAGACAGCTCCAGCAGCCCAATTCAGGCCCTTGTCACCAGTACCCGATCAATAACCTGCACATGAAATATATAAATCAGCCATCAATTTGCTGTATCAGGAAATTTAAGGTCAAATTGAGGGATAGGCAGTGGCTACTACTAAAATATGTTAATGCTACTTAATTACAGCATACTTTACACCATACTTCAGGCATCAAAATTAGTACAATTTAATGAGCACACTACTCTCTTGATAATTTCAGGGAATGATCTACTTCTGAGTAAAAAAAGAAGTTTAATAAAAAAGCTCCGCTTTTTAGCAGATAAAGAAAGTGCATTACATCAGGTGGAATAAGGGCACTTTGAACTCCCTTATTGCATGTGATTAAACTCCGCTGTTTGAAAGCAAACCCTGTTTTGTATCCATTCGCAATCAGGTTTTAGAAGTCAGATTTTAGTTTGTACTTGACACATGAATTCTGCCCCTAATGTTTTGTGAGGAACAGTAATGAAGAAAAACTGCTGTGTAGACTGTATTCATTACACATTTCATTTTAACTAGGTCACAGTTCGAGACCTCCCAACAGGGAACTGCTACTCTTTCACTGATCCACACATTATCACATTTGATGGATGGTGAGTATTCTACTTGGAAATAATTTGGCTCAATTACTGCAGTTTTTGGTTTCTGGATGTAGCATACATTTGGTTTTCCATTAGAATATCAAAAGAGCGTTGTACTAGTTTGCTTATAGTGATTAATGTAGTGCTTCAATAATATACATGGTTTCCTTCCAGCTGCTTATGCTCCTTTTAACAAAAGGACTAGAAATGGATTAATGTTGAAGCCGCAATGGTTTTGAGTCTGAATAATTTTTACAAGACAAAGGTCCAATTCCAAAATGTTCTTCAAACAGAATCATCATTATTGACTTTGGAAGGCTGTCAACCCCATGTGGCACCATGTCAGGACACCCCAGTTCCACCAAAACGAGCCATTATGGTACCTGGGGCCAACCTGCAGCCGCCCTGGCAGTTTAGTAACACCTGAGGCAAAGTCCCTCAGCCCAAGGATGCTCTTGCATTCTTCTGCTTCCAGAGCTCATTTATGCACAACTGCATCTCTGTATGGAGTTAACAGTCATAACAACAACCATAAAAAAACAAAAAGATGGCCATACTGTCTCACGATGAAAGATGCCCAGAAATGGTCAGTGGCAAATATCAGGGAAAGAGTGCAAAAATTAAGTTGTATGTCCTCCTGTACTGTCCACATGTCCTATATTATCCAGCAATAAGCTGCTTACAGACTTACTGAGCCAAAGGTGGCATCTTTCTGCTTGATGACCCATACTGTACAGAACTTTTCTCCAGTTAACTTCCCTAATCGTTCATTAATCAATTTACCCCAGTGAACAGAACGTAACAGAAAGTTTTTAAAGCTTGCAGCCAGCACGTTTGATCCGAAGTTGCTCATATTTCAGATCACATTCCAGGTTTGTAATTCTGCCATTAACCTCCTAACGGCACAGATAATGACTTTAGGCACACAGTGTCCACTGGGGCTCAGAAGGCATAATATTTCAATTTTGATATTCTAGGTAATGTCTGAGATGACATCAAAGCTGGAGAACCCTGCTGATGATATGCGAGTACCAAAGGCAGTGGCTCCATTAAAAGTTGTATGTCTGCCCCAAATACAGATGTTTCAGCAAGGAGATTAGGTCTGCACATTTGGAGCTTTCCAGTTTCCCTCCTGCTTTGTTGAATACCATTTATTATGTGGTCAGGCACTTGTTTCATGCAAGTTTGGTTGCTCAATGTGTAGAAACTGTGGAAGAACTACAAGAGATGCAAAGACATTCCTATGCCTCATGGTATCTGCAATTATTTCAACTCTGGCATATTAATCTAGATTAGAACATTATTTTAAAACTCTTTATGTATTTACATTCTAAAATATTTTCTTCTGATTTAAGGATACAAATGGATAGCGTTCTGCCAGGCTGCTGTGTTCTGGAGGTCATAAATTACTGAAAAGTGTCTCTTGGAATGCAGGAATGCTCTCAGTGGTGTAGCACAATTCTACATAGCTTCCATGGGATAAAAAGGTCTAAAATGAAATAAAATATTTTATTTTAATAACTCATTTTGCAATCCTGTTGTTGACAGCATACAGAAATGCTTCTAAGCAATTTACAATTCTACTTGAGCACAGGGAGCCTGGACAAGTCCATCCTTGTGTGGCCACCTGCCTCGGAGTCCCACGGCCTTGAAACAAAACCACCGCAGGATTAGCCTGGCCCCTCCAGAATGTCTCTTCCTTGTGGACAGACGATCATTCCTGCTCTGTCCAGTGCCGCTTTAAATGAGCCAAGCTGATGGGGCTTCTGCCATCTCAATAACTAGGTTATTTCACTAAGATATATCACTTTTTGATATTCAGCCAAGTTTCTTACCCATCATTTCACAGTCTCATTACTCCTACTTATATTCCCATTTATTATTGTAAATAATTTCTCTTTCAATTATTGTAATGATTATGCCACCCTATTACACATTGGTTAAACAACTTCTCTGCCTGCCTATCCACAAAATGTTAACACATTAGCAAATGACTTTAAAGCTCTGTATTTAAGGAGTGGGGAATGCAATTCCTGCTTCTGTCCTGATACAAACCTTTAACCTAAGGACAAAGGCTGGCCAGGAGGTGTGGAACTGAAGGATTCCCCTTTCATAGAATGGTTTGGGTTGAAGGGCCCTTCCCAGCTCCCCCAGTGCCCCCCCTGCCATGAGCAGGGACATCTTCACCAGCTCAGGTTGCTCAGAGCCCCGTCCAGCCTGGCCTGGGACGTCTCCAGGGATGGTTCATCTACCACCTCTCTGGACAACCTGGGCCAGGATCTCACCGCCCTCAGGGGCAACAATTTGTTCCTCATGTCCAGCCTCTGACTGTAAAAGCCACACGTGGGAAACTGTTTGAAATGAGATGCATGTTTGGTATTGTGAATGGAAGAATTATACACAAAACTTGTGGACTCAAGTAAGACACCACAAGAGTACAAGTGTTGCTTAAAAATAAAAACACATCAGAAAGAGACTGATCTTCTTATTGTAAGCAGCAAAGCAAGAGAAGATAAAGTGACAGGACAAGAGGAAATGGCCCGAAGTTGCACCAGGGAAGGTTTAGATTGGATATTAGGAAAAAGTTCTTCACGGAAAGGGTTGTCAGGCATTGGAACAGGCTGCCCAGGGCAGTGGTGGACTCAGTATCCCTGGAGGGGTTTAAAAGACATGTAGATGAGGTTCTTAGGGACATGGTTTAGTGCCAGTGTTAGGTTATGGTTGTACTCGATTACCTTAAGGGTCTCTTGCAACCAATATGATTCTATATTTCTATGATGCTATGAATCAATAGGCTGGGAGGATGAGCGGAGAATCAGCTCTTGGGCATCTGGAGCTATGTCAGTTTTAAGTGATTAGTAGATGCAGGCTGAGGTAAGAACATTACAGAGGAAAGAAAAGAAACATCCAAAATTAGTTAAGAGAACTGAAGGGCACAGCAGCCTTTACCCACCTCTGTATGATCACAGCGCTGCAGGCAGAGCTGCTGTGGACAGTGGGTGATCCATTGTCACTTCAGCACCATTTCTGTCCCGGGAACAGCTCCCTGAAAAGCAAGGGAAAGGCTGGAGATGGGGAACGCTGCCAACAGCAAAACAGTACCAGGGTTTCCTATGCAAAGGGCATATACACAAACATACTCCTGCCTTTCACAGAGTTGCTTACCTTGCTTTACTTTCCCGTTAGCAATGGTGATGAGAAGGAGAAATACACAATGGGGAAAAGCAAGGATGAAAACAGACATGAAAATAGGACTTTTTTGTGTTTCCAAAAATTTAAATGAGAAGCATTAAACATTTTAAATTTATCTTAAATTTTAAATATTTATTTGAATAAGTTCTTTAGCAGATTTGTTGGAAAATAGAAAAATGGTATGAAAATCAAAAGACTGGAATATTTTGTGGTTTTTTGTAGTAAAATTTTCCTACTGAAATGGTTACTTCCAATATATAGGTTGTTGCATAAGATTTCACAACAATACTTCATTTCGTAACTTCTATAGTGACATTTTCCATTATTTTTAATCTGACATACTGAGCTCACATCACATCTGAGGTAGTTATCTATTCATTAAGTAGCTAAAATACATAACTCTCACTTCAGATGATAATACTCCCCTTTGGTATGCCTCCTGCTAACATATTTCTGTAGAAATACTTATCTTGCAATGTTTTCACTCTTTTGACCAAAGGAAGTGACTGAAAATCAAAGAACGTGTCATATTTTACCATGTGAGCACAATCAATTTGTGTATATTGGAGCATAGATGTGAAATAGCTTTAATTATAATAGCTAAAACCCAGAGAGAGCACTTCTTTTTATAGCAAAGTACCTTCTAAATTAAACAAATGTGAAAGCCTGGTAAAGCAAAAGTATAGCCCTCATTACTAGTTATGGCACATTATAAATATAAAAGCTTTTCATGCCATAAATTGTAGATTCTTAAATATGGAGTATTAGCTTTAAACTAAACATGCAGAAAATCCTTTTAAGGTAAAATATTAAAAAGGAGGTATTGTTTGACTGGTGGACTATATAGATCATTCATATTATTGTGTATTTTAACTTAAAAAAAAAAAAGAAAAGAGATTTCTCGAATATTTACACTAATCCATCCACCATTATCCCAGGGGCAATGACACCTTTTCCTGCACAATGACAAAATCTTTCGGCTTGCACAGCTTCGTGCTTCTCACAGAATCACAGAATGTCAGGAGTTGGAAGGGACCTCAAAAGCTCATCCCCCAATCCCCCCATGGAGCAGGAACACCCAGATGAGGTTACACAGGAAGGTGTCCAGGCGGGTTGGAATGTCTGCACAGAAGGAGACTCCACAACCCCCCTGGGCAGCCTGGGCCAGGCTCTGCCACCCTCACTGAGAAGAAGTTTCTTCTCAAATTTAAGTGGAACCTCCTGTGTTCCAGTTTGAACCCATTACCCCTTGTCCTACCATTGGTTGTCACCGAGAAGAGCCTGGCTCCATCCTCCTGACACTCACCCTTTATATATCTGTAAACATGAATGAGTCACCCCTCAGTCTCCTCTTGTCCAGCTCCAGAGCCCCAGCTCCCTCAGCCTTTCCTCACACGGGAGATGCTCCACTCCCTTCAGCATCTTGGTGGCTGCGCTGGACTCTCTCCAGCAGTTCCCTGTCCTGCTGGAACTGAGGGGCCACAACTGGACACAATATTCCAGGTGCGGTCTCACCAGGGCAGAGTGGGTGGCTTTACTGGCATTCATCATAGTGGCCCAAAACGAAGACCTGGCCGAGAGCAGCCCTGCCAGAGCTGCTCTTCTTTTCGATAGTCTGTAGAATTTTACACATCCCCAAACATCCAGTGACTGCTGAATGTAACCCAACAGCTTCGCTGCTCAAGAACAACATGACCAGTCCTGAGTGATGAATGCTCTGAAACCAAAAACATCTTCCAGCATCACCCAGCACTGCCCACAGTCACAACTAGCACAAAATGATTCTTACTAGCAAGGGAAGATGAAGCCTGGAGGGGAGGGATGTGTCAACAAATCAAATAATTTGGTGGCAAAACTGTGGTGGAAAATCTAGGATGAGACACAATAATAATTGAATTAATAAATAGATTAAGTACAGCTTAGTGAATAGTAAGCGCATTGTGTTAGTTAATCTAATGCTACTAGTAGTAATCGTTTACATATATGTACATTCCCTTCTGGCCCCCTCTAAGGATAAACCAACAGAAATGATTCCTATAGCATCTCGCTGTCATAATCAAAGACTTGGGGGCATTTTACAGTTCTCACAGCTTGAGCCGCAACTTCATGCTGGGACAAGAACTTCTTGCACCCCCTGAAAAACAACCCAAACACACAGCTGGGGAGGGAGGGAACCACTTTCCACCCGGTACATCCATTGCTACAGATCATCAGGAGGTGATTGTGAAGGGCAATTTTAGACAGAAATGTGGCGCTTGGTTCACAAGAACATGCAGAGCTCCAGTAACTCTGCTTCATGCTTTTAGTGCCACGAACAATTTCTCAAATGTTGTCCAAAGAATCATTATCGCAATTACAGTTGTATAAACACCACAAAAGTTTACCTGACTACATTCAATTATCCATTCAAGTAATTCAAAGGCAGCTGAAAGCTTCCATTTAGACAGGCTGCAGATTTGTTTTGTGCTGTGCAATCTATGGCATGACTTAACTGAAGGACTCTAAGTGACTTCCAGGGGAGCTGGACTGGGTCCACTGTCAATGCTTATCAAGCAGTAAATAGCTCCCATACCTGCAATGATGTTTATATCCATACGCGAATACAGTCGTATTTACCCAATACAGCTGATTACTCTGGGTACAGCCATTCTGATGCATTATTTTCCATCAGCCTCTCTAAACACCTTTCCTTTTAAGATTCCCCCTGTTGAAGGAAACTGTGGAAGGTGATTCCCATAAAACATCCTGTCTCCTCTGTCTCTCCTGTGAAGATACCCAAATGGAACTCGTACTTGATGTTATAAGAGATTATCTATTTTTTATGTTGTCCTTAGTTTTAATCAATCTGAGCAACAGCATCTGTGCAGTGTACTTAGGATTTATGTATCTGATTAGACAATAAGATGAGACAGAACCATTCAAAATCTTATCGCTTTATGGCCAACTTCACTAAGTTTTTCAAGATGAAAGATAAAGTCAGATGTGTTTTCCAGCAGAGAAAAGCACTTGGCATTTAAATGCTCACTGTACTTAAGCTACATTGTTTTCTACAGCTTTTATTCTGAAGGGGAGTAAAATGCAGATAATACATACTAAAACAAATCTTGGTTCTTGAGCCATTTGTTCCTCTGTATAGGAAACATTAACAGACTGAAAAAATATTGATGTTTATATGACAATGCTTAAAAATAATCCTGTTCTTTAGTTGAGGTATTTTACACATTTCTTTTTACATTATTTTATTGTAGAAAAGAACAACGCTTATTATTATAAACTTATAACTTAGCTTCCATATTACTTAATTTCATAAAAATCATGTTTAAAACTAACTGCAGAGCCTTAAAAGCAAGCAGAAGAATCCATCTTCTTTAAAGATGGCAGCTGTTGGCTTGTGAGGAGAAAACTCCAGCAACATATATAAAGTATACAGCTACTGTTCACTTTTATACATCATGTTAGAATAAAATAGAGTAAGAATGAAACAAGCTTATGGAGTGGGAAAATAAAGAATAAGCAGAGGAGAATCCTCTAACAAGTCCCTGTTGTGGACACCCAAGGGGCTGGGGGAGTTTTACCTGGCAAAGGTGAAACACCTGCAGAGTTATTAACGTTATTATTCTGCCCATGGCCTCACTCAGATGGAGCAAAGACTCCTTGTACAGAGAAGAATGAAGGTCCCGAGTCATTCAACAGACTGCAATGTGCTGAGTGCAAATCCGTTTAGAGTAAAAGTTGTACTTACAGTAAAGTTGTTGAAGGGGGAACCAACTCCATTTTAACAGGTTTTCAGTAGAATTCCGGTTTTTCATATGAAGTGTTCACCTAGCCACAGTCAGTCTTGTAAAAGTTAGTGATTAGTCACAGAAGAGGTTATTTGAGCACTGATTTTGCTTTGAAGAATATCATGCTGTAAAGCATCCAGTTAGAACCCAAACATATTTATTAAGGCCTGGAGGCAGATACTTTCTCCCATATGCTATTATCAAATGTTTATCCTTTTTAGCCATGCCTGTTGCCATAGCAGCAGCTGGGAGACAACTTTTCACAGGAATTCTTATGCACTTCTAGCTAATAACCGCAATGGCGTTCCCTTGCTCATGGTGTCAGAGAAACGTTTCCCCGCGTGTTTATTTTTCCCTCCGTCAAGGCCACTCACCACACATCATCAAGGACGATGCTCTACGAGTACCAAAAACCAGCCATCCCAAGTGGATGCTCCAGGTCTTTAAATCCTCTTCTTTTTGTTGTTTGTTGCTGTTATAGGCGCTACGATAACTATAAAATCGGCACTTTCCTCCTGTGCCAGAGCGTGTCGCGGGAGTTCGAAGTGCACGTTCGGCAGTGGGACTGCGGCGGCCACCGCTCCGCCACCGCCTGCAACTGCGGGGTGGCCGCGCGAGAGGAGGGGGACACCGTGGTGCTGGACACCTGCAATGGCCATTTTCGGGAGGGCAGACCCCAGCTCACCATCAAAAGCACCGAGGCGTCGCCACACGTCAAAATCCTCAAGTCCTACGGGGGGAGAAAAATAACAGTACGTGGATATTTGAGTACTCTTGTTGTTCTTTAAAAACGTGAGGCAACAAAGATGCTGAAGGGAGTGGAGCATCTCCCGTGTGAGGAAAGGCTGAGGGAGCTGGGTCTCTTGAGCTTGGAGAAGAGGAGACTGAGGGGTGACCTCATGAATGTTTATAAATATACAAAGGGTGAGTGTCAGGACGATGGAGCCAGACTCTTCTCGATGGTAACCAATGGTAGGACAAGGGGTAATGGGTTCACACTGGAACACAAGAGGTTCCACTTAAATTTGAGAAGAAACTTCTTCTCAGTGAGGGTGGCAGAGCCTGGCCCAGGCTGCCCAGGGGGGTTGTGGAGTCTCCTTCTGTGCAGACATTCAAACCCGCCTGGACACCTTCCTGTGTAACCTCATCTGGGTGTTCCTGCTCCATGGGGGGATTGCACTGGATCAGCTTTAGCGGTGCCTTCCAACCCCTGACATTCTGTGATTCTGTGAATTATTAATGAAGTTGCTACCAAAAACATGTATATAAAGCTGTAAGAGCGCCTGCAGCAAAATGTACCAAAACCAGAGGCATTGGGAAGAAACTGGTTAAAGTTTTCATTTAACAAACTGTAAAACAAACAAACAAACAAAATCTCTGGAAATTCCTCCTAGCAGAGTGCCAGTGTTGTTACTCACTCTCTGCAGTCCGGCAATCCGCTCTCAGTTTGTTTATGCTAGTTACTACCCAACTGCATCACATAAAGCAAATTTCTTTGCAAAGCTTATGTTATAAATATTCAAGAAAAGATCACAGGTAGCAGAATAAAGTAGTTTTAAAGTGGAACAGTAAGGAGATATGAGTCAGATACGGATAGCCCACAAAAGGCATGAAAATAGGCTGCAAATTTGCGACGTTTGGTATAATTTAAAATATTTGCCCCAAAAATATAAGGCATAACATACTTTGCATGGGTATCACTTATCCACACTAATCCAGTGAGATCACTGAAAGACTAAGAGCAGGCTGCACCAGGGGCTTTGGTGAGGAGAAGAGCCACAAATTATGGCGAAGAAGATAAAATTATCTTAAGAGTTGTATAATCAGGATTTATTGCTAGGAAATACTTTGGGTGAAATGGATCCACAATAGAGCCAGAATGATGCAGGGAGTGTATGTGCTTGGCTCTGCTTGTGATCCCACTTGGAACAGATTTTAGTAAGGTAGTAATTGAAAGTCTGTTAATTATAGAATAGAAAAAAAAAAAAAGCGGGAATCAAGCTGTTATTTCATTTTACAACTGAATGCAATATAATTACTCTTTTATTACTAGAATAATCTTAGCAAGGAGTCCCTATTCTCATTTACACCTCGTGCAAGTCTCCCTGAAATAAATCAGGACACCTTGGGACATTAATATGATTCCTGCCCTGATCTGATTGGGGATCTGCAGTAGCGGTGCAGCAGTGGCCACGGTCCCTGATCACAGTCCCTGATCAAGGTCCATCCCCATCTGCTCAGCAGTGGCCCGCTGCCAGCCCCCATGGCTCCCACACCATTCACAGAATCACAGACTGGTTGGGGTTGAAGGGACCTCTGGAGATCACCCAGTCCAACCCACCTGCTAGAGCAGGTTCACCAGAGCAGATCACACAGGAAGGTGTCCAGGTGGGTTTGAATGTCTCCAGAGAAGGAGACTCCACAGCCTCTCTGGGCAGCCTGTTCACAACTCTAACATCTCACAGTAAAGAAGTTTCTCCTCATATTCAGATGGAACCTCCTGTGCTTCAGTCTGTGCCCGTTGCCCCACATCCTGTCATTGGGCACCACTGACAGGAGTCTGGTCCATCCTCTTGACACCCACCCTGGAGATATTTATAAACATTGATGAGATCCCCTCTCAGCTTCTCTTCTCCAGGCTGAACAGACCCAGCTCTCTCCGTCCCTCCTCATAAGAAAGATGCTCCAGACCCCTCAACATCTTTGTAGCTCTCTGCTGGACTCTCTCCAGTAATTCATGGCTGAAGCTTTCAACGGGGTTAAGTCCCTCTCTTTCCTGCGCAAGGCAGCAGCTTCCAGCAGCCAGTCACTACATATGCAGCCTTGTAGGAAATGCTCCTCCCTATAGTAAACCATGTAATTAGAGGGTACATGTTTATCTGAAGAAGGAAATCAAATCCTACTCAGCACTGTGTCAGCTGCAGTTCTCCTGCTCTATTAAACCACTATTTTTTTTTTATTTACCTTGAGAAGCAAGACATACAGCCAAGGTGAAGGTTCAGCCAAGACCTTTTGATGTATCCAAAGAACTGGTTTTATGTGATGACTTCCATATTTCCATTATTCATGAAGGCAAGTAATATTTGAAAAAGGATGCTTTAAATGCCCTGATTAAAACACAGAGAGGCTTAGTTTAAAACACTGTGTCCCTGGTTGTTATTTCAATCAGCGGCACTTTGCTGCTCCACTCAGCTGGACAAGGAGATCACTCATGCAATGCTCCTCAAAAAGGATCCTTGTGTCTGAAATGATGACTGGGAAGCTAAAATGGGCAAGATTATTATCCTGTGCAGCCAAAATGTAAACTTTGGATTCCAACACAGAATCACAAACAAAAGGTAGTTGCTTCTTCAGAGATATGAACAGATTTGGTGGGGAGGAGCTTATAAAATCCCCACTGAGAGAAAGAAAAGTAATGGACATTATTTGGCTGAATAAGTTAGGAAGAGCTGATTAAAAAAAAAAAAAAAAAAAAGGAAAATAGTTATTTTGAAATTACTGTAATGAGATTGTTTCCAACTACTTAATAAATTGAATATTAAATGAAAATTTTTAATTACGGATAATTTTTTTTAAAACTGGTTCCTTATCAGGTTGCCGAGTGCTCCTGTTCAGGATCCAGAGTGCTCCTGTTCCCACTCCTGGCACAGATCAGTTTCAAAATAGTTTTCTTTTTACCTATAAGAATAAAGCAAACAAACGAAAAAAAACCTATTTCAGTTGAACAGATTTATTCTTCTTTTTTTTTTTCATTTGGTAGGAACACCAATCTGAAAAATCCATTATCCACACAGCTACTCCTTTGTCTTAACCTCGAGATTCTTTTTTTCTTTTAAAGGTCAGTGTAAGCTTACCACAAGTTCTTTAATGAGAAAATTGCTTTATCCACTTTAAAACACAATCATTTTCTGGGTAATCCGGCCTTGGAAAATGAAACGATTTCTCAGAGAGAAGAAAGCTGTTTTTCAGACTTGGCAGTTTATCTAAAAGAAATGATTTCCCAGGCAAAGGCACGAGGGTGGCCTTATTGTCATGGAAGTCGCGTCAAAAATTAGCTGGTAACTTACCAGTGGGAAAACTTCAATGGTTTTAATTATTAATTTAAAAAGAAAGTACTTGTGCAGTTTTATATTCATGTAATGCTATCGCATAGTAGTACTATAGAAAGTATAGTAGTATACTATACTTTCTATATTAGTACTATAGAAAGGAAGCTAAATAACCGCACAAATATTTATAGTGTATCTAAGTGATCTGAAATTACCTCCGCCATGGCCAACATCCTACTTATATATTTTTGTTTGTTGCAATGGACATTTATTATTGCATGAAAAGTTTGGTAACAGTTTCTTTCCGCCTTTCAAGATCCTCTTCCCTTCGGGAGCGTTTGTTCGAGCCGACCTGAGCGAGTGGGGAATGGGAGTGACGGTGAGGACGCCGGGCAGTGACTTCAACAGCACCCGAGGTTTGTGTGGCCTCTTCGATGGGATCGGTGACAACGATCTGAACAACATGCCTGAGGAACACTTCATAGAGGAGTGGAGGTACAAAGCCAGAGAACCCCAACCCGGGAGATGCTCCTTAGCGCTGTTTTGAGGGGTGTTGATGGGTTTATTTCCATATGTGCTTCCCTAATGACCTGACAGGGAGACCTGCTTTATATAGCAGGGGGAGCCTGGAGAGTTGTTACCATCCCATTATCACAGGGGCTTCATTTTCAGCCAGCACAATACACAGAAGCAGCTACTGAGAGAGAAATTTTATATTCACAAGTGATATCATGTTAACAGCTGTGTTAAGATCCCACTCAGCTGTTAAGAAAAATAAATGCCATTCTCAGCCACAGTGATAGATAACTGACAATAGGGATTAATTAAGGGTTTGGTATTTCCCTTGTTCTTTTCTTTCCGAACACTAATTACAATATGTGAGTATACATTAAATGTTACATTTTGACAAAGTGTGGTAATATACGTACCATGCTAAAACTTAATATCTACTCTACTAACAATGACAGTGAGCTCTGAAAACTTGCACTTTCTAAGACAGATGGTCTGGAACCAAAGCCAGGAGTCTGGCACCCTGACATATCCCTGTCCCTCTCCCTCTCTCTATCCCACATTTTAATTCCTGTTGCTGAACTCTAAACATGGCCAATAAGTGTTCCCAAAACCAAAACGTGTTTGATTTACTCTGCAGTTTTGTTTGTAAAGTATTCTTTGCAAATGCTTAAAAATAAGGCAAACCATTTTAACATTCCACTTCATCTGTACATGGGAATTTATCACCTATTGCATTTTAGAAAAAAAAACAAACAACTCTGCCATATTCTCGTTATACTCAACAGGCCTAAATAATGGCTACTTAATGGAAATTTTGACCTGTCAGTACAAATCACACAATTTAGAAGTTAAGAGGCATCTATGAACATCTTAATAACATGATAAACAGCCAGAGCTTGCTTCTGGAAAGGCAAATGAAGAAATAGTTTGGTGCAAGAACCAACCAACTGCTGACTGTCCAAAAAGCAGCTAGCAAGATCATTTAGGAGGACCTGTTCAAAGCAAGTTTGTTGAAAGACCAGAAGCTAAAGTACAATATTTAGGAATTTATTTATGAACCAGTGAGGAGTTTCCTAGTGCTTGGTGCATAAGATACTTCAGGGAAGGCAGGAGAAGCTACTGTTAAGTGAAAAGGGCAAGAGGGGTGATGAGTTTCACCTTGCAGTACTCTCAAGGATGGATTCTCAAGGATTCTTCAGAACCTGGTTAAAAACACCAGCTAAACCCATGGAAAGGCTGCGGTCACCTCCAGAGGAGACTGGATCCGTCTCTGATCCACCCACAGAGAAATGGCACAGTGAAAAATGAAACCTGGAGGGTGATTTTTCTGCTGCTGTTTTTAATTTCACTTTAAATAACACTGAAACCGTGTTAGGTTTTCTTCAGCACCTGAAGCTAGGCTGAGTGCTCACCATCTGGCAGCTCGGCTCTCTCCCCAGCTCCCACCTCTCTCAAGCAGCTGCAGGGCACTGAATGGCACAGATTTGTTTTAAACATCAGCTTTCCAATGAAACTTTTAAACAACAAAACAACATCAGAGCCTCCCAGACCTTAAATAGCATCTGGACAAGGAAAGGCTGAATTTTAAAACATGTATTTTAGGTAAGTAAAATTAATTTTTCAAACCATTTTTCAAATCTTTTGAGAAACCAGCAGCAACGCTATTAATTTTGGCCTCTCTATATATAATAGCATCCAATTTAGTTTGAAAAACTTGTTCTTTAGTTCTTCCTTGATTGTAACGGGCAGCTTAGAGGAATGACAGTTTAGTCACCTTATGGAGGGGACAGGAGGCACATCCTGGCTCATGGAGATGCTGTTGGTACCTGCACACCTGTGAGGAAGGATGAGGTTTCCAGTGGCTCCATCCCTTCTACACCACAGGTCCCTGGTGACCAGAGCTGACCAAAGGAGGTCTTGGTATCATGTAGAAACAGCAAAGGAATTTTTTTCAATAAAATATCAAGGCAAAAGAGATTCATTTTACTGAAATTTGTTCAATTGTCCTGGGCTGTAGGAAAGCACAGAGCGGTTTGTGCATTTCTCTGAGCACAAAAGCCATCCTGCTCTATCGTATTGTATTCTGCCATGCCCGCACACTGGGAAAAATGGTTTCATGAATGTCTGGGCTCCCTTTTCAGAAACAGAAATTATTTCATTTTGCCTGTGAGACCATGATGTTTTTTTTAAAGTAGTACTGTATTAATGATCAAAATAATAATATCATAGATGCTATTTTCGATATATATTTGAAAAATAGGATAAATGGAATTATGTTTCCTACAACAGAATCCAGTGGCTGGCTCCCTAATGTTGACAAATGCTTTCGCTTTCCTGAAATCTCCACATTCGGTCTGCAAGACAAAATTAATTCCAAAATAATTTATATTTTTAGTAATATTTCAAATTTGTCTGGAAATAAAGTGCTGCAAACTATTGGGACAAGAAGCATATATTTTTCTATGAAGCTCCAGGATTCCTCTTGTGCTGCACAAATAAGATCAAGAAGAGCTCTTGTGCTCATAAAATTTCCAAAGAAACTTTAACCATGGATATTTATTCAAACTGAACTATCTAGAAGTTCTTCCATCATTAAAGCTGGACTAAATTACAAAGAGAAAATAAAATCACCTTACCTTATGTGATAGCCTAGCCCTATGATCAATAGAAAACTGCTTTGTGTCTAAAGAAAAAAATCAAAGAAAGCTCCTTTAGAAGACAGGAATGAAATGAAATAAAATATGCACAAAAAATGTTAAAGGAAAAGGCACTTAAAAGTAAAGTTGCAGTGATCCAGGTCTTAGAGGAAACACCTGGTAAGGAGAGCACAAGCAAATAGATAAAGATGATTTTAATAACAAAGCATTTGAAACAAATCACTGTCATTCTTCAAGCCTGAGTTACACCAAGGCCAAATCCAGGGTCTTATTTCGTGTGCAATATGCAAAGGGTAACCTGCACCTCAGAGAACGTTCTGCAAAGAGAAGTCAAGCAGTCAGGCAACACTCCAGCTAAGCATTTAAGCATCTGTTACTAAAATGTCCCAATGTAGTGCTAAAATATGTACAGGACAACTCAAGAAGGACAGTGCAAAGCGACCCAAGAAAAGAGAGATTAAACTTGAGCATTTTCTTATGTACTTTGGTGCACTGGGAATTTATACATTCCTCAGCCTCAGGGCAAGAAAGTTTACTTGGTATTGTAGACTAATTTGCTGGAAGTTTCCTTCCTTTAATCTCTCTATTTTTAAATCAGATTACCTCCAGGGAAGAGTTTATTTGACAAGACTCCAGCACCTTCTGAGAGGAAGCAAAGGAAAAATTACTGCAGATGTCAGAAGGAAAGCAATAGGTTTGTGCCCATGATAAACACACTGAACGCCTTCCAGACTCCTTCCCCTCAATCTTCTGGTTGCCATTACGATCAGGTGGATTACATCTCCGCAATCCCGTATCTAGATGTTACCTCAGAGTTTGTCGCTCAGGCAGAACCAGAGTCAACTTTGCGCAAAGATGGGAAGCTGTCGCCCAAGTCTTTTAATCAGAGATATCTGCCTAAACCAGTCCAAAAGCGAGGCAGCCCCGTGGACCAATTAAAACCCTTTGCGCACCGTATTTCCATGGAAAAGAACAGTTCCACCAGCTCCACCAAACCGACACAAGACCTACAGAGAGCTAGAAGGCAAGGAGACTATTACGACTACTCATCCCTTCACCCATTGCACAGCCCAAACCAGAAAGACTCGGAGAGCTTTGCGTATTTTTTCCCAGAGGATTACTTTGAAGGAATTCGGGTTAAACTCCCACTGGCATGGCCCACTCCCAACGGTCTAACTGCCACCAAAGCTCGGGAGATCTGCCACCAAATTCTTGCAAATTCCACCATTGGCTTAGTGTGCAAAGGTCTCCTTGGAAAACAGATGGATGAGGTGATTGATATCTGCGTTTTAGATCTGCAGCTCAAGGATGGCGTGGCCCAGGTGAGGGCACTGATAGCCCTTTTGGAAAATGAATGTGAAAGCAAAGTGCTAGGAAACAGAAACAGAGTGTTTCGGGTAGGAAACCATCCATCTGCTACCCAGGAGGAAATCCTCACCGTCCTCAGGTGTCCTGCTTTCTGCAATGGGAATGGACAATGTACGGAACTGGGCTGCCAGTGCTTTGAAGACTATAGTTCCTACGATTGTAGCATTGCCAAAAGTAAGTAAAAAATTCTGTTTGTTCCTACCCTACCCATCTTTCCGTGGTATCAGAGTTATTAGGTAGAACATCTGCACAGAGTTGTTTGCTCTTCAAACAGTGCTACCACTAAGATATTTGATGAATTAGTAATCAGTTTTTGACCTTGAAGAGCCGATCAAAATATCTGGTTGGCTGGTCCTTCACTTTTTCGCCTCAGTAACTTTTTAAAAATGGATTTTACAAGCCCCTTAGCAAATTGGTTTTGCAGAAGTGATTTTCTTTACATCTGATCTATCACCAGCATGCTGACAAGCAAGCTTCTGACAAAAAAAAGAGGGTCCTGCTCACCTTGTGGTCAATATTCATGTTAACACTGTATAGATACATTTTTTTTTTCTGATCAACAGAGAATGAAATTTGAAAATTAATTTGAAACACTGTACTAGTAACAAAAAAAAAATTAAAAGTGACAAAATGAACAGGTACATTGTCAAAGCCACAAAATAGCTACAGGACATATTTGAACCTGCAGACCTGATTCTGCAAATATTTATGAATTCCATTTACACATCAGACTACCCCACTAGATCTGTTTCGTCTTTACAGTTCAGGCCCTCAGTGGATAAAATGCAAGTCCAATGTGAGTACTGACAGTGCTTGAAACTAAGCACATGCATAAATGTTAGCATTAATTTAAAAAAGTAAGCCCTGTCTCAGCAAACCACATCAGCTTATGCTTAAAGTTACAAAAAGGTACTTAAGGCTCAGCCGTACAGTTGAGTTCCTGCAGCTTAAGAAGTAACAGTATTTCAGCTAAGCTGAAATGACAAGGAATGCTCTCTTAACCCACCCCAAATGTGGGGGGAAGCCTTTTTCTGTGATGCTTAGGGCATTCTTCTGGCTTTAGGACAGGTAAAGCTCACATCTAGGGTCAGTTGTCACAGCTTAGCTGAGACATCCAAATCTCCATCCAGCCCCAGCAGCTCAGCGGCACATCTGATACCCCAACGCATTTACTACCCAGGATGGGATTACCCATGTGCTTTGTAATAAATGTGTCTTCAGTGCGCTGATTTAGAAAGTGCTAAAATATATCCTGACACTTGTTTTTCATTAATGGCAGGCTAAAATTTGTGGGATCATTTCCTAAATTTAGAGGAATTCATACTCTTTCACACAACTGACACCAGCGACTGAAAAGCAAGTTGAACAATTTTGCAGTAATCGTCCAATATACAATCCACTATTTAACTTAATAACCCTGCGATATGGTCAGGTTATGAGGGTTGCTTAGGCCAGATTTGTAAATTTTATTTTACTTTGCTATGCTTGAAATCCCTTGGATTAGGGGAAAATACCTTCAATATGACCTTTCAAGTAAAAGCGAATGGCACCTTGTCTTTTTGCTGCGACATCAAATATAAACAAGGACAATGTACAGAGCACAGACCAAAAATGCACAGGGAGGCGAGAAGTGGAAAAGAAACGTTACCTCAGCTGGGGGAACACACTGTAAACCATCACTGCTCCCCGACCGACCGCTTCATCCACCCCTCACTGCCTTTGCTTCACTTTTCTCCAGTTGAGAAAAACATGGTGGTTGGCTCTTTGCTTCCAACCACTTTTCTTTTTGGAGTCTGGTTTATTATTATTTATTTATCAAATTATTTCTTCTTTATTAGATATGTTTTAGCACGAGCATCCTTGTGCTCAGCCTGACCCTGGGGAACACGCACTTTGTGTTGGACCCACACAAGAGCCACACCATTGCAATTAGGAAAGCATAAATTTCCCTTAATGTTTATACTGCTTTGTTTGCTGGAGGTGAGTTCGTTAGTGCCATGACAAAATTAACATTGACAGCTTCAGCAGTTTTCCTACCACAAGGCAGAAAGCCCTTTTCCAAAATGCCCATGCAGTTTTGCCAACATTTCAATGATAATATTTGATTTTAAAAGTGAATAGCCTTTGCTCTCCCTGTCACACTGTATACAACCCACATTACCTTAACTACAGCTAAGAACTTGTGGTTTTCTTAAAAACTAATACCTGTAAAATATTTTCTGTGACTGTTACTGGGCCCTTGTAGCCAGGAAGGCCAATGGTACCTGGGGTGTATTAGAAGGGGGGTGGTTAGTAGGTCAGAGAGGTTCTCCTGCCCCTCTACTCTGCCCTGGTGAGACCACACCTGGAATATTGTGTCCAGTTGTGGCCCCTCAGTTCCAGCAGGACAGGGAACTGCTGGAGAGAGTCCAGCGCAGGGCAACAAAGATGCTGAAGGGAGTGGAGCATCTCCCGTGTGAGGAAAGGCTGAGGGAGCTGGGGCTCTGGAGCTGGAGAAGAGGAGACTGAGGAGCGACCTCATTAATGTTTACAGATATATAAAGGGTGAGTGTCAGGAGGATGGAGCCAGGCTCTTCTCAGTGACAACCAATGGTAGGACAAGGGGTAATGGGTTCAAACTGCAACACAAAAGGTTCCACTTAAATTTGAGAAGAAACTTCTTCTCAGTGAGGGTGGCAGAGCCTGGCCCAGGCTGCCCAGGGGGGTTGTGGAGTCTCCTTCTCTGCAGACATTCAAACCCACCTGGACACCTTCCTGTGTAACCTCATCTGGGTGTTCCTGCTCCATGGGGGGATTGCACTGGATGAGCTTTCGAGGTCCCTTCCAACTCCTGACATTCTGGGATTCTGTGAAATGTTAAGTGCAAATATTATTTTTTATTAAAGAAAACCTACGGAACACATAGATAATTACTATTTGAGGAGAAGAATGCTTTCTAGCTAAGTGAAGCAAGCTCAGAAGAGAAAGCATTAAATAAAACTGTAGTAGAAATTGCTGTTTTGAGCCACCAGTATATCTTTTTCTCTTGAGGAAAAGGCAGTGGCACAGCTCCCTGAAGCGCAGGATATGCCTTCCCAAGGGTGCACCTTGCCTGGGGAACATTTACCATTAATTTTCCTTTGTTCCACCACCCTAGTGAGATTATATGAGATTATATGTGGCCCTCTCATCAACAGATGTCCATTCCCAGAGGTATAAGGCAACAGTCCTTCACGGTATATTCCACACCATGAACATACACTGGGAACTTGGATGTTTGTACAGAAAAAAAGAAAATCAAAATGTCACAACAGACTGTGATTAAGGCTGGTGGAATTAACTTTAATCACTAAAATCTTCTCTGCAAAATATAGATCTATTTTTTCTGTTTGTAATCTGTCTACCAGCTTGTATGGAGTAAAACTAACCATGCAGCACAGTTCACAGGGATAAACTCCTCAGCCCATGGAAACCTCTGAGCTGCTTTGTGCATGACAATTAGAATCTTAAAGTGGAAATGCCTTTTCCCAAATATCCTTGTAGACAATAAAACTACTTAGCAGTCCATTGTGTGTCCCACAACCTAAAGAAAATATTGATTAAAAATATTTTATGATGTTCTTCATTACGATGAAAAACAGCAGTTGTTTAAGCAAAGATAACTTAAAAAGAATTGCCCCCAGGCTAATTAAAAAAAAATAGTTAACATTTTTGAGAGTCTGTTTGTTAAAAAAGGGCTCCTCTTTAATATAAAAATCTGAGGTTTGTTTGGCTGGATTTCATTTGATTTGTTGTTTTTCTCCCCAAAAATGAACACACTAAAAATAAAGAGGATCCATTTCCTGACTGAATTTACCCAAGACATCACGGTATTCACAAATGGGAACAACAGCCATCAGGAGAATTGCAAATGCCTTCTGTAACATGGGTTCCAGAAATGCAAAACAATTCAGAAAACATACCTTTGAATCCATAAATTGCTGTTGCAATGCTGACTCTTCCCAAAGCGCGCTGACAGAGGAGCCCTCAGCTTCACATGATGGGCGAGCAAGGGCAGTATGAATTTCCCTCACTGTCAATGATGATGGTTTGAAGATTGTCGAATCAGTCCCTTTAAAGAGAAGGGCTTCCTTTAGTTTGGGGAACATAACATTGAAAATTAACTCATTTCAGTGGATATTCACCCTTGGAGAAGCATTTGAAATGGTATTATGTCCTTACAGGAGGGTCAGTAAATTCATCTGGATCATTTGGTTTTAATTCTTGATACCAGAGATAAAAGTGTGCTTGATAAAGTAAGAATGTTGGTACTCATTGCTCCTCCCTTCCCAACCAACTCTAGACTGGTGAAACGCCAGTATGTGCTAGGAGGGCGATAATTCAGGCAGCTGTGAGTAGGACCTGGCCATGGGGTTACTCCATCCCTTGTGCTGCTGGTTTGGAGAAATCAATCAATTGGAAAAAAAAAATATTCCAGAAAAATTAAAACAAACCCAAGGTGAGAAACAGCACACTTAATTTGCACAGCCTTCTTCTTTGTCTTTGGCATAACTGTAGAGAAGCTATGGGAAGACTTTGTAAAAGAGGCTGGATTCAGCATTAACCATGGAGAGGGAAAAGTCCCGCCACATTCTAGAGTGAATCAATGGGATGAACTGCAATGAGCTCCTTGTATTACAGATGGTTTATAAGTTCAGTTATGAGTGGTCTCGAATATTCTTTCTCTGTACACCAAAACACAGAAACTGTGTATCTATAAAAGTACCTGATCTCGTAAACACAATATAAAGCAGATCTACACATCTAGCCAGAGGTCAGATCATCTACAAAGAGAAATAAAATAGCTGTAGCATGCCAATCATTCTGGCATTATAATACTTAATTTGGTACAGGCAAACAAGAGAAGCAATAGTGTGAGCTTCTCCTTCAGCTCTTATTGAAATTTGAGTTTTATTCACAACTTTTCATAAAGATATTTGCTTGGTTTTACATTTCATAGGCAGAGACAGCACATGACGTACCAGGTATTTGCGGGGATAAGTACCACGGTATCACACAATAATGATGTGCTTCTTAAAGGGCAGTTCAAAAGGCTGGAAGTCCTCAGAACTGAAGTCCTGTTGACGTCACTAAAGCCAGGATTTCACAGCAGAAAAGGCTGTTAGAGATGAAGAATTAAGACCAATCTCAGACATAAAGCTGTATGTTCCAACGGGGACAGCTTGAGCCCCAAAGCGCAGCTCCAGCGTCCTGACCTGGGCAGCAGGTGGGATCAGCCTTCGGGATTCTGCACTTGTAAGCAGAGGTTCTGTAGGCAGGGAAGAAAAGCAGAAGAAATTAATAACTGAATTAGGTTTCTGCAGGACATAAAAAACTGCCTCTTTTTCTTTTAAAAAGACAGAAGCAGCAGCAGAATGCACGTTGATTTTGGAAATGCTAACTCTTACATGGCGTTGTCAGGAAAAAGTTGTTTTCCAGGAGAAATTACATGAGTAATGAAGAAAAAGGCAACTCCTTTTGCTGGCCATATATTTTCCCATTAGTTCCAAAACAAATCTCCCTCTAATTTTCTCAGGCTGGAATTATATACGTGAATTAAAACTCCCCCAAGATCAAGGAGGCCATCAACATAATTCAAATATCTTTTCCAAGGTCACCCAAACTCAGCCGCGCTGCCAACACATCATAACGCATTCTGCCACTGCTTCTGACCAGCACACACACACAAAAAGATGGCTGTGCAGTATTTTTAGGGATCAGAATACAACTCATAATGTATTTGGAATAATTTTAAATGAAAACATGTAGAAAGAGAAAAGATGCAAAGTGCTTGCAGAGACTTACTCCTCTGCTCTGACTCCAACAGGAGCCGTCCAGGTGGCCAGAGTTATAATTATCCTCACATGAAAACCGCAATTTGGAGTTGAAAGGCACCTCTGAAATTTGGCAATGCTCCAGAAACTTAGACTTTCTTAATGTTGCTTAACATTTCACAAAACCCCCCCAACACCTGTATAAGGTGCTTAAAATGTCATTACCACCTGTAATTAAATGCAGAATCCAATTACAGCAGATAGCAAATCAGGTTGGTGCTTACTGTTTGTATATATCGACCATGTTGCTTATAAAAAAAGAAATCAGGACCGGCAAAGCACACAAAGAGGGATGTAATATGCAGATTGTATGAAGCTCTGAAGAGCAATTACAAGATAAAAGGTAATGAGGAATAATAAGGACAAATTAGTTTCAGTGAAGTAATAACACTTCAAGTTTAAATGTCTATTTGGAAAGTTCTGGGGAAAAAAAATAGCCAGCAAAGAAATCCAAGAGAGCAAAAATGATGGTAAGAAGGTGAGAAGTTAACGCTTACCTAACACGCTTACGGACGTACCATTTTCATATCAATAAATCTCAGTAGTGCTGTTCAGAAGTTCTGTGAACCCAAGTGCATTTTCAGAGCTGTGAATCACAACCACGCAGGTCCCTCAGACCCATCTGCAATGGCAGGTACATGAGTTACACCCTGGGTTTTTAGAATGATCATAAAGACCTTTCTGAATTTATCATACTGCACTGGGCTGAGTCTTGCTCGTGCGCTTTAATTACATAATTATTATATTGAGTTACAGTATGGGGTCAGCTTGTACAGTTCCTCAGGTGGGGTCTTCCAAACGAAGACGTCTCTCCCCTATGGAAGAATAAGCTCTGAACTTTAATTAGGCTAGTCATACAAGTTGAAGATTAAATTTGTATTATAGAAATCCCACTGTTTATATAATTAAGCTTTACTTTTAAGTATAATTCATGTTTTCAAGGCCAAAACATGAAGGAGACGTGAAGAAAAGATTTAAATTGCTTCAAAATGCTCAGGTGAAAAGAGACAGAGTATTTCATTCAGTTCTCTGTGTCAAACATCTGCTATGGAGATTTTGCATGGGAACATATTGATTTTGTAATAAATAAGATTCTCCCACTTCTATCAGTTCAATGGTCTTTAAATTCCAGATCATGGTGCCATAATGATTATTTAAGGGCTTTTAGTCTGTCAAGTAAATGGATATTTTTGGCACAAGCGATATGTGCTTTGCTGACGTGACACATCACAACAGCGCAGATGGAGTTGTTGGGGTGTATTGGGTCAACACACGTAAATTAGACTATATAAGTAAAAATGCAAACTAGACTTTTCAAAGAAAAACCAGTTAATTCCTTAAATCACCAGGATATCTACAAAGAAACACTCTGCTCACTGTACATAAAGGTGGGAGCCTCTGTCTCCATGACCAGCCTGTGGCACAGGGAGAATGATGTTCTACATCACCATAAAGGGCCTCAGAACCAGAATTACCTGAAATAGCGGGATTTCTGTCTGATCCTCTCTCCAGGAATCGATCAGGTTTTAAAAATGGTTTAGATTGTGAAACAAGGAAAAAACACAACAAAGGTTTTGGCTAATATGGGAAAACACTTCATACGGTAGTGAGGATGCAATACACTTTAACAATTAATTTCATCAGTTTTTCAAAATTGGCCTTCAAAAGAAGAGTCAATCATGCTTGTGAGAATAGCAAACATCATACTTAATAAACCTAAAGTTTTCTGGCCAAAACAGAGTGCTATTTCTGTTAAAACATTAAATGCAATTATTCTTTTAAAAGCTTCTTTTTCTTTTAAGATAATAAGTCATTTGGCTTAACTCTCCTCTTCATTATAAGAATACTACTGACTTTGGTGGATATAGTATTACATTATCAAGAAAAAATAAGGTCTCTTTACAAATGTTCTTCTTCCTTTTTTCTCAAATTAATGATTGCCTTTTCCATCCCACAATGCTGAGTTTTCTTATCAGCCAACTGAGGGAGGTTTAAAGATTTCCTACATCTATACCCCCCACATTACCCCAAGTATGTGCTTGTTCACTTGTCAACTGAAGGACAGTAAGAGAAGCAGTGTTTTTATATTATAGTTTAGAAGAGAACTCAACTACACCTATCAAATACACTTTTCTTCAGTAATAATTTCCATAAAGCAGGGAACACTTCATGCAAATCTCTGTATACTGTTGCGACCTAAAACACACATTAATATGCTGCTTCCATTCCACTGCGTTCTTTACATAAGGATTAAAGCTATTACGAATATATTCTTATTTCCTTCAAGCTGACTTTGAAGAAGTGAAGGAATTTTCACTAAGCTATCAATACTTTGTAAAAGAGGTTCTATGTAACTTGAAAATTAAAATCTTCATTTTGGGAGCCATTATGTCCTCTTTATATCATTTTTTTTTCCTCAGCTTACCAGATAATATTGGAAAATAGATAAAGAATAAATATGAGAACACATATTAAGCAATTCAAGATATTATTGGTTTCAGTTACTCAGCTTTTTCCTAGTTCAACCAATTTATAATTTAATGCTGAATGAAAATAGATTAAAAAAAATTAAACATTTATTTACAAAATACATTGTTTCTTTCTCCCAAATATCTATCTGGTCCTCATCAAAGCGAGCTAAGAATCCCAATAATAATGGCATCTGATATGAATAAAACTTTTCTACAGTATCTACAGATCAGAGCCATAAAAATTTACACCAACATATTATTTTCAGTCTAAAAACAAAGGTAGTATTAGTGGTCATAATTGAAAAGGGCGTAATGAGTAGGCATAATAATGAGCAAATATCAAGGCTTTGAGATTTCTCAACCAAACATAATTGGAGTTATGTGCTTTTGAAAATATCACTCCTGTGCTAGTAGAATGAAGGAACACCCCCAACCACAAAATATTAGTAAGAAATACAAAATTTACACAAGAAACATAGCTAAAAATCAAAAGAAAAACAATTGTGAACCTAACCTAACCTCCCATTGATGTATCCTCACTGACACCTAGGTACTCTGTTTTATATTGACGGAGACATAAAACCTATTTGTGGGTGATTCTCAGCGACTGACAAGCTCCATGCTGGTTTTTGAAGATCTTCTTTTCACCGCAGTTTTAGTTTACTTTTGGATGGTGCGGATGAGATAAACACGCATCTGAAAAGCCAAACATCAATACCACCCTTAATCTACTGTTTTAAACTCCCAGGTCTTGCCATTCCAAGGCCGGGCCTGGCTGAGCGGGAAGGGCTATTACAGAGTCGATAGAAACCGGGTTTTAAAAGGATATCAAATCCTCGTGATAAGGGACATGGAAGGTTGCGTGCTCGGTGATCCATACCATTCCCTGCAAATCAGATCAGGGAGATTAGTCTTTTCTGCTGATTAGTTTATTTGCTTCAATGCAAAGCAGCGAAAGCAGTTCAGGAAAATGTGTAGCTAAACAAAACCATTCTGTAAAGCGTATAGAATTAAATGCTGGAAAAGCTTACAAAATTATAGGTCTGATTTAAACTGACCAAAGCCATAGACTCCAGGTGCTTGCCTATAACTTCTTTACATCATGCTGTTTGCAGGCACCACGGGAAATTTCAGCCTTAAATCTGGTTAAATTCAAAACAAAACAAAAAGGCCTGAACAAACAACCTTCTCCAAATACACACTCACATACATGATAAATAAGAAATTCATGACAGTTTATGAGCTACAGAATTAAAATCTGCTGAACATTAAAAGGTCTGATTTAAACTGACCAGAGCTAAAAATTCAGAGCAAACTTTTAACACCTTTGTATCATGTTTTTGTGTTGTGTAAAGAGCCCACAATCTACCAGTACAGAATGTTCAGCCAATTGTGAATAAGAACCCAAGCGCAATAATCATATCTTATTCTGTAATAGCTGTAATGATGAGAAAATCACTAGGAACACCCAAGTGGATACTAGTGTGGACATAAGGACCATGATGACACCCACAAGGTCACTCGTACCCAGATCCCTTTGGGTGGCATCACTGTGGTCATTGGTGGGAAGCCACAAGATACTGCCAGGGGTTCTAACATGAAGTGCTTCAAGGGACTGAAAGGTCCTGATGTGACAGTAAGTGCCATGAATGCGCAACCAGGTCTTATATTTTACCACCTGTCAAGGCCATCTAGAAAAGAGGTAATATTTCACAGTTAACAGCACACTCCCTTTCTGTTGCTGAAGTAAATTGCTAGCAAGCCTTTTAAAAATAGAAGGAACAAATAGACATAAAATGTCATAGTGAGATTTCTAAAGCAAAAATAATTTACCATATTGTTGCAGCACATGGACGCTTTCAGTGTGAAATTGAGCCAGTCCATTTCTCATACGCAGTACTTGCAAAATGCCCTTCCCTTCCTCTCCCAGGGCTTATTTCTGCAAACCATCCTGTGTACCAGAGTTGCTCAAAGCTGGAAAACAGACTTTCTCCCTGTCAGCTAAAGATCATAGGTCTATAGTTCAGTACTACGATAAACTGTGGTTCTTTGAGAAGTGGTTTTGGATGCAGGGACAAGCACAGCCTTCATCTAGAAGTCAGCGATGTGCAGAAATACGCAAACAGCATATAGCTGCTAATGGTTTTTCTTAGGGAGGATTTTCAAATGAGCTTTGGGTTACTGATACCATGACTTCCAGAATAATGCATTCACTAATTGTGCATACGACCGCTGTAATTACATACAAAAGAAAGAAATACAATATTTGTGCATTTATTTGAATGGAGGCAGATTCCGACTTGCTGTGTCCAAGCTGTGAGATAACGTAGCCGCATCCTGCTGCGATCCAGAACCATCACAGCCAGGCCAGCAAGCTCTGGCACAGCACCTCACTCAGCCAGCCACATAATTTCCAGGTCAGGGCAACTGGAAAATACGCAACATTTTCTTTTGCACTTCAGCAAAGCTGTGACCATGCACTTATGATTTGTTTCTTGATCTGCTTTTCACAACTCAGGTTGCTTTTATATCACCCTAATCAAAAAAAAAGAGCAGTCCATTTCCTTCTTGTTATTTGAACAAAATCCTTGCCAGTTTTAATTTCAGCTTTGCTGCTCCAGCCCACAGTTGCATGTGTAGCTTTCAAACACTGCAAAAGAATGTTTATTCGTGCTAGGACATTTTCTAATCAAAAGTGGAAGCCCAACATGAACCACATATATCCATCAGTAAGACTTCAATAAGTGTAATTTTGCAAGATTCTTGATTTTTTGTCAACTGTCTCCATTTTACTTCTACATCTGTGCATACTTATTATTTACATAATACACTACAGCAAATATATATATAAAACCAGTCAGGTATTTATGCAGGGCTTTTTTTAAGTCTATTATGTAGCCTGTGCTCCTTGTCAGGTTCGAGTCACGTAAATACTTAGAGAAAGAAACCACACTGTCAGCACTGCCAGCAGCTCTGAAATTACTATTCTTCCCTGCAAATTCCTACCAGGGGTAAAGCAGAGGAACCAGGACAGTCCCTGTCTCTCAAGTGAGCCACAACACAAGCACTGCAAACCAAACAGGACAGACCCCTTATTGCCATCTAATTGCCCGAGGTCTGGAGGGCTTTTAGTACCTATGTACACACAGCTCCTTAAATCCTCCTCCAGAAGGCGACTGCTCCCTGACACCCACCCAAGCCCCAGGTGCTGCCCTGAGCTTCAGGTTTTTATCTACCAGTAAAACCCAAAGAACATTCTTGGCTCGTAGGTCATACAGAGAAAAGAAAGAGGATGAACTGTTCTGCGTTTTGTTATACTTTGGCATTCACACTCCTAAATGTACATTATTAATGTGCAAACCGATCGTTTTTCCCATGCTCGTTCCACGCTCTGCCTGATTTCCCGCAGATTTCTCTCCTGCCTCTTTAACTTGCCCCTCCACAGACACCAGACATCCATCCCAGATCTCCATGACCTCCGTTTTCTCTGGATATCTGCACTTTTGCCCTTAATCTCACCTTTATGATATTTCCCACCTCTTCCCTTTGCTCCTGTCTTTCTCCCCTCCAGTCTTCTGCTGAACCACTCGTAGCTCTTTTGTTAAAGGTTTTTCAGGCTCTCCAATATTTCCTTCTCACATCTCCGCCTCTCCGGCCCTTGAGCATATTCTGTGTACAGGTTTATGAACTACCCATCCACTAAAACGGGGACCGACGAACAGCCAAAACTCGATTGTGTTTCCCCAGCAAGAGCAGGAGCTCCATGGCTGAGTGCCCAGATACCGACTGTCATGAGATTTTTCCAAAGCTAAAAATCATTGAGATTTCACCTTCCACGTTTGGTTGAAACTGGCTAATGTATGCCAAAACTAGAAGGCAAAGACAGGCAGAAAACCATATTATAAACAAATGGTCTTATGCCCATTAAATGTGTTATCTCATTTTAAAACCAGTTAGATAAAAATAATGACCATTTTCAAAAGGAGCATTACTGAGGCTTAAGGGCTGAACTGCAGTATCCATTTGTTTAAAAATGAGTCATTATAATTACTTTCATTTTCTATCACACTTTCTTTTCTTCTTTTCCTGTCCTCCCAATATCCCCTGCAAAAGGGCCTGGTAAAATCTGCATGGGGACTCCACCACCTCCTCAGTAGCAAATGTCAAGTGGCCAGAAATAAACTAATAGAGCATTAAATTCAAGATGGTCTCCCACACAACTGTGCTGTGTATTCCTCCCTTAGAGCATCCCAGCTGAACCAGGCAGTGGGTGACATGGCTGGCTGAGGCAACAGAAAAAAGCCCACTCGAGCAACAGCTCAGTTCCCTCCTTCTTCCCCACCTTCGCCAAACTACCGAAAACAACAAGGTGCATTTTTCTGCCACGTATCTTTCACTCATTTCACCGGAAAACAAGTCTCATTTTCATCCCAATTAACCCATAACATGGCATGCCTTGAGAGAAGACATCCAAAGCTTATATGGGAACATATTTCACAGAATCACAGGATGTCAGGGATTGGAAGGGACCTTGAAAGCTCATCCAGTCCAATCCCCCTGCCAGAGCAGGAACACCCAGATGAGGTTACACAGGAAGGTGTCCAGGCGGGTTGGAATGTCTGCAGAGAAGGAGACTCCACAACCTCCCTGGGCAGCCTGGGCCAGGCTCTGCCACCCTCACTGAGAAGAAGTTTCTTCTCAAATTTAAGTGGAACCTTTTGTGTTCCAGTTTGTACCCATTACCCCTTGTCCTATCGTTGGTTGTCACTGAGAAGAGCCTGGATCCATCCTCCTGACACTCAACCTTTATATATGAGGTCACCCCTCAGTCTCCTCCAAGCTAAAGAGCCCCAGCTCCCTCAGCCTTTCCTCATAAGGGAGATGCTCCACTCCCTTAATCATCTTCCAGATTTAGATGCATTTAAAGATGCTATACAAAACTGTGTACAAAATGGTGTGAGAGGAATAAATATGAACTGCCATGCTGATATAGCGAGTCATTTCAAAAAGCTTTGGCCCTGGATAATCTTGCCCTGGCCCTGACACAATGGCATCATGTAGTGTCAGGATGCTCATGAAGATGTAAGAAACCCTCAGGGAAGGATGGGGGGCTCATGGACAAGCAACCAACCTGAGAGTCCATTCCTGGGAGAGGAACGTCTGCAGGAGCACACTCCTGTGCCTCACTCCTTCTCAGCCTGGGAGGTTTTACATCACCCACAGAAGCCTGAGAATCTGCAACAATAACGAAAATGTTAATGCAATCCCAGCTACCTCAGTACTAGTGGGGCTAACTGTTAAAATCTCATGAAAAACATAATGAAGCTTTTTTTTCTAATTTTTAGGCACTAGCCACAGAAAAGGCAATTTATCAAAACCATTCACTACATCTGACTAACAGTTTTGTACATTACAGGAATCCACAACTAGCTGATGAATGCTGATAAGCTGTAAACCGTTTCTCTTCTTGTAAATATTGCAAACTGTCCAACAGTGCTGCTGATAATAAAATCAACTAAAAACAAAACAACAAAAAAACAACAAAAAGAAAAGCTAAAAGCACTTCAGAAGTATAGAAAAATTCTTTCCATTGTTTTTTACATTTATGTTGCTTTCTTTCCTCTCTCTGGAACAATGAGAGCCACACAGCTATGTTGTTACGGGCTGCAATCTGGTGGGATCACAGTATTTAAACCGCATTCATCCCAGTTACAGCTTAAATGGCACAGCCCTAAAAGGACAGCAAGGTACTGGGGGAAGGTTGTCAACTCAGCTCAGGGCGTTTTGCCCTTCAAATCAGAACTGAACCATTGTACCATTAAAATATTAGGTGACATGAAGCTTCTGTTTTATATAAACTACAGCTCAGAGAAAACTGATGGGAAATGTGGCTTCGCCAGAGCAGCGGGGATGGGGCAGGGGAGAGGAAAAGCTGAGCAGCATGTAACAGGGCAAACAGCTTGAATTACACTGTGCTGGTGCAAATATCTGCCCAACTGTATTTTTTTCTAAAGTAAAGGTGTGAATTCTAGCATCCAATGAACTCCCATTTTGACTCTGTAAAAATAACCACAATGTGAAAGCAATGAGCAATTTTAAACAGTGAAAACCTGAAGTACAACAAAACACAAATGAGCCTTTACCTGAGAATCATAAAACACTTTAAAAGCAGTAATGGGTGAAATTCAACCTTGTAAGGGGGGCAGCACAGGCTGTACATCACTTAATACCTACTTAAATCCTCAAAATAGGATTTAAGTGAAACTTAGCTGGTGCATGACATTGGTGCTGACACTGCAGAGCTGAGTGCCACCCATGAATGACTTAACCCTCACAAACAAGAATTCCTTTGAGGATCATTAATTTTACTGCATCCATAGCTTTTGAAAAAATAAAAGGACTGCTTTTTGCACTGCTGTTTCACATTATGAGGAGCCTGGTGGCACAGTCATCTTCTGTGGGATGACACCCTGTCCCCTCAGCTGAGCTCCCATCCTCTTACCTGGGTCAGCAGAAGTGTGACCACTGAAGACCTGTATCACGAAGATGCAGCTTCAGTTAATTGATTCCATGGGCTGTATAACACTCACTGATATATCTTGCAGTAGTAGGTGCACAGGGCAATTATTCAGTGGAGGTTTTCTGCTTTCCCACTTTGACAACTCCTGCTCCTCTTTTCCAGAGAAATTCACAGGGGAGCACGGAAGACCCCAAGGAAGAGAATTAAACCAAAACAACCAGGATCAATGACAACAAAATCTCTGATTTACCAGAACAGAACAGCGTGTGAGTGCTACTCTCTAAAGTTTTGTATCTATCTCCCCCTTTCAGGGCAAGCTTTGGAAATCACAGGCTTAGAGAACGGAGGTCTCTGCGACATCCGTGACTCCGACTGCACCAGGATCCGGGTGTTTGGCTTCGGCTTCAAAGAGTCGCCCAACCTGCGCTGCCAAGTCACCAGGTTAATCGTAAGCAACTTCCCAGGGGATTGTAAAGTATTGATGATACTGTCAAACGCTGACATGTTTCTACCAAAGCCTCTTCAGTGCCAAGTACCATCGTGTCTCATTGCCACAGCGGGTGCAAACACCTTTGAATCCCATTGCCAACACATCTGCTGTGAGCAAGGGGAGCTGAAGAGGCTCAGCCCTTTCCAGGACTTGTTCCTTGGAAATGAACAGCTATGTGCTCATGCTCTCTGTGGGCTTTTGTTTAACTCTTGTTTGGTTCAGCTGCACTGTAGTCTGGTGAGGCCTGAAATCACAATATTATTTCTCATTTTGTGCATCTGGAATTGGCACGCTTCATTGTTTTCCTAAACATACTTGATTGCTAAGTTTTGTGGTTAAATATAAGGTTTCCTTAACATAGTTATAGAGCCTCTTATTTTAATTTTCTTAGTCATAGTTCAATACCAAGCCAGAAGTTTTAATGCCTATTAAAACCATCTCTTCTGCTGACACTGTAATTTTATTACACACCACTATACACGGGCAATGCTAGGACTGAATTGTTTGGTGTAACAGCATACTCAGATATGAAGGGTTTGATTCATCTCATAAATCCACCCCATAAAAGACATTCAGCCTGATTCCAGTGCTAACGAGGAATTCAGCTAACAAGGCAGAGCTGATATTCGCCTGCCATGTCCACTTACGGCTCGGTAGGCTATTGACAAGCAGCGATGTCTCGTGCAGCTCATTTAGATAAAGAGAAGACATCATCCTCAAGGCACAAAGTTGCTCCACCACGTCACACAGTCTCACAACAGCTCCTCATCCCAAGTGCAGGCTACAGCACTTCCTAAATCAATAGTCCATTGCATGCTCAGATGAGCCTGACTTGCTTTTTGCTGTGGCTTCAGTAACAGCCTCATTTCTTCTAAATAAACCATCTGGAAACGCCTTATATTATTAATTAGAAACGTAACCATATGTTGACAACTGGAATTTCTTTATATGAGCCTTCAGTTTTTGCACTCTCCTTCTGTTTTACTGTAGCATCTCAATGGCGAGTGGTTATCAAGAGAACAAGAAACCACAAAAGCAGACTTTCTCAGCTCTGAGGCTGCTGAATGCCGGATTCCCCTCCTGAACATCACAGAGACAGAGGCTGTGCACTTTGTGGCTGGTGATGAGCCGATCGCAAGATGGCAAGTGAAAGTAGGAATTTCTTATGTTTCTAAGAAATGCTTTAGAAGGAGGAAATCACTTGTCACGGTAAATTAAAATGCAAAGCACAATTTGCTTCCCTTCAGAAATGAAAATGCCTGTAGAAATACTCACATTAATGTCACATAGGGGAAAGAAAACCCACACCAAGCAAAACAATATGAGTTAAAATCAGGTGTCTTTGCAAGCAACCTGAAACTGCAAATTACAATCACATCTCCAGGCAATCACCCAAGATTGATGCAGTTGTACTAATCAATTGTTAATCATTAGTATCTCATTTCTGGAAACTCCAGCTCAAACCCCTGATTAGGCAGCAAGAAGAAGACAGCACTGAGGCCCCGGCTGCAGGTCAGGGCTGGCATGGCCTGAGCAGAGATGTCATGGTCATGATCACGAACAACTGCAGTAAGAAGCGTGGGCAGTACCTGTTCATGTCAGGTTTTCTGCTGCGGTTTTAGCCCCTTTTCTTCACAAACTGATACCTACTTTCTAAATATTTCCACGACATAAGTGCCTTACCGACCCTGTGCCTGCTACCCTTGGCCTTGCTCTCAGCCTGGATGGTTATTTTCTGCAGATTTGTTGGGGTTTTTTTTAAGACTGAGATCATTGAAAGGCTCCATAGCTGAAAAAAAATATATTGCAGTGGTTGAAAGATTGCAGATGTGCTTTGAAAACTGCAGCATGTAAAAATGAAAAGCATAAAACACTTACTTCACTGTGGTGTTACTGCCTGTCCTGCACCCCACAGCTCCCCATGCCCCAGACTGGGGACATGTGCTGCCAGGTGGCTCAGGGGAAGCAGGAAGATATTTGGCAGTGGGCATTTTCTATCCTTTAATTTATTTTAAATAAATAGGGATTTGTGTTTTAAGAGAGTGGTGTAAGATCCCTGTGGGAGCAGAGCTTGACCATCGGCTGCTGGGGTGGACCTTGAGTCTTCACACAGAATCACAGAATCAACTGGGTTGGAAAAGACCTCAGAGATCATCCAGTCCAACCCTTGGTCCAACTCCAGTCCATTGACTAGATCATGGCACTAAGTGCCATGTCCAATCTCAGTTTAAAAACCTCCAGGGATGGTGAATCCACCACCCCCCTGGGCAGCCATTCCAATGCCTGACCACTCTCTCTGCAAAGAATTGCTTTCTAATCTCCAGCCTAAATTTCCCCTGGCAGAGTTGAAGCCCATGCCTCCTTGTCCTGCTGCTGACTGCCTGGGAGAAGAGACCAATCCCCACCTGGCTAGAACTGCCCTTTAGGTAGTTCTAGAGAGTGCTGAGCTCACCTCTAAGCCTCCTCTTCTCCAGACTAAACAAGCCCAGCTCCCCCAGCCTCTCCCCATAGGTCTTGTGTTCAAGTCCCTTTACCAGTCTTGTTGCTCTTCTCTGGACCCGCTCCAGCACTTCAATGTCTTTCCTGAACTGACGGCCCAGAACTGAACACAATACTCCAGGTGTGGCCTCCCCAATGCAGAGTACAGGGGAAGGATCACTGCCCTTGTCCTGCTGACCATGCTATTTTTGATACAGGAGAAGGAGCTATGAGAGTGGGCAGCTCCTCAGCTGAACCAGGACAGCAGTTCCTCTGCTTGGGGCTCCAAAATTTCCCTAAGGAGCTACCGAAATCTGCCAGCTGTGAGATGAAATGCTGCCTCATGCTGGCAGGATCCGAGACAGAGAAACCCTTGAGTTTCCTGGCCCAAGAGGACAGAAAACATTTCTGCACGTGCGCAGGGCCGTGTCTCCAGTGTAACTAGAATAACTTCCTGGCAGCTCAGCTGTATTACAATGCAGCTCGCTTTCAAGTGCTGCCTTTCAGCCCTGAGGAGGTCTGTACATTTTTTGTGACTTTTCCCCCTCAAAGCACATAGAGAACGTCTCTTTCCTTGCTCTGAAGTTCAAGAAAACCCCCGCACCTGTAAGCCTTCTGCCCTTTCCCTCTCCTTCAAACCCTGCAGAAAAACCAGGCTGAGGGCTGCACGGAGAATGCACAATTAAATCATCTTGAGTCTGCATAGCAATCCTAGTTCACCTGTGGATCTTTTTGCTGACCGAATTGGGAAGGCAGAGCTCAGTGCTCAGTTTCAAAGGCAGCTGGCCTTACCCCGTGGCACAGAGAACAAAACAACGGAGCTTTTCAAGATAAAGAATGATTTGAAATGAATTCCGCACGCGGTCAAAAAACTGTGCTCCCGAAAATTCCTGATAAAATTTCCTGCGACACTGATCTTCTGGGTTATGTTAATAGCTACTTTTTTTAAAGTAGGTAAAAGATTTTTTTTCATAACCAAAAATAAAACCAATTCTTTCTGGAAATGTCACTGTTCAATATTTTCAGAATCTCTCCGCCCTCCCAAATCAACATTCAGAGGAATCAGCAAAGATTCACCTACACTTTTTTCACTACCAGCGCTGGGAGAATGGGGGCTGGACAAGCTCTTCACTGTGCTCTTTCATTTTATCTGCTCTTGTATTCATGTTTCTGATTTTGCTCATTCTTTCCATGACATGCTGCTGAACATAGATAAGAAAAGTACATGGGGCTACACCAGAGCATTTGGTATAATTAGTTTAGATATCAAAATACAAACTCCTACTTGGGCGGCAGATGACTTGGGCTGTCCACACGGATGCCTGGGTGATGAGCTGGAAGAGCTTGGCAGCAATTTATCTAATTTGGGAAGCAGGTCTCTTGCTTATCCTCAATTCGTTATCCTTGCCTATTATTTGCCAAAAGCAGAGCACAAAAATAAAACATTTGTTAAAAAGTCGGTGAGGCAGAAACCAGATTTGAATTCAGCAAGCTCTTACATCTTTCATTTTTCATTTACAAACATTCATACAAGTCGAATTGTACGCAGATTATGAGGGATACAAATAGCCAAGATGTTTCGTGACGAATGAAATACTTTAGGCACAACTGAGAGATTTCCTGATTGTCCTGACTGCTCATGCCAAAGCGGCTCTTTCTTTTCAGATGACACGTATGTTCACACAATCAGGACACAATTCCAAGCATTGGCTTTTAATGGCCAACCAAATTTGAAGAGAGGTTTGCCCAGTTTAGGTCTCATTGAAGTATTTGTTCTGCATCACTAAGGTGACTAATGGAAAAGCAATTAAAATAGCTGTAAAACAACCCAATTCTATAAAGACACTACAATGGATGTTTATAATAGAATGCAGAAAAAAATCCAAATTAAAAAAAAATCAAATTGGCAGGAGTTACATTTCATTCACAATGCTTACTTCAGATGGAACAATTAGTTCAATTTTATAGCTTTTTATGTTTTTCCCTGTCTACCCATTTCTTCACCCACTATTAGTGCATCAGTATTTAGACAACATTGGACTCTCTGGTATAAGACTGAAATGAAATGTAAATTGCATTAGGAATAATATATTCTTAATGGAAATCTTGCTGCCAATAAGCACTGTCTTTGAGTGAAGAGCAGGTCTCCAGGGGGTTGGCTGTTATTTTTTTCTCCTCTGAAACTGCAGCATAAGTTCTTTCCTTCTTTTAAAAGAGTTTTTACCTTTAATATAACATACGATAGTCCAATATCTCAACGGCATATGATGCCCAAGAAAAAATATTGTTTTCCTTAAAGCTATACCAATTAATTTTACTGCACCAATGAATTAAAGTAACTTTTACTCTTTGTACTTCCAGTTATCTTTGTTCAATTTAATGCATATTGACTCTCTGAACTGAAAGGAGGTTGTGGCATGGAGGGTGTTGGTCTCTTCTCCCAAGTAACAAGTGATAGGACGAGAGCTAATGGCCTCAAATTGCGCCAGGGAAAGTTTAGATTGGATATCAGGAAAAATTTCTGCATAGAAAGGGTTGTGAAGGTCTAGAACAGGCTGCCCAGGGCAGTGGTGGAGTCACCATCCCTGGAGGTGTTTAAAAGATGTGTGGATGAGGTTCTTAGGGACATGGTTTAGTGACAGAGTTAGGTTATGGTTGGACTCCATTTTAAGAGTCTCTTCCAAGCAAAATGATGATTCCATAAATAGTTTACTAATTGATCAAAAAACTTTATACTCTTGACCTTGTAGAAGTCTCTTGTGAGGGGCTGAGGGTGTTTCAGCTTCAGGGTCACTGGAGAGATGGAAGAGGACTTGGGGGCTGGTCTTACAGCAAGAGGACAAAGGGCTACCTGGCCAAGCTGAAGCAAAAGCTTTGTTAGATCTGCTGAAGAGCAGCTCTAGTCTAACTCTGAGAAGCAGAAACCCATAAATTACCTGAGAGAAAGGGCTTTGCTTTCCCTCTGGTGTTCATCAGCGCTTCCAGCAGCAGTTTGCATTGGGGCTGCTCTTTAATGTTCACATGTCTCAAGAGGTGTCACAACTCCTTCTCAGAAGCGAACCCTTTCCACATAGTCTGACGTCTTTTCATTTTTATCATGGAAAAATTAACACATAAACTCACTTAACCTTTTCTTATTATGTAAGCATTCACATGTGAAAAATGCCATGCTAACATAAGGCTTTCTAAATTACCTACATGTACAGGGATCTGTGAGCTGGGACAGGTGACTGTTCTTCTGATGTACCTTTCTATGGAAACGGGACTGTTGCCACCTGGTATTATCCACTCTAGCACTATTTTTAAGGTCAATTTAAAGTCACCTAAACAATATGCATTCTTTTTTTGTTGTTGTTGTTTGCTTGTTTGTTTTTACCCCAAGGAGTTTACTTACTGATTTGCCATCAGTAAAAAGTGATCCCGAATTTCCTCTAAAAATCTTTTAATTTCACAACCCCTTGAAAGACACCCCTGCAGTACTTGAGTACCTATGCAGTTTCCACAAGGGTACTGAAAAAAACCCCTAGCAGTAATCAGGGAAGTTGAATGCCAGCTGAGCCAAAAGATCTTTTGGTTATTAATGAATAGTTTCCAGTTTGGAGCATTAAGCAATTTGTTAGCTTGCAGCAGAGCCATTCACAAGTGGTTTAATTTATCTTGCTGGCAAGCATGCAGTTCAAAGGGGCAACAGTATATGCTCCAAAACGAGCAGACAGTCTCCATATGGAAGATTATTACTTATAAGGATGATTTTTGTATCATTTAGATCACTAACGATGGCTTCCAGTACAGTAACTCCAGAGTGCTGACCCTCTACGATGCAGTCTGCCAGGCTTGCCAATTCCATCCAACCGAACTTTGTAAATTAAAGGTAATTTAAAGAGCATAAAGGTTTAATATGGATCGTTCATCTCTTCCTTAGCCCTCTCCCTCCCTTTGATGTACTGTATGTAATAACTGCTTTAGAAGAGGAAAATCTATTCCACAGGTCAGCTGCACAGCCCAATACTTTTCCCTCTTTCGCAATCTCCTGGCTGTGATATTTTATTTTTTCCATATTTACCTGGGGTATGAATACCTGATAGAACATGCTTTATGATGCACCTTTCGCAGGCAGACACTACCAGAAAGACCACGGTTGACAATATTTATACGTTGAAGCTGTTAATGGAAGTAAATAAGGCAGAGGAGTCTCCCCAAAAAGCAGCTTAACTTCACTTTTGCAGTGTCTCCCCCAGGAAGCTATTTCACCTCTCCCAGCCTGTCTGGCGAGGGCACTGAAACTGTAAGGTATATCATTTCTATACCCATTTTCTGCCTTAGCAAGAGGTATGTAAGATGCTCGCTGTATAGTTTTTGTCATGTGAAAACACACTTGAGAGAAAATAAACCATTCCTGCTTACACTAAACCCTGCTCAGTACAAACACAGAGTGCTCGGATAGTTCCAAAACTGTAATCAAGAGTCTAGTGCTGCGTTTTAAACTGCCAAAGTACCTGGAGAGCACTATCACCCTGTTTTCCTGGGGACTTATTGGTGTAACATCCCCCATCCCCTAAAAAAAAAGAGCCTCCCTGCTCTTAGTTTCTAAAGAGCTGAGTTAAACAACTTGTCTGTTTTTCAGTGGGGCTTTAAAATAAACTTTGGGAGGGTATTGGGTGGCATATTTGAATGTGCTGATACTGTTCTCTTACCCTGGGGCAAGGATGAATGAATAGGAGTCGACCAGTCTGCCTTTTTATAAAGCGAAGATTAATCAGGTATATCTTAATTCATTTGCCCCACTGTTATTAACACTAATGGGAAAATACAATTTTCAAACTTCCACTGATTGCAAGAACGTATCAGTTATAAAAATAAAATGAAAGTTCACATTTTTTCAAATAAATCAGTGAACAGAAATTACTTTATGGGCCCAAACGAGGGCAAAACCACTTAAATTTCAGATTAAAATAATTGTGTCAGAACCATTTCAATTAAAGCTAGGGTGGGGTTTTTTTTTGTCAAAGGCTTTCCTTATTCTTACATTTCTGAAACTCAGAAATATATATGTTTTCTCAATATGCTGCTGTTCTCTAAGGATTACAATAATTTCTATCCTAAGATGCTTCAAGGGACTATTTGAACTAGGCTTCCAATTGCATCAGACCACATTCTAATTATCCCCTCTTATAACATTACTTTGTAATACCTAAATTGCTTTCAGAAAAGGTGTTTCAATTAGGGGACATTTTATATAAGGCCATTTCACATTCTGTGTTCTTCTTTTATGGAGCCCATTCTGCATCACACTATCACATGCATCTTTTTCATCAGGACATCAAGCCTTTGAAAACAACAATGTAATAAAATCTAATTAACACCCAGATTTTAATGCTGAAGATTTGTCACGTTCTACCATGTTGAGGCAATTATGAGAGTCCAATTTCTTGTTCTACCTTACCCATTACTCTCGAAGTGGTATTATTTAAAATATTGACTGATCTGCTTTGCAAAAGAAGTTTGAGAAACTAATAAAGCAGTAGATAGAAACCACAAGGCCAATAACGGGACATACGTTCAGTCTCAGAAAAGCAATTCAGAGCAAGGAAATGGAAAAATGTCTTTGGCCCTGGTGGCTTCTCCCTGCCGCTGTCCCACCGCAGCGGTGACATCCCGTGTTCCCAACAGCGTCCCACGTTTTGCCAGGAACCTGCAACGACAGATGAAGCCCCATCTGTGGGACACCCCAATACAGGATACGAGCAACAGGTAGAACACTGCCACAGGACCTTCCTGTGGCATGGATGTTTAATTACACCTGTTAATTATGTCCCTGTGTTTGCTTCTCGGACAACCCAAGTGTCTTCAGTCTGCTGGGAAGGCACAGGGACCCCCTGGTCCTGGTGGCCACCTTAACTAGGAGAGGAACAGGTGGGTCCCCAAGCTGCTGTGCCCACCATGCCCTGCATGGACATCAGCTGGGACGCTCTGCCCCACACGGGCACCATCCATGTGCTCTGCTGTTGCTCACAATCATCTCACGGAAACCTTAAATCTAATGCAGTTCTTTAATCTGCTTTTATATCATCTCGTTTTCGTATTTTTATCAAGGACCTCCAGAAATTATTAAATTACGGAACACGATTCCAAAATTCTAAACAGAGTTTTTATGCAGTCTCAGTTTTTGTTGATCTCACGGAGCTCATTTTTGAGCTAATAATAATTATTATTATAATCATATTATAACCTTCACATTAGTAGTCACAGCGGAGAATAATGATCACATACACTACATTTTGTCACATTAATGTACAGGAAGCAACACACATGTTGCCTAAGCTAAAACATTCACAGCTACAAGGATCTCACACTGGAAAACTCACGTCTTGTTTTTTCCCTGTTGGGTGAAAGCACCAGCATTTAAATTGTTCCTATTTTATTGTTTCAAGAAACGGGCAAGTTTCTCCTTATCTCCAGAAATCATTAACTGCCAATTTCTTATCTTTCTTATGTCTTTTTTCCTTAACCCACCTCCCACCCATTTTTATTTCCTTTTTTGGCAGGAAAATACTTGTAATATAGATGGACTTTGCTATGGTGAAGGAGAGTCAAGCCCCTCCAGTCCTTGTCTTCTCTGTGCACCTGACATTTCTAAGTTCACCTGGTCTATTAATGAAAGTAAGACAGTTTTTCTCTAAGATTTAGAAGCAATTAGCTGGGAAATTATGGCTTGGTCTATGAAATATATGGTTCCTTCATTCGGCTAACATGAATCTATCCTGCATAATAGTGTGAGTGGCCTGTTTAAAATGGGAATAATTGGGTGCACCAGCAGTGTAGACCGATCAGAAGCATCCAATAATCCACCGTTTGCACTATGCATCTGGGCATGTATCTCATTCTGGCTGAAACTTGACAAATCCTAAATTAATAAAGCCAAAATAACACCTGAAAACGTAGTTGTTGATGTGTCGGTGCCCCATGCAGTGCCCAGATCTGTCAGCTAAAGGTGATGGACCCCAAATACATCTGTCATCATCACACAGGTACAAATCTTTAAGGGAACAATTTGGAGAAAATACTGTTTTTAAAACACTGATGTATGTTTTAGGTATCTGGAGGAAGTGTTTTCTTTCCCTGAGCGAAATCCTATGAAATGCCACACAAGAGACCTTGGCTTAGCAGGGAGTCTCAGTGACAGGGCTCAGCCACTCACTCATTACCTTCTCAGCCACAGACCCAAAAGGCTGATTGTGCAGCCCGTCGGGGCAGGGGGCATGGAGAAGGTGAATGCTGAATGCTAAGGGCTTCATCATAACTATTTCATGGCTACACCCCCAGTGTAAACAAAAAAAACCACTTACCTAATGCTTTACAGATAATGTGTGTTTGAGCAGCATTAGCTTCACTGCACATCTCCCCGCTTCCATGAGCGCATTCACAGCTGGTCAATATAAAGATTATTCTGTAATATATCCATTATATAAGTAAATTTGTGTGTTGGTCCTAGAAGGAGTTTCTCTGCACTTGTAGGTTCTGTAAACACAAGCAAATTGCAAAGAGGTATGTTAGTGACAGGACCAATTTGCATTTTTGGTTTGCGGTTTTATATATCTTTAGGGTGACTAGGTCAACAAAACACTTAGAGAAAAACAATGGCTCTTGTCCATGGGGAACAGCTGGGGATGCTCGGGGTCAGAGGCTCCTAGAGAGGACAAGGTACGGCAGGAGAACAGAGAGAGCTGTAACACCGTGGCTGGAGTCCAGAGCTCCAGTGGGGACACTGCCAAGAAGGACCAGAAAGGATCCAACCGTTTCCAGCAACATAAGAAGTCTTAAGTTGTCTGAAACAAACTACGGAAGCAAGAACACAATAGGAAGGGTGAGAGTTGTTTGTGAAGCCTTTAAACTCCTTTTCCAGCCTAGCCGCTTTGAGTTTTCTCTATTTGAAACCATACACCTCTACTTGATGTCCTAAAAAGTCCAGCTTTTGGAATTTAAAACTCCTTGTCAGGAAAAGTTGTAGGCAGCTCCATCCCAAGTGTCAGCCAACTAAAAATCCCATTGGGTGTTACTTGGGCGAGTAGTTACAATGCCTACGGGTAAGCCAGGCCTGAAGAAGAGCTTGTAGACCTGAATTCTGTGGGTTTTTCCCCACAGATATAGTTTAGTCTAGTGAGAGATACTATCTGTGACCCATAAACCTTGTCTCCTGTCTGTCCTTCCACTGCATCTGCTACAGCAGTAGCATCTCCGGGGATGAGCCGATCATGATTGTCATATAGACAAACTCATTATTAACAACCAGACAGCTTGATTTTAAAATTCAGAAAATGGCTTAAAAGGAAAAAACCTGCATTTGTTTGGGGATTTATAAAGCTAGAAGTGATTTGGGAAATCTGAAACAGATCATGGTTAGCTTTTCAATAATTTCAAAACTTAGAAGTATTATAACGGTTTGTCTGACTTGTTTTCAAAATTGTGAAAACCTTTTTTCAAATACTGCAATAATTGGGAGTGTATATATATATATATATTCGCTGGATGGCAAGGAGATCTCTGTGGAATTAGAAACACTTTTATTCACTGACTACTTTCAGAACATCTGATTTTATGTTATTTTGTGCCTACAACTTTTTATTACCCTCCATCCAGTTAACACCTTTGTGTTTATCTGTAAATGCATACCCAGCATCAATATTTCATTGATTACTTTGAGCACAACTTTTATGGGCTCCATGGTTTAAGTGTTTGTGAAATAAAAGGTAAATTAATAGATTGAAGCTTTCAACAGTTATGCCAGGCCAATCTGCTGGACAAGCAGTTTAGAAAGCCCTGATAGCACAGCAGCAATGAGTGGAGAGACACATTTAAATAACTGCTTAATGTGAGACATGTTATGGAAAGCAAAGCTTGATAAAAGGATATTGCACCACAAAAAAAAAAAAACTAATAATGACTTTCCACAAGTGTAATGCAAGGACACATGCAGTCCTTATGAGAAAACATACACGGGTCATAGTTTTAGACTGTGGCTTGAAATTAATCCTTGGTATTAGAAATACTCTTTAAGTTAAACGTAACTATGGACAAATTACACTGTGAGAAGATTAAATATCAATACATGTCAATTTGTACTGCTGGTTAAAGAGAAGAGACGGCTGGAGACTGAGGAGACTCAGGACATGAGATGAAATTCCCAACCCTGCGTAGAGCTGCTGCCACCTCAGGGTACTCAGACAATCCTGCTCTTCCTTGGTTCCTAATTATAAAATGTAATACTTTTCTCTACCTTGTCCTCCTCGCCTATTTATATTTAAGTATCTTCAGGCAGCACTCGTCTTTAACTGAAAAACAGCCTTGTATAATTAGGCTTTTGTCTTCATTAAGGAAACACTGAATGTAAACAACCTTAGAAATAACAATGCCAGTGGTGACGTTATCCACCGGTGTCACTGGGGACAGAGAACCTCAGCATCACCGATGTGCCTCCGCTGGCACTGAGGAGACTTTATTTCTGATGAAATGTCCAACTGAATTCAAACTGCTCAGGCTTAATTACCACTCATGGGTAAAGGCAGAGGAGTCTACTCAATGGAAGAGTTATACAATTTCTACCCTCTTCAAGTTACCCATGCAATTCATTTGTCATTCAGCATTTTGAGAATGAGTTTACTTCTATTTAAATGGCTAGATAGATAGATGTATTACAAATACAATTAATTGAAGTTTTAGTAAGAACCTGGGGACTAGTGGGAGGTTATAAAAGTCATGTCCAACCTCCTTCCACACATCAGATAACACATCGAAAGTAACCAAAGTTCAGTATGGGAGAAAAGTTCAGTATGCGAAGTGAGAAAAATAGGAGGTAGGAGGAAAAAAGCATGCTTTTTGGTAAAGCCATTTGCTGCCCCTAACATCTGAAATGCTTCCTCCATCAGTCTCAGGGTACGTTTTGTCCCTTTTTCACTGAGAGCACTCCTACAAAGACCTGCGCTGCGAGCGTTTACGTGGGAAAAACTGGAATTTATGTAATCATGGTTTCATTTTTGCTGTTTAGACAACCTGCCTCCTGTGTTCCAGGCCCCCTCCAGCAGGCTGCTGACATTTATTGGTGAGAATTTTGTTTACCAGCTAATAGCGGCGGATCCGGAAGGGTCGGCTGTGCTATTCATCTTGGAGGCCGGGCCGCGGGATGTCAGGCTCTCTCCCGCTGGCCTTCTGATCTGGAAAGTTGATTCAGAAGAAACGCAGACCTTTGAATTCACTGTGTCGGATGAATGCAATGCACAGAGCAGATACTCTATTGAGGTAAGGGAATGAATGCTTTAAAGGAAAAACAAAACAAACCTGTTTATCATGTCATTGCTTGGGTGCAATTGTCATTATGGCTAATAATTTGTTACTGTCTTGAAAACTAAGACTTCAGCGGTTTCCTCATAAGTGTATATTATTCAGCACAGCAATAATGATCAATTAATGGAATAAATATCTCTGAGAACATAGAAGCTATATATACAAGGAACAAGAGAGTGCTATTGATTGCTGTTCGAAGGAACACTCTTGCAGAGCCTTTTAATGGTTCATTAATCTGCTTTAAAATTCACATTCTCCATTTGGATTGCAGAAAAAAGCATATAACATAAAAGACCAAGTTTTAGCTATAAAAGGGAGATTATAACTCATTCTCAATGATATTTTTAGAGGGTGTCTTGCTCTTATGTCATTACTCCACACTTTAAGTTTCTTGGCAGAGCTTGTGCATTGCTTTGTCTTACTGTATAGCCTAACATTAATCCTGTGATGGGGTGAGCTAATAAAGTGGGATGCAGACTCCTGACATAAGAACAGTTTTGTGAAGATTTTTATTCCGAAAGATTCCTATTTTTACTCTTTCAAACCACTATCATCAAAAATACCTATCTGCTGAACCCACACAACAAAGGGGAAACTGGAGTCTAGGTCTGGTTTTAAAGGAAATATTTCAAACTAGACCTATGTTTAACTAGGTGAGATAATATGAGGTTTGACTCAGTTGCAGTGCTGTTCTTGTACCTACATAAAATACAACTATGGACCTCTCTTCCCTAAAAAGAGAGACCAGGGAAGAATTCCACAACCATGTTCCTGCCTGGGAGCTGTGTGTAAAGTGAAACAGTAAGGAAAGCAGGCAAAGAGAAGAGATTTTTCATTTCTTGCTTGGAAAATAAGGAATAAATTCTGCCCTCAGATACTATGTAAAAACTGCTGTTATAGCAAATACTTTTTTTATCTTATAAGAAGTTAGAATGTGCCCCTAAATGATGGAAAATAAATCCCTTTAAAGTTATGCTTTCAGTCAAATAAATATGCTGAGTATGAGACCATCTATCCAGACAAAGGAAATGGGTTAGAATTAAGTTTTCCTAATACTTGGTAACATGTTTGCAATGCAAATCTGTCCCTTCCTAAAAGGCAACAATAAACCTCTCAGCCGTGATTATTCGGAGGACTCTTACCATGACTCCCTCTTGCCTTCCTCAGGTTGGAGTGAAGCCCTGCGGCTGCCTCAATGGTGGAACGTGTGTCACCAACATTAAATTCCCTCCAGGGCTTGGTGAATACCTGTGCTTATGTCCAAATGGATTTGATGGAGAATTTTGCCAGGAAGATATTAATGACTGCAAATCAAACCCCTGTGGCAGCGGAACATGTGTGGACAGTGTGGAGAGCTACTTTTGTATATGTCCCCCTGGTCTGGGAGGTAAAACCTCACTGTTTCCATCTCTGATTGAACTAGAGATATATTGTGCTATGGGATGCACAAGCATCAGTCAAATATAAGCCTCCTCTTCTGCTCCCATGGCTTAGCTTCGGACAGATAGAAAATGGGCAAAAACAGCTATCTAATCATCCATACACACAGAAGGAGAAATGACCCAAAGCTCTGTAGTCCTGAAATGACCACTCAAGGAGGCTCCAAAACTCCCTGCTCTCAGTTTCCACCTGCTCATTTCCATGGATTTGTCCATCCATGAGGTGAGCTGGGAGAACACTGAGCAGAAGAGAGAAAAGGCAAAGATCCAGGACCCTTTCACACTCCATGGGATTTTACTAAATTAAGCTAATGAAAGAACTGAGAGTTAACGATTTTTCTAGGTCTAGGAAAAAGAAGTAGATAGGGAAAAAAATGCAAAAATAAATTGTCCTTTAGTCCCACTTGAAGCTTCATTAAATTTAAACATTAGAAAACCACAAACCCATTTGGTTCTCAGACATGCTGATGGAACAAATCTAACCTTTTAAACCCCAAGATGATTTTAAGAAACACATGGAAGAGGAATGATCACTGCACCAAAAAAAAAAGAAAATATTCTTTTAAAAAGTAGAATGAGAAGTGTGAAGAAGCTGGAGAATGAAATGCAGTGCGGCCAAAGAGGTAGATGCAAGACATACAGTGAAAACGGGAAAACCTGAAATGTGAGGAGAAAGAGAAGCATCTAACAGATGATGTAGATGAGGAGAAATGGTGTTGGTACCCATCACACAAGTTCTAGTCAGCTTCACTGCGTTCAGGACACCTGTGAATAATTCACACATGTGAAAAAGTGCTTATGCAGCACGTGGACAATTGCCCTGTGCTCTGCAGAATGGAACGGACAGAGCCACCCATTAGACTCCACTGCATTAAGCTTCTGGAGCTTGGCATAGCTGCCAGGTCTTACAGAGTGGCCACCACGTCCTCCAAGCTGGGACCCGCACTCCAGCTGTGCCTAACACCACTCGCTTCCAACATAACAGAGTCTCACATTGTCCTAAATCTCCTGGAGTTTCATGGAAGCTGTGGTCTTTCCATTTGTAGTTCGGCTCTTAAGGAGGTACAAGGCAAATCTGAACATACAGGACTTGAGCAGGATTTCTAAACGTGGTTCTTGCTTCGCTTCACAAAGGGCCACGTAAAATAACAGCCATTGGAAAGTAAAGACATTGTGTTGCTATCCGCCCTTGTCAAATTAGTTTCCCGCAGGTGAGTGAGGCTAAGTGGAAAAGTGTTAGAACATCTCCTAAACCAGAACCATTTCAAAAGCAGAGTAAGACCAAAACATGTTAAGCTGAGCTCAGATTTCTGTCTTTGAACCTGTCAAAAACCCTACCTTGTTCACATATTAAAGCATGAATAGATTCATGAGACCCATAATATTGGCTGCTGTGCAGTGCTACAGGTTTGAAAAATCCAGTCAAAGTAACATCGACTGCTCATAATTCTTACTGCTCATCGTGTGGATATATAAAAGAAACTAAATTATAAACAAAAGCAATGAACAGATTTTACTCAATGGGCTCATACAGGCAGCAAGGTTCCCTTTCTGCCTTTCAGCAGTTCATGAAAACTTCTTCATTTTGGTCACATGAGACTGCAAGTCCAGATTTCATTAACTATAAAATATCAGCAGAAATGAAAGAATAAAAAACATTCAGAAGTGGGAGTTCAGAAAACAAGGCCTAAAAGATGTAGGACACACAGACATTATTAACTCCAAGTGATGTTGGCAAATAGTGAAAACCTGCTGCTATCCAAAGTGTTTCTGCCAGCCAAGACTCTACTGATGCAAGAACACACAAGTCTAAACATGAAGAATAAAGTTAGAAAATGAATGTTTGATTAAAATATAAAAATCCCCAAACCAAACAAACATATACAGCATGTCTTGAATCCCCCTGGAAATATCATTCCTATGAGGACAAGGAAGTTTGGGAACATTTTTGGCTGCATTTAGTTAAACACTTGGAAATATACTATGAGAACAATTCTTCACTGCCTGTAAGGAGATAGATTGAAACAATAAAATCCAATATAATTCCATGAGTTAATAACTTCAGTGGATCTGCTCCTGTTGTTTGATCATCACCAGTGTCACACTGCTGCCCTTCTCACTTTACGCGGTATTGCGCATCAATGGAGTGAAATCAAGCTCTATTATTCCATGTAAAATAGTCTGCCATAATTACAATGCATTGTTTAAAAATCCACATGGAGCATATTCCGAAATGTGGTTCCTATGCTTACACAAACAGTAGTGAATGAAATATCCAACACTTCAAAATAACACAACAAAACATGCAGCTGACTTAGAGACAAGGGCAGAGGACACCTTGATGGCCAGAGAAACACTGGGTTTTCCTCAACCCTTAATTCTCGCTGGGTTATATAAATGCCTATTGCTTTTGCTGTAGTTCCCTCATCAAAAATGCTAAAACACAAGCAACAACAGGGAAAAAAAAAATGATTGAGTGAAACAGGAATATATCTCAAAGTTTTAATAGCAGGTGAAAAATTATAAGCAAGTGGAGCTGAAAGCCAGCTGGGGAGTAGATGATTTTACTTCAGGGCAGGTTCTGTGACAACAATAAAAGCTCATCCTCAATGTTGTGTTTATGTCTCAATTCCCCAGAAAACCATCAGTAATCTAATGAGAAGGCAATGCTACCCTGCTCAAGTGACAGCACCACTTCACCATCAAATCTTCACAAATGATAGCGAACAGGTAGTAGAAACAAAAAGTTAACTCTTTTGAGAGCTTCTCAGACACCACTGCAAGACAAGCGGCAGCGCAAGGAACACAGCGTGTTGCTAAGCGGTGGGAATTCGTGTGCATGGGTGTAATTTAGGATATAATTTAACAATGGGAACAAGGCGGGGAGAGAAGCCATTGGAAAATCTGAGGGAAGGATCACTCCAGAATTATCACCACTTTGAATTTCTGCAGAGACTTATATAAGCTTATCTCATCGAGTATTCAAAACACATTCCTTTTTCTTCGACATTATTAAGAATTCCTGGTTTTTCTTTTCTTGGCTACTGAAAGCAAGAACATCACCCACCTGAGAACAGAGCTCATCCTTGAAAACTGTATCTCAATCACAAAACCATTCTTTCATTCCCCGTGTACCATCCATTAATATAAAATTGAGGGGTGGAAGATGAAATCATAATTTCATTTTACTTTTCAGGAACCTGAAGGAAACTCACAAGATTCGTTCATGGTTTGTAATTACCACAGAGTTCCTACATGAGTCAACTTAGAGTCAACATAAGGTGAAGACACTCAAGAAGTTTTTCTCTGCAGCTGTAGGTGGTCAACTCCCCTCGAGGCACAAAACAACCTTTTCTTCTCAGCCAATTTCTTGTGCACGGACGGAGAAACAGAGCTGGCACAGAAACAAATATTCCAACCCTGCAACCTAAAGATCTTGCATTCCTATTATTTTTATTTGTACTATAGCAGTGCCAAGAGAATTGAGACCCCTTTGTGTTGCAGCGCACCGGAGGTTGTGCAAACAGAATAACTGACGCTCCTTGTTGCAGGCAGTTTTTACCCGTTCCTGCTGCTTCTTTTACAACCTTCAGCCAAGTTTCAGACTTTGCAAACATTTGTCCTTGGACTCAGCTGGACTATCATTATGCCTAAATTGATCAGACACTGTTCAAAATCCAATCTCTACGAGTGAAATGAAGTGCTTGCACGGTTCCACCTTTACGTTACAAAAATCAGTCAAGTGACTGAATTTTAAAATTTAGCTTGTTACTGATGGTGTTCCTTTGCTTTTTGTAATTCATCTTTAAGATTTTAAAGGCAGCCCTTTGTAGCAAAAATAGAGGATGTAGGAGATGGGAGAGGGGACCTGAGGAGAAGTGGTTGCTGCTACTGAAACTGGGAACTTCCTGCCTACTTCAATTGTCTATGGTATCATGTTTAGTCTTTACATGATACTTGGAGAAGGAAAATAATTACTTTTTTAGTCAGAGGGTAACTCATTAAATATTTTCCAGAATGTGATGTCTAATAATTTCCCAGCGTGTCATCAGAAAGTAGAAAGCAGAGAAAAGCAGCTTGATGCTACAAATGTGCTAATTAAATAATACAATAGAAATAGTAATCCAAAATCTAACAAGTGAGGGGAAAAAGTAAATTAAGCCCTGCAATACTACGTAATGTCCAACTTATTTAACAGAAGCAAGAAACATGCAAAACCAACTTAGCACCAGAAAAGGGACATGGCTTTTGTGCCACTGTTCGGGTTTTGTTTGTTTGTTTTCAAAAGACATGAGAAGGTGATGTCACTAACATTTTTAGGCAGCTTAATCAAGAGAGACCTCAATTTCACTTTTTTACAAGGAGATGCTATTTTAACTTGAGCAATGGAAGCTATTTGAAATGCTGAAGCAATGAAAGATTATGCTGTAGGAGATGAATAATAATGTTCTGTCTTTATCATCCTGTAACTCATTTCACCACGAGAATTTTTTTTTGAAAAAAAAAAATATTCTATTATCCTATAATCTTCTTTCATGATAAAGCTGGATGTCTGATATGGAACAAGCCTTCCTGTACCTTGAGGTATGTCTTGAAGCAAGTATCTGGACCAGAAGTTGTCCCAGTCTCCTTGGGTATCCTAGAGATGCCTGGATAGAAATGACAGGGACTAGTTTACAACCTGCTGTCAGGGCTGTGTATTCTGGTAACCAGCGATGGCCAAGTTAAGTTTTTTCAAGTGCACAGCGACAGCAGAATGCATACAAGAGGCCTGAAGGACTTTTTAACAATGTTATGTGTGATTACTCAGATAGTAATTTTAACTTTTGGGTCACCTTCTCCTATAGGTATCAGTTGAACCATCCCGAGTTGTAAATTCAAGTATCAGTTGGGTCCAGGAAGTTTAAAACCTTATTTCCAAAATAAGCAACAGCCAAGACACATTGGTTTGGGTTTTGATTCTATAGCAGCTTATGTTCTGTACACCAGCACTGTGCCTCAGATATTTTCAGCAGGTTTCTTCAAATTTTAATTTAAATAGAAAAAAAAAATGCTTTTTAAAAAATGTGGTCATTTTTTAAGGTTTACCTTCAGCCAGAGTCTATCAGGCTGGTTCACAATAAGCTATTAGTTATGTGAGGTTCACATAGAAACAAAAAGCACAATAGGTCAGTACATGGCTCTTCATATCCTAAAGCCAAGATGGTGACGTTCATTGCCTTCTTCAGTATATGACAAAGATCTCACATAAACAAGACAACAAAAGCAGTGACAAAGATGTGAAATGCAGGGGAAATAATTCATTTAACAAGCAGTTTTCTACGAGCGGTAGTCTGAAGTTCAGTACTTCTGGAGCCAGTAACAACAGTAATACACAGTGTGATAAAAGCAGGTTTAAGTGAGACAGAGTGAATTTGGCACTAACATGATCCCGGTGATGAGTTTACAGGTGAGAAGTGAGCGTTAGTCTGCTTCAACATCTGAGCTGAGGAATAAACAAGGAGCCTTTCCTGAATATTAACCTCCCCTTTGTTTTGCCACAGGTCTCAACTGTCAGGAAGACAGGAATGAATGTGAAGAGAGTCTTTGTTTTCCAGGAGTCTCTTGTATTAATACGTTTGGATCATATGCATGTGGAATTTGCCCCAGTGGGATGGAGGGAAATGGTAAAATCTGTAAATGTAAGTGTTTGCATGATTTATTTTAATAGATGGGGAAAAAATTGGTCCAATTCTACTACTATTATCCTTAATTATTTTGCCACTCTCTTCAAGCACAGACCTTTAAATATCCGTATCAGACTACTGTCATATTATATTAATATGGATAATTACAAACTGGTCTCTCTTTGCTATTTTTCACTGCAGTTTAGTTCCATTTTGATTAGAATGAACAGCAGCATACAAAAAAGTATTTTCCAGATGCCAGCTGGATAAGTTGCCAAGGATGTTCCCCATGTTCTTCACTATTTCACTCCTAAATACACCATTCACTAAGAAGTACTTGGGGAGTCCAACTGGTCCCAACTGGTGAAGGAAATGGCTAGGAACAATTTTACACCTGCTCAGTATTTGCTTTTGGGGCAACTGACTGTTTAGTATAAAGACCACAGTGACTTTGTGCTGTGCTGAGGCCTTCCCAGTGCACAGGCCGCGGCCTACCCACGCTCTGCTTGTTTCAGTCCTACACACATAAGTCTCCTCCAAAAACAACATTTTGTTGGCCAGAAGGAAAGAAATCAAAACTTAAAGTGTTTCACGTTTGTTTGTTTGCTGGTGCAACTGCAGGATCCTGGCTCCAGCAGGACTGCCCTTGCCAGATTTACCAAATATCCTGTCAGTCATACTGCCAAATGTCTGTATAGATTGTTTTCTTTGCTGGATTATTTGGCCACATTGGTTATTTCAAAGTAATTTTGCATCTGTTTCGCTAACGCATGTTTTTGTAGCTGATTTGACCAATGAAGGAAGAATACATAAATGATGCCCTCTTAAGAAAATGTATCAGAAAAAGTAATTTCTTTATATTTTTTGAATTACAAAAAGATTTCTCTATTTCCAAAAATGCACGTTTACTAGAAGCAATAAACCCGAGGGCTTCCTTGTTCATCCAAAATAGGACAGAAATCATTCTTTGTAGTTCTGATATACAGACAAGTTTTGATATACCTACTCATATTTCCCTTGCTTAAGCAAGTATAAAGGCTTCTGAGAGGAAGGAGAAGAAAGTTGAAGTAATTTTATAGCTCTTAGAGCAGCTCACTGCTTTCTATATTAAATATCTAAAGAATCCTAATCTCAGGCTTTATTAAGAGTACAGAATATCCAAGAGACCCATAGCAACAGTTGTTTAACTTGCAACATTACCCATGTAGACTTCACAAGCCCTAATTCACCCAACAAATTATCTTAAAATTGTGCAGAAATCAGTGTTTTTTAGAGTCTCCGACAAAAGATTTTCCTCTTTACATCCACGTATACTTTGTACAGGTATTTTAACACATACAAAGTTTGCAGATTAACTAAATGAAGCCCAAAAAAACAACTACAACACAGAAGCTTTCACAGGAATCAGACAGAGTGCAGGTCCCAGTGTGTTGTGCAGCATCTCCATCCAAGTAACAACACTGTCTAACACATGGGGACCCGAGCCCTCCACGCTGCCCCCAGCTCAATAAAAGATCACTGTGCATATTAAGTACATCTCCCAGCTAAGCAAAGTTCAGTGAGTTCCAGTATAGTCATTTTTTCTATCTTTGTGATGAAGCTTTGCTGCATGTCAGCAGCTGACTCACCCGATTTGCCTTTATTTGCTTGATGGTTGGCTTCCAGAATAAACTTATGTCAGGTTATCTGATTTGCTGTTACTGTTGCTTTTTATCATCAATCACAGCTAAGCTGTAACACCTTGTTTCCTTGTCTCCATGCTTGCTTTTCACAGCTGTGCTTGCCGCTGACATTACAAAAGCTTTAAGCACTGAAGAAGGGAACGGCAAAGGTGAATTGAACAAGACTGAGGTTAAGCAGCTACTGCAACCCTTAGAGGCAAAGGATTCTTCTGTAATTAAGAATTTTAGCATAAGTGATAGACACGGTAGGTATACAAGGTTATGAAACCCTTTCCAGTTGCTGCAGTTTACTTATGCAGAAATCATACATTTTTATCATCTTAACAGTAAACATAAACTAGCTGTTTATAATACATCATAGAAAGATAAAATCAAAACCACCCTCAATACATCAGACTGGACTGGTGCTAAACAATTTTATATGGGAACAGAGACACTACAGCAACAGCAATCAGAGTGGCCAGCCTTAACTAGAAATCATGTCGCTTCTGCAGGTAGAACAAAATCACTCCAAATCTTAGTGATCAATGGAAAGCACGATGATAAGAACAACAGCTTATGCCAACCTGCCATCGCCAAGTGATGCTGACATTTTATTTCAGCGTTTGACAGGCAGTCACTGAATTAAGGCTGGGTTTTGAGCATGAGGGAAGATCAACTCTTGAAGTATGAACTTGACTGTGGCAGCTGCTTTTCCCAGACAGGGCGCACGTCAGTCCTCTCTAGCAGGGCTGTGCACCTGAACACTGCTTAAGTTGACCCAGTTCTAAAGGGTATTGTATTCTTAGTGGATTTTCTAGTGTAGGCAGGGAGCAGAAGAATTGAGGCTGGACATGTCTGTTGTGTAGGGGCATATATAAAGTTTGTGGGTTTTTTCCTCACCTTCTTTTGTGTATCTATACCAGGCCAGCCAACACCTAACCAGAACACGCCTCTAACAGGTATCATAATGCTGCAAGCAAGGTGCAAAAATAAAGCTGCAAATACTTGAGAATCATGACAGAGACCTCACTGAGGGCAATTTAAAAAGATCTACAATGATCATTAAGATTTTATTCATCATCTGTTCTCTGTCTTGACACTATTAAAAACTTCACAGGCAGTTCATATACGCTTGCTATTCAGTGACATCATAAGTGATAAAATATTACATATTACCAGAGTGCTAAATTTTGTATGTAATACTAAGATAATTAAAGTAATCTCCTGTCATACAAGGTCTGACACATTAAGGATGATTTCTAGATCAGAAACCCATGTACTTGATAGTGTATTTTTAAAAGTAGGGTATATGTGCTGCAAGGTTTGATGATTACCTTCCAATTACAAAAGACAAAAGGATGTCGAGTAATACAATTTCTCCGTTAATCTTCCTCTCATGCTAAAAATTAGAGTTTCTATATTATCCATGATAAATGCCAAACAACTTTGAGTAATAAACTTGAAAACATGTAATTAGAGGACTAATAAATCTTGCTTTAATGAGAAACAGCTGTTCTGTTACACAGTGCCTACAGGACATCCTCATGTTTGGCTCAAGGTTTGGGAACATTATGCATTAATTAGACATTAAAAGAATAGAAGCAGTTTTAAAGCTTTAGTCAGGCTCAGGTAGTCACTGCTTAATATTATATATGCATTTGATTTGAGAAGTTATTAATAAACACGATTGAACTCCCTTCTTTTTTAGGCCATGTGGCACCACTGTCACATATTACTACCTGCGCCAACAGGCCGTGTTTTCCTGGAGTGTTGTGTTTTGATCGGAAACCCCCTTACATTGGATATGTCTGCGGCCGATGTCCTGCGGGGTTTTTCGGAAATGGTCGAACCTGTACCAAAGTCCCCAGGCCAGGTACTTTTTCATTTTTAGAATTTTAAAAAGGTTTTGCATACAAAGGCTGTAAGAAAATATTAACTAGTATGGTATTACAATACAACATACTTTATAATCAAACACTAAAGGCTTTTTTTCTTTCACTCTTACCTGACGAGCAGCTAGCAGGTCTTATTTCAGGAATACCTGGCTCTACGAGCTGAAATTCAATAGCTCAACCACCTCATTTGCCGTTAGGGAGAATTCTTCACAACAGGACTTACTAGATGGTATGAATCACCACATCTGTATTTCTACCACAGCACTGGCACAGGATTTCAAAACATGTTTCCTCCTCGGGAAGATCAGAACATGACACATGCCAGTATCGCTCTGCTTCCCTTCTTTCCTAATTCTTTTGCTGCAAGGCATCTGTTCCCCAAGGTGACCTGTGAAGATGATAAACAAAGTGTCACCGAAGAACAACTACACCAACAACTAAAGGCAACAGATAATTAAAGCATTTCAATAGTATCATTTGTACCCTGAGCAATAATCTTCCTTAGGGAGCTCTGAAGCTCAGCTGGTCCCATTAATCTCTGAGGACTGATCATTAGAAGAGGTCTTCTGCTGTGATAAAAGACAAGCTGGGTCCTGACCTCAGGCAGAGAGTGGCAATAGCATAGCAACCACTCATCAGTCATCCGAGCCTGCTCTCTCTCCGTGAAATTCTCATAATTCAATGTATGGCTTTCGAGGGACGGTCTGGATGGTTGTCCCCTTTTTACTGCACAGAGAGATTTGCCAAGAGACCTCATGTTTATTCCTTAATAACAGCAGTTACTAGGTCAGATTCCTTGTTTCCTTCGTGTCCTTAAGTATTCCAGATAGACTGGCTTGAAACCTGTCAAATTGTTCTCCAGCCTCCTCCGCTTGACAGACCCACCTTCGCTCCCCATTCCGTATCCAAATCAATTACTGTTGCCCTAGTGCTGTATTTTGATGCACACTCTCAAAGCAGAAGCAATTTTACCGCTCAGTGTAGGTATCATCCAATTTCTTTGAACTATAAATTGATTTTAGCCAGTTCGCTAAATCTAAAGGTCACAAAAATAAACCCAACATTTTTCTTTCTCTAGCAATGAGTATGTACAATATATTACTCAGTTTGTCAGAGTCACGAAGTCAGCTACTGACTCTTCTATAACTTGGTGAAGCTGTAAAAGCAGTTGAGCAACAAGAAATAAATCGTTGCGCATATAAATAAACTAACATTTCTGTTATTGCCCAAAGCTGCACCTTGTCGTTAATAGGATAATGGGATATACATTGTACACCCCAAAGGTCATTTAAGTGCTGTTGAGTAGAACAGATACTCTACAGCTGTAGATATTGGTGCAGTAAATCAGACACACCTACACTGTGCTTATATAAACATTAACCAACACATTTGTGCATGTTCTAAAAAGAAATGTAGACAGTGGTTGTCATTTGCTGTGATTCATACCTGCCATACACAGCCCCAGGCACGATTTAAGAAACATCCCAAGTATCAGGATCTGAAACTAATATATGATTCTTTCAAAAGCAAGTTGTGTATCAGAGGCTGGGGGGTTGTTTCTCTTTTTTTCTCTCAAATAGCCACGCTGAGAGTGGGACTTCATGCTGCAAATGTGCCCATGCAACCAGCTCAAGCACTTTGCGGGGGGGATGAAGAGGAGTTATTCTTGGTTCCATCAGAACCTTATATCCACTCATGTGAATTATATCACAATATAAACGATGAGAGCCTTGTGCCTCAAGGTTAAACGAGAGTAGTCATTTGTTTTAATATTTAGAAATGAAAGCAATTGCTGCAGCTGTATGAGTGTCCTAATTTATGACTAAAATGATCGGTTTAACTTTCTTTCCCATGTGCTCTGCTAGTTCAAGCAGAATTATTGTATAGCACTGATGATTAAAAGATATCAGACAAAAAAGAAAGAACTTCCAATTAAATTTATGTACAGTTATGGATTATGATTATTATGAAATCCTCCCTGCTAGAATAATAGCTTCTCTCCCTTGTAACTTATGGTATCAGTCTTCAAATGAAACAGAACAAATCCTCTTCAGCTTGCTACAGTGCTTGTGAAGGTACTGGGATTATGTGCCACTTCTTTCCAACTTTAGTAATTTTAATCTAAAAATACTCCTGCTAATCCCTATTTTGTACTTTTATTGGCCGCTTTTGACATGAAGTTATACTCAATTGTTGTGATTTAAGGATTAAAGGATAAGTATTTTTTCTAACAGAAACTGCAAAAATTAGCCCACTGCCTTTGTAGACTACTGAGGAGAAAAAATACGCCAGAAGAGAATTGTTTCCTACGTCAGTGTTTGATGAGCTGTACCCAAAAGTCCTTCAGTTTTGATTTATAGACAACAAAGTGCCATGTCCTCAGCACTGATGTGTGATAGGTATTCATCTCTTGATGTATTTGACTTACTGCAAACTGTGTAACTCCACCAGTAAGTTTCTAAGCTATATTTACCTGTTTTGCCAACAATGAGGAGTCTCATTCTGTTCTCACTTATGGTATTACCTGGTTTATATCAGCAGTTTGTACCAGTTTAAATCAGCCAGATTTGATTGCGATTGTTTCTGAAGCACATTAGATTAGTCCTAAGAAAAAACATCACCAGTATCAAAGCCGATATGGAGTTTCACATATAAAGGGGAAATTTTATTTTTAAAAATACATTCTTCTATCAGAAACAAGAAACTCTTTCTCTCCCTTCAAAATCCATAAAGTGGGTATCCTACATTATTTTAAAAATTTACTAGTAGGATCAAAAGTCCTTTAATTTTGCTGGCGTTGCAATAAAGAGGAAAGTATAAGGAATTTAAATCTGCCCAGGCATCACTAGGTGCATTATACATATGTATAATATATCTGTTACCTTTTTCTTAGAAGAGGCATATCTATTAAACCAAACCACGCAGTATCACTGGTCATATTCTTGGCACAAAGAAAATGAATATATCCTAATGGGGAATGCTGGTGATGTTATTGCGTGTTACAGTATTAGTTCATGTCAGATGCTACTGGAATTTCTCTAGACTGGTTTCATCACTCACAGTCACAGAGATACCCATCTGTTTGCACTTTCTTTAGCAGGTTAGAGAGGTTGGTGCCATCGCAAAGGATTTATTTTTTTCCTATTAGTAAATCAGCAATTTTACCAGACAAAGCAGCGCCACATCCATCACCAATAAGAGACTGTTTGTTCAGAGCCAGCTCCTTCTGCCTCTCCTGCTTCAGGGAGCCAGAGATCAAGAGAGAGGATTATTTTATGATCTCTGTAATCGAGTTCTGCTGTTCCGTTCTGAACACCACTGCTGGCTCTCCTGCCATTGCAGTTAATTTGCAGTATTGTAGACATTTGGCACTTGATGTATTTTTGGATGTGCCAGCTATTTGTTATGTTTATGTACTCTGTATTTTACACTATTTCAGTATCTGCACCGTGCTTCTGAATTCACTTTGATTTTACATCAGAGAGACCTCTGTGACCTTCTCATTTGCACCACTGTCAGATCAACATCAAGGCTGGGATTTAAAAGGAGAGCAAGATGTTTTGAATTAAAGGAATGTGTGTGTTTAAACACATGCTGCTCAGGATGAACCAGAGGAACATACTAGTCCTAAGTTTTAACATTCTTAACTTTTAAATTTTGAAATCTCTGCTGTCACTATTAGCACTCATCTCTGATCACTGTCCATGAAAAATAAATAACCCCAGTAAAAGCTTCGGTCACCAACCCAAGGTTTATTCTCTGGAGCAAACTGCAGGAGTAGGGACCTCTTACTGCCTGAAACCCATCAAATGATTTTGCTTCAAGAGATGGCTGAAGAACATAATAGATTCCTTTCATCTTTTATCTAACAGAACTGATGAATTTGCATTAAAAAGATCAAAGCCCAGATTCCAGTCTTAGTTAGACCAGTGTAAATCATAAATGATTCCATTAAATGAACAGCATTACCCTAATGGTGTGAGCTGAACACTGTTCCTGAAGACAGATCTTACAGGCCGTTAAGGCAGGCATATCACAAACAGAACTTTTCCATATGAAATCTGTATGTACCAACAGGTGTCGACGCAATGCACACACTTCCCAGCATTTGAAGTGTGCTTTGCAATGAGTAACTAACCAGTCTGGACTTGGTTTATGCAATGAATAACAAAGCTCACTTGAAGGCAGCAATATTTTCATGCTGCAGTTCTTAGCTATGAAGTTCTCTGAGATCCTTGCAAAGAAGTCAAAAGAAACACAAAAGAAATATTAAATAATACTCTGATTTGCCTCCATCTGGTAATAGCTCTCAGCTATTCTTGTGGGCTCCAAAACCTGCAAGTGTTGCACCTCCTGCTCTGACTCAGGCCACTGAAACTCTGTCCACAACTCCTGTTTGGAATTTGTGGTGGAACTTGCTGATCCCTTCCATAAACCATGTTTCAGTGTTTCTAGCTTGTGTAGTTCAGGACAAAATGTACATTTTTTAAGGCTGACCAGATATGATGTAATGATGTCTCCTTCAAGAGGTACGTGATGAAATGGCAACTGAAGTGGGGTTAGAAATCTCACTCAAAGACATTCCATATAAATTCGGACTCATGAAAGACACAGTTTTGCAAATCGTATACCAGTAATCTTCGCATGAGGCCAGGAGCAGCCTGGCATTTCAGACATAACCTGTGCCCCTCTCCTGCCCTCTCAGTATGTAATTGCCACCGAAAATCCTCTTCTGTACTTGTCAAGATAGAAAGGGAATCAGAGAGTCTTTCTGATGGCTTTCTCCTCCTTACAGATACCTAATAAAATATTAAGTATTTTCAGAAAAATATCAACAGAGGCCTATATGGCACATGCTATGACCCAATCATAACAACTGAAGTAGGCACAGTGGGAAGAATATGTTTAGATAATTTAAAAGATAAACGCTTTCCAGCTTCACTGATCCATATACTCTGTCAATCCAGAATTTGTTAAGTGCTTCCAATCCAGATGATATATTTAGGAAATGATGTAGCTCAGCAATAGAAGACCAATGAAGCCCACGCCATAAAATCACTAGGGAAGAGGACTCAGCTGTATGCCATGAATAATATTTACATTCAATCAGAACATCAAGTACAGATTACATTTCTCTCCTACCAAGAATGTGCCACCTTTTGCTTAAGCAATCACTGTGCCATCACGACTTTTAAGTGATAATAACAACTCTGTCTCTAACAAATAATCTATGGAGGATAGAGGCCCTGTAGTTTTTTACACTGACACAACAGAGAGCAAGATTATCTCTCCTTAAATTTTCCAAGCTCATTTAATCACCCAGCCATGAGAGCACGCGGCTTTTAAAGCGAGCCAACCCTGTTTCCACAAATTTGATAAGATTGCTGTTTTGTTAAAGGCACTTAGAAGCCCTTTAGAACTGTGGAGTAACTCATACTGGACCAATATCCTGGCCCCATTAAGGTAACACAAGAGTTTTGCCACTAACTGCAAAAGCAAAGCAGGAGTTGAAGAAAAATAATTCATAAGCAATACAAAGCGCAGTACAGGGGTAAAAATAGGTGTGAAATACACAGACTCATCATTGCTCAGGGCATGTTTAGGACTAACCCCTTAACACCTTGCTGTTGTTGATGAACAGAAGTGGTGGCATTCACTCCACTGAATTTGCTTGCAGAATCAGGTGATATACACTGCCAATCCATGCGAATTTTGCCCCCAAAATTACACATCATGGGTATAGAGGTAGGTCATTTCTGAAGGGACACAGCAACAGCCTATAGCAAACACAACACTCTGATCATCTGGGATGCAGGAGAAAATTATCTCCCTTGCTGATCATTTATTAGCTTAAGAATTTCATAGAATTGTAGAATACCCAGGTTGGGAGGGACCTCAAAAGATCATCTGGTACAACCTTTGATTTCTCAAAGGACATTTCTCTCCTATACTATGATAAAAATACAAAACCAAACAAAGGTTTTGTTTTAATTTCTATAGGACACAGAGGGGAAGATCTGCACACTGGAGAGACCACCAGAGCTCTCTGGTCTGTAAGTGGTGGAACAGCTGATAAATCTTCTATATTACTAAAAAATAACAGTTCTCAGAGTTTCTCCATGCTAACACACGTTGCTTCGGTACTTATTGTCTTAAAAATGTCAGATTTGAACCAAGCTATTGGTTTATGACATTTTAAATCCTTCTTAAACTAACGTAGTACCTCAGAGGAAAGGTAATCCTGAAGCCTTCTTCATTCCTCCTCCTCCAAATGCCTCTACTGAGTTCGTCACTTCCCCTTTATATTTGTTGGGATGCAAAACAAAAGGGACTTATTATCTTCTCCATAGCTATTTATGTCACAATGTTGCACCCCTAAGTGACCTTGGCTTGCTTCAAAATTCTTGCTCCACTAAAAACAACAATTTCAAGTCTCTCTACTTGCTCATCCTAATACTCTTTCAAAGAGAAAACTACAAATGTTATAAAGGAAAGTCTCATGATATGACTGTCCCCAGCACGCTCCCATAGCATTCAGTGGCAATTGTGAAAAACCCATTTGGTTGAATTAAACACAAATTAGCAGAACTAAGAACTTTTGTGACATCCCATTTGAAAACTTATTAGTGAAATTCCCTGCTTTCCGTTTTCTGTATTAGAAAGAAACTATAGATAGTTGTCATCCTAATCAGTTGAAATTGTGGAGAATTTCATGAAAGCATTATTTCAGTGAGAGTATTTATATGTGCTTATACAGTATTAAAACAGATTCATTACTGGTCTCCAGCAAGGCATAGTTCAGATTGTTCCTTGGCTTTCATATGTAAAGTAACTCATTTTTATGTGTTTACAGCCCCAAACAACATAATTATAGTTTTAGATAATCTACTTCAATCAAATAAAAGGAGAATTTCAGTTAAATATTCAAATTTAAGCTATTTTTTCTTTGAGGAAATATTATGTATTTTCTTTTGAAGAAATGCTATGAACTTTCTTTCTAATTTATTATTGCAGTTCTAAAGGATTCTACATAGATGTTTCAGAGAATTAGACAGGGATGCTTCAGAGACGATCTGTCTTGATTTAGCCTGTTTTGTATATATCTATCAACCTGCTCAAGCCTTGAGAGAACGTGAAGGCCCATGAGGCATCATCAGATAACAACACAGTTTCTATTAATTTTTCCATCTCTCGCAGAGCTGAGAAGTCAAATATACTGCCAATTCCTGAACAGAAAATGTAATTTAGTTTAATGAATCTCCATCTTAATACTGTCTGAAATAACACAGTTGCAGATGGTAGGACACAAAGAGGAAAGGCAGAAGTTCAGACCTGAAGGATGGACAGGGTATAATGAAAGAAAGGGCAATAAAACAGTTGCGAAGGGGCTAAGCTGGTGATCTGTGGTGTTTTGAAACACAACCACACTTCTCCTTTCCTTCCTGTTTTGTTGGCTGGATATTTAGAGGAAAATAACTTCTAAAAACAGCAGCATAGAACAGGTTAGACCCAGGGAACACAAAGAGCACAGATAGATCCGGCCACAAAGGAGCGAGGGGGGAGACAACATCAAATTCGCTGAGTTTTCCTCCCCTAGGGGAGAACTTTTCAATTAAACCTTCAAATAAACTGGAAGGTAGGAGAGGTGTTTGAGAAAACATTGTTTGTTTGAAAAACACAGCTAGTTTATATATCTCCATACACAATCCAAAAAATAAAGATACCGGTAAAGGAAAATAGTGATAAAGGGGGAAAAAAACCTCCCTGTTTGAGGAACGTGCTCATATCTTTGCCATCAGTAATTCTTACGATATTTTTAAAAACACTGTCTCTGGTGACCCCGACATTAAAATCGCTATTGAAAATGTACCGAAAACATCGTAAAAATAATTTTTAAAAGCCCAACAAACAGAGTCTGCAAACAAAGTGCACAAAATGCTTTATTTTCCTCAAAGGCTCATTTTTCTGTAGTTATTATTGTGCTCATGGCCACCTCGCACCCTTCTGGCACTCTGCCTGCATACGATCCCTTGTCTCAAGAACTGTAATAACCAAAAGCCGATAGTTACATCCTGGGAATGCAGATACACGTGTATTACAAGAAAGTGCCATCTATTAAGATAAGGTTCATATTTAAAACTGTTTGATTACTTTTAGACTTGAATGTCATTTTAGAAATCCAGCTTATAGCCTAAATACTACTATTATCTATTCAGGACACCCAAAAAGGAGCTGGTGATTTGAAGTCCATGCAGAAATCTGGCTTAAATGAATATAAAGGAAGGCAGTATTAGTGCCCCATCTCTTTTAAATTCTTTTTTTTTCTCTTAATCCCTAAATTACAATGCTTCCTATTGAAAAAGATTTATGAATAGAAAGATATTTCATATAAGGAAAAAGCTATACCTAAGCAAAATCTTTCTAAGGCATTGTTTTGGTATTTGTTGAGTATGAAAGGGATTATCTGTAATTTTGTGTATTCCTTGACATACCTTAGATACATCTGAAAATGTTCTCTGAAACGTAGTCGGTAATACCATTTCTGTGTTCATTAACTGTTTGCTTGTTAGCTGAGCATCTCAGAATGCCCATTTTGTTTAAATACACCAGTTAATTAATTGAGATGCCAATCGTGTTGCTCTGAAAACCTAGAGGCAAACAAGCTACACAATAATGTGTAAGACAAAAGACCTTAAATGCAACATAATCAAACACACTCCCTCTTCTTGAGGTAATGTTTTCTTGTATGCTCACATTGGATTTCGACATCCCAGAAGTGGAAAAGGATCTCCTTGATGGCAGAGTACAGACCCCATTCCATTTGTGGGAATCGTTTATTCTGAATACAGGGAGATTTGGAACAAACTTCAGTGGTTGAGCTGGCTGAAGATCCCCCGTTTTCTCCTCCACAAAAACCACTGTGTGGGAGCAGAATGATTTTATATTTCATGCACACAAAACAAATCTGCATTGCAAATTATAAATGGTGTTACAGAATTGTGAATGTGCAGCTGCAGCCACATCTGACAAACAAAAGAGTCTGAGGCAGAGGAACAGTTATAACCAGAAGTGGCTGAATGATGCAGGCTCTATAGAATATTCCTTATTGCTCAGGATTTTGGTAGGTGAATCACAGAATCGACTGGGTTGGAAAAGACCTCAGAGATCATCCAGTCCAACCCTTGGTCCAGCTCCAGGCCATTGACTAGATCATGGCACTAAGTGCCATGTCCAATCTCAGGTTAAAAACCTCCAGGGACAGTGAGTCCAGCACCTCCCTGGGCAGCCATTCCAATGCCTGACCACTCTCTCTGCAAAGAATTTCTTTCTAATCTCCAGCCTAAATTTCCCCTGGCAGAGTTGAAGCCCATGCCCCCTTGTCCTATTGCTGACTGCCTGGGAGAAGAGACCAATCCCCACCTGGCTACAACTTCCCTTCAGGTAGTTCTAGAGAGTGCTGAGCTCACCTCTAAGCCTCCTCTTCTCCAGACTAAACAAGCCCAGCTCCCTCAGCCTCAGAAGGGGAAGACAACTGCTCACTAGGTAGCAACACCAGCAATACAATCTCATTTCCTATCAGGCTGAAATGCAGCTCAGGGAGTAAATTCGGCCACCACAGAAGCGGTGGTTCCAGAGCACAGGTTTTGACAGACTGCCCATGCACAGCTGGCAGCTCGCACGGAGCTCCACTTCTTGTTCTGATTTGCAAATTCCACATCCGGGCACCTCTTCTATAAAACTTATACCCTCTATTTCCACATTTTTCAAAGTGGGGATTAACTTTTGCCTGCACCTACTTCCAGCGTGTTGTGTGCTCTTAAACTCCTTAACACCACATTTGACTTTTCAATTTTTGACAGAATAAATAAACAATAGTGAACTCTAAATTTAACCTCCTATCTACATTTATAATAAAATTCTGATCTCACTGAGTCTTTATAATGCTTTTGTTTCTACAAAAATATTCCTGGAAGTAAAACTTGGGAAGCTGAAGCTGCACCTCACTTAAAGGAGTTAAGGAATTTATTTTGGGAGTTACTGCTTTTGATTGTGAGAGAAGGGATATTGGTGATGGTGAAGTTCAGACAGCATCTGAATGTGGGGAATTCGGGACATGTAATAGGAAGAAAGGGAGAATCAAAGCTGTGTTTCTGAATATTTGGGAAAAGAAAGACATTAGGGTATGCTTGGATGGCTTAAGACTTACGAATTAAACAGACTCCAACTAGAAAAGAAAGTTATGCTAGAACTTAATCAAATAAAGCAGCAGATTAGGAATTGCTGGAAAAACAGAATTTCCCTAGAGCTTCCTATTGACAGCTGTTCCATTTCCCCTTTCTCACCAACTAAATACAGAAAAAAAAGTGGATGTGGAAAAGTAGAGAGAGAGACATGGCATGATCCCTACTACTCTGGTACAAGACTTCTTAGACCAGTGTAATTTTTCTATTCTCTCTTGACATTTTAAATAAGATTTATGTGCTGGTAGATGTTTCAAATTTTAAATGATGACCCACATAGTGTAATATGTCAGAAGAGCATTCCTCTGTCGACATTCTTCTGAATGAGGAATGTGCTACACAGCATGTACTACTAAATGTTAATAGCTCTAAAACTACACAAATTGTAAATTTATTGAATTGTGTTAATAATGAGATGAATTCTTAAGCTATTCACGGAATTCTGAAATAGTTGTAACCTGATCAGAATTAAAGGTGCCCATAATCTTCTGAACCAACAGGCAGAAGAGACTGCAGAGGATGATCTTGCTAAGGAGAAGGAGCCAGGCTCCACCTGAAGAGTAGACTGGTTTGGGGCATTTTATCAGCTTTGAGAGAGAGCAGCACCCGAGATTACATGGCCATGCTTGTAGTATCACCCTCACGTGATTATATGGAAAAGATACACTTTCATTTTAAAAAAATAAAAAATAAACAACCAAAAAAACTCATTTTGTAACTCTAATAGATGGAAAGGTGTAGAGATGTGTAAGCCAGCAAAGACCTGGGTGAACCAACCTAGTCCAGCCTGTCCCAGGCCAAGCATGATACGTGTGCTGCTTCTCTGGGAATAGAAATGTCTGGGGCAAGAAACAAACAAACAAGAAAAAAACCCCAAAACCTCAGAAGAGAGACAAGATACCAGACTTCTTTTCTATGTTTCAGGGTGTTGCTGCCTCACCCTAGATTTAAGAGACTGTCAAGTGTCTGCTCTATTTGTGAACTGCTGTTTTCACTAGCTTATATAGTCATTTTATTACCTTCAGAATGAACATGATCCTCTTCAACTACAGATATCCAGTAGTTCACTATAAAATGCAATTCAGGTGAGAATCAGAATTTGCTGTGCCTTAACAACATCGTGATGGCCTTGGCAAGCAGGAACCAGAGACTATTTATGACGATTCTGGTTTATGAGCTCAGTGCGAGCAGCACAACGTGTCTGAAACACGGGCAAACCAAAGGGTTTGGAGGGTTCTCATGTGGGGCAACTGCGTGGATGGAAAGTGTCCTGGTGCTGGGTTGGATGAGGGAGGTTGAGCTTCTACTTCCCAAATCTGGCCTCTGTCACCCTTGTTCTAGTCTAGACAGCAGAGGAACCGATCTCCTCAGGGTCTGATCCGTCCCCACACTACACTGTGATCACAGTGCTGTAACTCCATCCATACGAATGGAGCTCCTGCAAAGCAGCTGGTTCTCAAGCTCTTATCTACCTCCGTGAAAAATAAACTCAGTCGTTCCTCTGCTGCACATTTCCCCTTTAGTACAGCCAGAAATACTGAATACTGACAGGTAGTGAAAATGTATTTTTGTACCGTCATATAACCTTGAGCACTTCCCCTTGTCGTTTTCTTGTTATTTTCATCCAGTCCAATATGTAATCATACAGTGGCATCACAGAGAAAACCAGAGTCATGCAATCACACTTCTGCATTGATAATGGGTTATACATTTGAAGATATTGATCGACTGCAAGGAAAATGAATTGAAGTAATACAAGATTTGAGAAAGCTGCTGACTACAGACAACTGAGTCTGCAATCTTTTGGTATACTACTTTGTTTTAGCTTGGTTAGATATCTGGAAAACTGCAGAAAGAAATGTTCAGGTATTCCAGAAAAAAATCTATCATATTCTAATCCCAACTAAATTGCGCAGTATCACTATAAATAAAAATCTGAAATAATGAAAGCTGAGAGGACACTGAAATCACCACACCTGAACGATGCCAACATAGTTTGGTGGACTGTAAAGTGGATGAGGGACTTTGACCAGTATAAGTCATAATGAATATACAACTAAAATGTGTCACTGGTGTGACTTGAGATGTAAAAATTGTATTGTCATGGATACACTCCAAGAACAGTGTGTTCTCCCTTACAGGGAAGGATGAAGCTTATTTGCAGGATGAGTATATCACCAGTATCACCTGATAAAGGAATAAAAGATTTCCTTTTCTCAGGCAGTCAGTCTCATCCCCTTACTAGTTACCAAAACCTAGCTAGGAGGAAAGCTCATTCAATTACGACATGGTGGAAGGAGCTCAAAGCTACAGCCAGGGCTCATTTTGGAAATTCGTCACAGAGGTCGTTGAGCCCTTGACCGTCATTCCTGTCAATTTCTGGTCCCTGAATCGAATTTTCTGAAGGTAGCAATGATCATTTAATACTGATCATTTTCTACAGGGATATTTCTTTCATCTTTCTCTCATTAATTTTTAAAAATCCTTTGACTTCTCCTATCCTCTCATGCTCTTTTTGCTGATGTCCTCCCTGCTTCACCATCTCTTTCCTTACATACTGTGTAACTCATCATTCATCAGGATTACTTTGGACAGTAAAATCCATGTATTTACCTACTGCTTTACTAAATAGCGTGTATTTACCTACTGATGTCTATAACTTGATCCAGTACCACTGTAAAACTCCAAAACATTATGCTTCAGGGCAATAAAAACTCATCAGCCACCAGCAGAATGACACTGTTTAACAGCCAAATAAACACAAATTTGGATGCCAGGATTTGCCTACATCAAGTCAACACTCTAACTTTCATTTTGACCTTTTCCAAGCATCTTAATCTCTTTCCTTGCTAACTATGGCTAATTTCTACATCAATAGGAGTTTTAAGAAAGTGATTAATATTTATATTTGCAAGGCAGAGATACACCTTCGCATGGGCTCAACCCTAGAATCAAGTGGGGTTTTTTTGTTCAGGATGCAATGTATTCTGTTTCCTATGGAGTAAGTATGCCAGAACCAGTTAAAAATAGCTTCTTCCATTCATCAGAGTCAGCAGATGGCCATTAATCTTCCTGAAAGTATTGATTCAAACTACTCGTCTCCACTTTGAAAGCCCTTCACAGACTACCCTCTCCCCATCCATCACCCTCCTCACACAGCCCAAGAGCTGGTTGGCTTTGGAACAAGTGGGCGACAGTTACAAACCAGCAGTTTCTCCTACACGCTGCCCCTCTTGTTTTCTTTAAACACCTTCCTGAAACCCTCCTTTGCCATAAGGACTACAAAAGCATCGCATAGTTATACACTGGTGCAATGGGACTAGAGTGTCTCTAGGACATCATCTCGCCAAGGACCATCTTTGTTATTTTCCCCCAAGGACGATCTTAACATTTGATTGTTTTTCCATCCGTCTGTCCCAAATTGCAATGTCTCGTCTTACTCCTAGACTGCAAGAGCTTAAATGTGAAGTCTTTGCATTATGTACTGCCTAGGACAGGGGTGTCAAACTCATTGTCACCGGGGGCCACATCGGCCTTGCGGTGGCCTTCAAAGGGCCGAATGTAATATTAGGACCATATAAATGTAGGAGTAGTTACATTTATACTGTCCTAAAATTACATTCGGCCCTTTGAAGGCCACCGCAAGGCCGATGTGGCCCCCGGTGACAATGAGTTTGACACCCCACATCTACAAGATTTCCCAGCACACTGTTGTAGTGTTGATAGTTATTAAGAAACAAATATTATCTCAGGTGGTCAAGAACTGCAGGGTGCACCATGTCATGCATATAACGACAGCTTAACTCTCTTATTTCTAGCATCGATGTTCTGCTACTTGCTCATAAACTAAATGTTCACTGCAATTCCTTTAAACTCTAAATCAGAAAATCTGACTAATGTATATCTTTCTTCTGTCCTAGTTTCAAGATCTTCCCAAAGCTATGTGCATATTGCTGGAAGAAATACCGAAGATGCTAGAGGCTCTCATCGTGAAGATGCTTTAAAGACACCAAGAAACACATATTCCCTTCTTTCCCAAACGCAAATTCCACGACAAGAAACTACACACTTTTTGGAAAGAAACCCGCCAGTCATAAACACTTCATCCCTTACAATGAAAAAGGAGACTTCCCAAGCTCGGATACTGTCAGCAAAAAAACCTGCTATGGAGTCCACAGAACCTGAGAAACAATCTTTTCTTGAAAAAAGAAGCGATACCCAGAGTTTCATTCTGCACGAGGAGCCGGAGCTCCGAGTCACAAGTTCCGGTGTGACAACCCACACCCCTCTCTCTGCCAAACCACACAAACCAGGCACAACCCCGACTGTCCCTTCTCATCGCAACACAAATGCAAGTTCATTCTTTGCAAGGCCACGTGTTGTTCAGCAACCTCATCCCAAGCACCGCTATTCCCCCAGAAAATGGCCCGGTCGAGCCACAGTGTCAAACACTAAACCATCCACAGATTTCCCAACAGAGCAACCGGGAGCATCTCCTTTGGCAACACGTCTCACCTCCCCTTCCCATTCAATAGGACCTTCCCTCGGTGCAGCTCCCCCGAGTGCTCGTGTCCCACCAGGGTCTGGTGTCCCACCAGGGTCTGCTCCCCCAGCCAGAAAGTCATTCCACACAGCGATGGGTCGCGTGGAACTGCCGAAAACCAGCGGTGGGACGCACCAGAAAGCTGTCTGCGCCGATACACCGTGTTTTACCGGTGTGAAGTGCGAGCCGGGCGAAGATGGAGGATCTAAATGCGGGTCTTGTCCCAGTGGATACAGTGGAGATGGAATTACCTGTGAAGGTAAGGGGGAAAAGCCTCTTTCAAATTCTTCTATGACTTCAAATGTAATAACTGTCCAAACCAAAATTATTTTTTATTATAAATTTTCCAGCTGGGATCATTCTGGCTTTCAAAGACAATTATATTTCAAAATAACAGACAAACATTCTGTAGCTTTGAAGGAGCTTTTTCTGCTTACAAAAATGACATATTTATTTGATAATATCTAATCTATTGAAACCAGGGACAGATTGTGATCTCACTTACCCTTGCTTAAGGCCAGATTCATGCTACCGAAGTCATTATATTTGAACACACATAAAACTTCTGTGGGAAATGGTAAAATTGACTCCATTTGTCTATGCAACACGTATTCCAGGAAAAACTAATTGTTCTACTACCTTAAAAATAACTTTTAAATATCTACCTCATATCTTAAATACAAAACTGAACTTGTCATCTGAAATGCATAGTGCCAGAAGGGTTTTCACAATATATTGACTTATTTATTAGCTTAGAATAGCTCAGTAAAACAATAGCATTAGGCACATTTTTCAAAACAACGAATTCCCTGACTCACCTGTCATTAATTATGCTTTCTGTTGAAATTCCTCTGGTAAGTTGGTATCTTAATTGGCCTCTCACTACACAAAGCAAAAGTGTTTGCATCATTTGTTTAATTATCTTTCACGTGCAGTTTCTCACCCCTTTGTAGGGGGGTCTCGGCTGTAAAGCCCCCGGCAACGCTGCAACCCTCTTGAGCTCACAGGAGTTCTGAAGATATATTACAAAATCCATAAGAAAAGGTCACTATAATCTCGGATGTTATAATTTTTGCTTGTTTGCACATTTCTGAAATGCTCCTTCTAAAGGATGGAAGATTATTTGACACGAAAGTCTCTGTGTTTGATCCTGGTTTTATACCTGGAGGTAGAAAAGGCCCAAGTAGCTCCTAGTACGGGGAAGCCCAAAGCAAGCTGGACAACAGAACGGCCTCTCCTCAAAGACCAGACCAATGTACATATGAATATTTATGAATATAGGCATACGGCTGCTTTGTGTCTAAGTATATTTAGTATGCCTATCAGTACAGTCCTTAAAACATAAATCTACCTCTGCATTTTACTGTCTCGCAAGACAAAATGCTTTCTTCAATTACTGGTATTACTGAAAACCTCTCTGGAGGGTCCTTAGCATGAAATATTTTATTACCAATATCATTCTGTCTCAGGTCTTGATGACACAATACACAAACATCCTTTCTTTGTCTCTTGTCACTGGCTGTGTCACCAGACTCGATAACCAGCCCATCTGCTCCCCGCTCCCGCTCCATCCCCAGCCCCGTGGCCAAGGGTGAGGAGCACCCATTGCACCTCCCAATGGTGACATCTCTTCCCATGTCAGATGCAGCTGATTCGTCCTGACAGATGAAGCTGAAAGATCGTACCAACTTCCCTCCAAACAGAAGTGCCTTCTAAGAACTGGGGGCAGCAAAACTGAACAAGTGATCAAAGCTTAGAGAAGATCAGCACCTGCAAAATATTTAGGCTTTGATGGAACATCCGTGACAAGTGAGCAAAAATATCAACAACCTCAGACACTATCAATATTATCACCATCCTATTTGATATCAAAATTCATCGAGATAAAAGGAACAGCCCATCTGTAGCAAGTTTTAATACCTGTGGAGCTTGAGGGAATGTGACCTTTGTTTAATAGAGTGTCTGAAAATACTCTAAGATAATAAATGCATTACCAAGTGATATTTATCTTGTGACAGAATGTAGATTTCTTTTCCAGTTGTGCAGTTCAAAATCAGGCTTTGAGGACCGGTAGGGAAAAAACAAGCAGCATGCTGAAAATTAATTTCTCTTCGAATATAAATCATACCAAATTTCAGTTCTGTAATATTCTTATCCCTTTGGACAAGCCCCTCTGTCTCCCTGTTCGGATGCCATTGGAAGTCCCCTCCCTCTGCGCTGTCCTGCTTTGGGAATCAAAGACTCTGGGAATCACAGTCCAGGCTGGAAAGACCTCTAGGGATCACCAGGTCCATCCTCCTAGCTTCTTCTGGAAGAACACAGCTACATGTCGGTGTGTTTGGCTTATATTCAGTCATCTGAAGCGAGATATATGCAGATGCTCTTAGCAATTTCCATTTGGATCACTCCCTTCACTACCAACAACTTCATCACATGTAAAAAGTAGGACCTTGCTTTTACCCGTCTTGCTTTCACATAATAAGCCTTGCAGATTCTTAATTCTCTTACTTGTGGATAGTTACTCCGCAGATGAGCTGAGATGAAGTAGTTCCTCAAGGCTCTACTCATTCCCACACCCCTTCCTACACCCAACCAGGTTCTCGGTTGTAGAGCTCTTCACCTTCCTGCACAAAGGCACTACTATCCTTTATTAGTGGCTGAACACTAAGACCAGTCTGCTACGCAGGCAAGTCCTTGACAAACATCATTTCAGACGAGCATTTTGAAGATAGCCAACATCACCTACCTAATAATAAAAAATAAGCAGGAGAAATAAGGCCTCCTGTAGTCCAGTGGATTCCCACGCATAGAGCACCTCTGGCAGAAGATATTCACTGGCCTTTATGGAGTCAACTTAGCCAAGAGTTCCTCTGATGAAGAGGGAGGACTCTAAATGCATAATTTCCACTCTGAGTGTCTTTTTCAGGTGTAGACACCATAAAAGAACTGCATTACAATGGTACACTCCAAACAGTTTTAGGGGACAGCACCTACCACCTGCCAAAGCCACTGCAGAAGTGTCATCACACTTCAAGAGCTTGTATGCCAACTGAATAAAAAACCAGTACTTTAATAATACATAATTAATCCAAACAGGATTGTTTTCAGAATATTTCTGGTATTTTGTCTGGCGTATCACGAGTGGCATACGTAAGGCAGCACTTCGTAACATTTGAGGCCAATGCTCTGAAATACTTCTTTAGCGCCATTAGTCACCTTAGAGCGATTATTCGTCATCCTGCCTCCGTTCCCCCTGCACTTTCAAAGACTCTGTATCCACTGGACAAGGAAACAAATGCTGCCTTTTCCCTGGGCTCGGTTTATTCACCAGGGTCTGTGCATGTGGCGCCGTCTGAGAGCAGCTGTTGTGTTTCTTGAGCTCCCTGGGGTGCCCCAAGGTGGAACATGGCCTTTCCTTTCCTCAACAGAGCTGAAGTTAAATAAAATACTGCTCTGAGCACCGCTGTTGTGCTTCCTTCTGAGAGACCTAGACCTGAACACTGAAGAAAAATAAGAATTTCAGCCAAATTCTCTGTCGTCCTTGTTTTTGTTTCTCTAACGCCAATTTCATTTGATAGGGAGTGTCCGGTTGCTAAAATGGTATGATTGAAAGTCAAAGACTCAGTTCCATAAAACAGAGACAACTATTTAAGACTATTGTGGATTAGGTGATAGTTCTGAAGCAACATCTTTCTAGTCTTTTAGGAGTCATAAAAGTCCACAGAATTCCTATGGAGGATAAAGTCATGCTGCTTTAGAAGCAGGTCAGTAAAACTCTATTTTAAAAGTTTTGCACAGTGTTTTCTGGGGGAAAGGGAAGTCTAGAATGGTGTCTGCCATGCTTTCTGCTCAAGAGTTAAAAACACAGCATTGCCTTGATGTTACAAAGCCACTGTTCAAACCAAATAGTTTTCAAAATAATAGGAAAGACCAAGTAGTTGGGAAAGTACAATGACCTCAGATTACACAGCTGAATGAAAGAAGGTGAAAAGAAAAAGAAAAGGGTAGGCAACATTCATCTGTTGTAACACTTTTATAGCCAAAAAAGCTCTACCACATCATGTCTTTTCCAAAGGCTGAATCTATTTACTTCTTTGTACAAAAACTCTTCTACGGCTTTGGTTACCCTTGTTGCCTTTTTCTTCATCTTTTCCACTTGTTCTATATCTTTTTCTAGCTGGGGGGTCAGAACTAAACACAGTATTTAAGATGCAGCTCACCATGGATACAGACCATAATAAGGTCTGGTATTTTGTGTTCTGATAATTTCTTAACAATTCCTAACACTTTACTTGCTTTTTTGTCTGCAGATGAGCACTCAGGTGACATTTTGCAAACCAAAATCCATTAGTACAACCTAACTAGAACACTCGTCTGCATTTGTATTCCCAATTTATTCAGTCAAGTTAATCTTGCTAACTTTCCATCTGATATAATGGGTATTTATTTCATAACTGCAATCCGGGACTGCTGGACTATTTAAATATGCATATAAGTTATTCTAATTGCAATAATACATGCTTTAACCCTATGCTTTATTTCCTTTATCTGCATGACTTACATGCAAAAGAAAGGTTTCAGGCCACAACTTTTCAAAAGGAAGACCAATTACCTGGTAGCTTTCTTTTCCTGTCTCTTGTGCTACCCATATTCAAACTTCATCTGTGTATTTAGGAAACCAGATTAATGCATCTCTGGAAGAAAATAAACAATGTACAATGACGGCATGCAAAAAGGTAGATTACGCTCCTTCCAGTAAAGTCTATAATGACCTGACTGGTTTTCAGATTTCCAAGTGGAACAGCAGGTAATACTCTCGTACCTTGAGCCTTTCTTTACCTGCACACAGCAGACGGCACAAGGAGTTCACTTGCTGTTGAGATGTTCAGCAATAACTCCGTCCTGGAAGCCATTTGCTGATTAAGCTACTGAAATTGGAGGAAATAACACAGCATCTGGTATTCCTGAGTACTCCCAAAGTTATCGTAGAGAAACTTATAAAAAGTGCATGATCTCGTTTTAATGGAAAAAAAGGAGTTTTGGGATATTTCCCAAAAAGCCCTTTCAAAGAAAACAATAATGGACTTCTCCATTTTCACCTCCAGATTTTAAATCATGAACATGAAAATACATGCATTTGACAGCAAGTTGGACCATCTGCAGCAATGTTTTCCTCTTTACTGTTATTTTATACCATCCAAAACCTCTTAGTATAAAAACACTGCAATACCTTGATACAATTTAGCAAATGTTTATGGAAAAAAATATTCATTCCAGAAGATCAAAGATAGAAGTTTCAGAAAAGAATTTGACACTAACAGTAAATTTCTATTACGGAGGAAAATGTCTTTTAGGTGAATATTACTCTCTCACATTGCAGCCAGTGGTTCAGTTTTTACCTTTTGCTATTCACCAGTTATAGAATAGTTTCAAACATTTTACTATTAAATGTCACCATAGGAGCTAAATGTTTTAATATCCAAAATACCATGTTCTTTTCTGACAGCTCAGATGCATCTTGAAATGTGTAAAGGCCAGATGGAAAGTACTCTATTCAAACGGACACATTAAGTGCTACATACAAAAAACTCTGAAATCAAGTCTAATATGTTTGAATGTCACTGTGCTTGGCATAGCACTTATGCACCTGGAGGCTTTATGCATCATCCGACAGGAAAGGCAATCGCATTGCATGGACTTCAAAAAAAAAGCGGTACATTTTGCCCAGGTTTTGTGTTTCCCTATCTCCATGCAAAGCATATTACCCAGTTGTACCCACTGTTAATTTCTAATTGCAAAGAAATCCCTTTGTAAGCGAGTCCTGTGCGTGCCAAAACCCAGAAGAATGGAGATGGGTCAGATTGACACGTGTGTACCAGATGGGTTGACACCCTCTTTTCCAAGCCCTACACCTGCCACTGACTTCAGTACGATCTAGTGTAAGCCCCTGAATGCAAGTGGTGCCTTATAAATACAGATTCTTTGAAAACAGCTTCCATTTCTTTCCCTTTCTTCCACGTTCCCTTTCATCACAGACTGTACCTGCTGTTCGTCTTAATAGCACCAGACCCCGAGCTGCCCGCGCTCTGACCTGCTCCATCAGTCGCTACCGCTGCCCGAATTAGAACAACTTCGGGAAAGCTTAACACCAACAGCTTAAATGGGTCTAAATCAAATCTATTTAGTTGTCCAGACAATGTCATATTTTTTTTTTAATTCTTTTTTCTTCCTCCCAGATGTACACTTGAAATCTCAGCAAAACATTCTGAATTGCAAATGCCTAAACCTTCTAGACACAAATCAAAACTAAATTTAGCTTAATGGCATTCTCAGCATGTATAGTATGGATCTAAACTATATCTAGCAAGCTTTCTGTTCTCAGGCATGTCAAATCCTGAAGTTGCTTCAATGCAGCATTGAAAATTTCGCAGTTAAAACTGAGCTGTATGGTAACAGAAAATGTAAATACTGAAGCACCTGAAGAGCAGATCTAATACAGAATATATTTATTTACGGTTATTTGTGTCAAAATGGTTTATTTAAAGGCACCCTCTTGGAGCTTGTCTTTTTAACTGCAATTGGAAAATGTGTGGTGGCAAAGTTGGATGGACAAAGTTGACATGCAATGGCTTGGTGGGATCACAGGAGGTGAGGAGGCCTTCAGTGCATGAGCTTTGTTTAATTTTTTTGGTGCCACAAGTATTTGTCCTTCACCTGGCTTTCCAATTACACAGTCCAATTTCCAGTTTTAAGAAAAAAAGAACTTGGTACATTATGTTTTTGTGGGGTTTTTTGTGTGTAACAATACTTAAAATGAAAGATGCTTTGTTTCAGATCTCTTTAGCTTCATTTTGCATTTTCCTTGGAATAACCTTGCTTAGCTTCATATCCGTTATCAAAGACAAAGCTCTGCCAGTAAAGTGTGCCAAAGTGCAACATTTTTCTCTATATTCACTTCCCAAGCACAAGGAAGGATATTTTTCATTCTGTTATGTGCGGTGGCTTTTTTTTCCAAAGGCATAAGCGAGATCCACCTGTCACACGCGTCTTTTCCTGCTCCGGCACGTAGCGCTTCTCCTCAGAGCAAGCGTCCCTGGTCATCTTCCACCTTCAGTGGCCTCCTCCTCCTCTCCACCGTCTGGCACACAAAACTCCCTCTTATTAGAAGGCTACAAATAGAGGGGCCCACTAAATCAGTTGTCAGGTTTCTACCTTAAATGCTTGTTAGATTTTAGAGGTTAAACCTCTCAGGCTTCCTGCACAATGAAGCCATCAGGCTCGTAATGATCAACATTTAAAAAAACAAGTGTTTTCAGCAAATAGCCTGTTTCAGGAGCTGCATTAGTTTCCAGCTTTATGCATTACACCTGCTCATCCTCTTTTCTCCCGCAGAATGACACGGCATATTGCAATATGTCCAAAAATCCTTATTTAACTTGCTGCTTTGTCTGCTGCAGACCTCACACTACTTATTAAACATTTAAAATGTTGCTTAAATGTTTGTCATTTTGCTGACAAATTCCCACACAACTCTTTCCTACAGAGAAGAAACCCTTCATCTCTGCTCAAGAGTAACGTCTGACACATGTCAAGCTTTACTGAACATCCACAAGGCAAATTTGTGCAGGATGGGCCAAGTCTGCAGTATTATCAACACATTTGTCCCGGATCCACACCTGGACTTCAAAAATACATGCTTAAAAATGTTAACTTCAAAAGTTAAACAACATTGTTATGTTCATTCCCTTGCAGAACTAGTCACTGCTGTATTACTGATGTGATATCTACATTTACCCTGCAGGAGCCACATTTTTCCCTCAGCAGCCAAATTACTTGTTGGATTAATAAAATGATATGGGAAAAGTAGTAACAAAGTGTGCTTATAACCACACAGAATGTAATATTTGAACTGTTCTTTTTCTACTTATGTTTTATTCCTGCAGTGCAGTGTGATCCACCATGTGAGCATGGAGGGACTTGCCTGTCTCAAAATACTTGTTCTTGTGCTTATGGATTTGTTGGCCCTCGATGTGAAACAAGTATGTATGAATTCATTCAGGCTTTTCTCCTCATCACATGTTTGAATTTGTAGAAAACTAGAAGAGAAAAACAAAGCTTTATTATTTTTCTATATTTCCCCTTAAAATGGTGATTGAATACAGAAAGGAAATCCCATCTGTTGAAGAAATGTGGTAGCTAAACTATTTGAGAGCATAGATCTACCTGCAGCATAGTTGCATTATGTAAAAATATGCACAACTATATCAACATTTTCTACATAAAATCACTACTGTCTAAACAAACAAAGAAGCAAAAACCTCCACGTTATTTATAGTAGCCTTTATGAAATTCAAGGTTGTGTGAGTGAATGACGTAATACTGGTTTTGAGAACACAAAAAAACCCCATACCTATTAGGAGTCATGTTATTGTGCATTACAAGTTAAAAAAGAGGTTCAATATATAGAACATCTGGGGAAAAATCAGCCTTCAAACCCTCTTATATGAGCTGAATGGTGAAAAATCTGCAGTTTCATTATTACAGTCCTTGTTGCTTATTTAAATATCAAGTTGTCCTTGAAGGGAACGTAATTTTATCTCTGACCCAGGGTAGCTCGAATACTTAAATGAATTTTAGATGCAAGAGTTGGGATGAGTGGGTAGGATAAAGAAAACCAAGGAACATGACAGACTGATCCCTGAGTTTACCTCTTGGACTGATCCCATTAGTTATTTGCTCTAAGAGAGCAGCCTTAGGATCTATGAGTGTCAGCGATAAGAGATTTCATGCTTTGGGTGTTTTCCAGTGGTGTGTAACAGGCACTGTCACAACGGCGGGGTCTGTGTGTCACCCGATGAGTGCAGGTGCAGCAGTGGATGGAGCAGCCCTTCTTGTGACACAGGTGAGTGGGTAGAAATGACGGAGTTCGCTTATTTTGCGGCCTGAAATCCACGTGATTCCCGCAATTCAGCAGTGGGAGTGGGGATTGCTTAAAGAATTCAAACACAAGAACAGGAGACTTAGTAAAGGGCAGAACCTCGGGAGGCGTTGAGTTTACAAAAGTTTTCCTAAGTTTAGATGCTTATCTACATCTCAGGGTCACACTGAAGACATCCACAAACAAAACCTTTTTGCAGCATTTTTAAGCTTGCATGATTCTGGAGTTTCTTCTCAGCATGCACAAAAAACCAAAAATAAAGCTACTCACCATTTCAGAAGTTACAGCCTTTCTAGATGCTTGTTTGATTGTGGAAATGAGAATCACTGAAGAGTCTGGAGATATGTTGATTTACAGTCTTGGCTGCCATGGATAGAACTACGTGCTTTGTTGGCCTCATGGAGAGCTCAAAGGATGAATCCTGCCCCACACTTGCAGTGGCAGAGATAAGGGCAACACGACCCTCTGTACTGCCCGTTGTCTGTGCAGCTTCCCGTTTTCATTGCTTTTACCCCCACACATTTCTCTCAAGGAATGGTGGTAGGGAAGAAAGAAGGAGGATTTGGATTTTGGTGATACCATCAAATCTGAGCTTAAAAGTACAGTTTATGGAGACAGGAAGAGGAGGCCAGTTTAAGTTAGGACAAGAACATAAGCAAAAAAATGTGTCTTCTGGTGCTAAGTTAGCAACTACACACACACTTCTAATACTGCATAGTCTAAGGAAGAAAAGTGAATGTAAAAGGGAAAGCTATCAGAAACTGAGATTGACCAACTTGATTCTTGTGGTCCAGTTCTTGCATTCAGTTTGGCCATTCCAGAAGACGGCTTGTGACTTCGATACAGAAAAAAAGGTATTTTGCAAGGAGAACGTTCCCGTTCACCCCCCAGTGTTAAACACAGCACTGCTCCAGCATTTCACACTTGCAGAGCACCTGCACAGAAGTGTGCACGCTCAGGGAAAAGCCACCTCCACCCATCAGTGCAAAATGACAAGGTGAGGATTGGAACTAGGTACCTATTTCTAGTCAGGACTCATAGTTTTGAACGCTGGTTTGTATAGGTACAGCTCAGACCTTCCTCTCAGGGCCTAAGCACTAAAAGCTGCAGTACATTTTTCCTCGGAAGGCACAGCAACTACAGCTCTCACCCGGGACAAGGCATGCAAAATCGTGAAATATTAAAAGGCGCGAGAACGAGGAGTACCTTCCTCAGTGCCAAACCTCAAGGCTACAGAGGCAGTCTGCCTCTGCCATAGTGAATATTAAATGGCTGAGACACCTTCAGCTTACATTACCTTTTCTGGAAGGTGAGAGATGTCATTTTAACCTCCATCTCACTGAGATTGCTCTTCCTCTAAGTGTTGAAATGACAGACCTATCGAGGACACATAAATTAACCTAGCTAAGATCCCTGGTAAATGACTGGGATTGCCACTAGCTATTCTGGTTCACGCTATCTCCTGTTTTTCCTGCCAGAGATTACTCTCCTTGAGTTCTGCGCATTTATTTTGGGGTGGCTTTAACCTGAGTTATTCCAAGAGGAGGACAAGCAGCAGCAGCAGTAAATTCCAAGCCAGAAGAACAGCAGCAGGATTCGTTTGATAATTCCTTAGATGAAGGACTGTCAGGCTCAGCTCTCTGGCACAGTTTTGTGTGCACTACACAGAGTATTTTGCAGATACTGTTGGCGTTTCCTGCCTCAAGTGATATGATCGGAGTCTCTGGAAAACACAGATATAGAAATAAAGGGACTTTACCAACAGAAACAGAAACACTGACAGATTGGATATCTGTGAATTAGCTGGGACAATGAGGCAACTAATCCAAATTCACTATTAGCAATGAATTCAGTCCATTTTGACTTCATAAGTGATTGCTGCTTAGTCAGAAAAGCCTCTCATCCAGACTACAATTTCACTTTTTTCTCTTTCCAAATTGACATTTTATTTCTCCTTTAATTCACTGGAAACATTTTAGTGACCCTTAATTTATTTAAGCTTAAACGTATTTAATTTTTTTAATGGGCTATTTCATAAGATACTGAAAGACAAAAGGAATAAAGGAAAAAGACTCTTTTAAAGTGTCACTCTGCTTCACAATGAAAACTTTATCAGATTCCTTATTCTTCACACAGTGACTTCCCAACTAAACTAATTTGCAATTCTAATGCCCTTTTTATTTCAACAGCCAGGTACTTGCCGCATAGAAATATGCTGTACAGCTTTTAATTCCTAATCCCTGTTATATCATCTACAGTAATAACAGATAAATACAGAGGCAAAGGGAGCTCAGCCAGTGGTTTTGTTAGTGATGCATGAGCCAATATGTTGTGGGAACTGGGATTTAAATATATTTATTTAATATATATGTTCAACTTGAGGGAAATGCCACGATGCTCTGCAGAACTCAGACACAGCAGCAAACGGTTAATACATCATCTCCAGGTTATCCAGGCTGTGACTACATTTTACTACCTTGGAATCACGTTTGGTGCGGATGCTAGAGCAGAAACAAATGAACTGTGCAAATCAAAGGAGGACATCAGAAATGGACTATTAAGTTGTTCTTTATTTCATCCCCCAAGCTATACTAAGACACCACTGAAATGCTCCCACTGTGTCGACAATGAAAAAAACGTCACAGCACAACTGACCAGCAAGGATTGTGTGAAATTCATCACAATATTATTAGGAATGTTTATTCTAATGACACGTGCAGCAGCGAAAGAGCATCTACTCTAAAAAATTCAAAATTATAAGAGATTCACAGAGTTCTCTTGTATTCGCATACAGCTGTGTGCAATCCTGTGTGCTTGAATGGAGGAGTCTGTGTACAGCCAAATATGTGTACGTGTCCTTATGGCTTCTATGGGCCACAGTGCCAGAGAGGTAAGAAGATTCTATTTATCATCTTGATAAAGGATCCAGGCTAAAAATATAAACAGCAGCCTATTATTATCTGCCCCCACATGAAGTATATCCAGAGATTTTCCTTGTCAAAACTCCCTGTGTGCTCCTTTGACGTTATAGCCTGTTGTAAATCCACATTGTATTGTTCTTAATGGTACTGTGAAGGAGTAAGCACTTATTTACGATGGCATTAATGATAACTAAACAATTAATCTCCAGCTACCTGAAGTCAGTGATATCACTAATTAGCAACTATTCAGTTAAATGTTAAGGCATGTCTCTACCTTGTTCATTTTGCATACTCTATAGTGTGTACTATACCGTGTTTTAGAGTCATAGATGCTAATTTATCTTCCAATGGGGCTCAAAAAATCACCTACTTGACCATCCCAGAGTCTAGTGGATGGGAGACTTATACAGGACTTCTTCAGATCCCTACTCAAGGATCTGATCAAATAGAGCAGGACCTGATTTAGAATCCCTTATGTTTAGCATTTGAACAGCTGGAAGATCCCTGTACTTATACCACTTGCTTTTCAGTTTTTTGAGCATGGCTCTAATAACCCCTCCTGAATCTGGGAATTGAAATACACTCGTATTACCAAACCTGAGCTATTTCAATATTAAAGTTCTGTTCTCTTGCTCTCTCCCTTGTTTGTCTTATTTTTGCAAGTGAATGATTCACATGCAAAAATCTAATTGCAAGTGGAGCTTGCTGGAAGCTCTTTGTTTTTGTGATGTTGGGCATGAAGGAGAGAGTGAAAATTATACAGACTCTAATTTGATGATCTTTCTCTTGATGTTCAACCTGAAAGGTACTTTTCAACATCCATATCATTTGCAACTTTTATCCTTAAGTGTTATGGTTTAGATAGAACTAAAACTTCAAGATAAATATCTTCATTCGTGGGATATGGAAGTGATATGGAGAGAGAGTGGATGGATGCTTAATAAAAGACCTTCCTCCTGCTTCTTTGAGAAAGGGTGAAGTAATAGTGCCAAAACAAAGTCAACAAATATCAAACACTGATCTATGTTTCAAGGGCAGAAGCCCTTGAAGAAGCCCTTTAGCTACAGCTAAAACCTAAGAGATTCTGAGGGACATTCCAACCACTTGACTGCACTGGGAGTCATGTCCCACATTCTTTCCAAGAGAGAATCAGGAGCTCCAGCATCTGCCCAAATCACCCGCTGGAGAGACACCTTTTCCACCCCAACTAAAGAAAAAGCCTCCGTAGTCTGGTGTCCCAACACAAGCACCTAAATAAAGAGCCTCTATCTAAACAACATTGATCCCCTGTGCGATTTCATGGCACAAAACTTCTCTTTTCCTTTCCGCAGCTGTTTGCGTCCCCCCTTGTAAGAACGGTGGTCGCTGCGTTCGGCCCAACGTGTGCTCCTGCACCGAGGGCTACGCTGGAAGATGGTGTCACAAAAGTAAGTTACAAACTTCCCTTGGCTTTAAAAGCTTCTCTGACTCGTAACAGTTTTTCTCCATTTTGCCAATGTTCAACAGGATGTTTTGTCTGGATCTATGCCATGATTTCCTGTATTTCTATCAGAGCACATACAGCACTATATTAAGTCTAAAATGAACCTGTTAATTACAATAGCATCAAGTGAAGTCAATGTTGGCAGTAGGACGTTTTGCTAGAATCCTCTCTAAATATTTCATGCATTCATCATGAGTAAGGCTCATATTTGGAGATGAATTATTTTGCATTAAAGATATTTTGGGAAAAAATTAAAGCCAAAGGCAGAGCAGCTGACTGAGATCCTCAAAAATATTGGAATGTCATACTTCTAGCTTAATTAACACAGTTGGTTAATAACGCTTCAGCTTGCCTTTGTTCTTGTCACTGAAAACTCTCTCTTCACCTTAGCATCGGTATTCATATTCAATTCTTCTACTCTTTGGGGGAAATAGGTTATTCTGGCACTTCTACAGACTGTATTGCTCAACAATATCTGTCACCCAGGGAGTTTTAGGATACGTATGTGAAAACCTTTTCTTTTTTTTTATTGTTAGTATTATTTCTTAACCAGTTTGAAATTGGCAAAAGGGGAGCTGTGAAAACAACCATTCTTGGCAGGAAGAATCTGTACGTTTCCAGAGCACTTAATGTCTCTCACACACGGAGAAAAGCAGCTAGTAAAAAACTCCTTCCAGCAACAAAAGGCCTCTGAATGCCCAGGCTACGGCTCTCCCCTCCTTCGGCAGGGAGAATCACGTCGCACAGTTCTGCCTGGCTGCAAAGCACACAATTGAACAGTCTGTTCTGGCAGGAACAAGCTGCAGGGAAGAAAGGAGGAAAAAAACCTTCTGTTTGGCATCTTGTTTTCGAGGTTAGAGAACATCAGGAAAGTGCTGTTTCCAGCTTTAAACGTATCGCCGCATCTCCAGGCGCATCAAAGGAAAGGGAGGTGATCATGGTTGCAGTGTAGCAAAGCATTCTGCTAAATCCTCCAACTGCTCCCTGCCCTCGGCATGTTTCTTTCCATTTTCAAAAAGTTTATGAGGTTTTGTTGCCCATTTCGGTATAATCTTCCACAAAAAAAGCTTCCTCCTATGATGAAAATATTTTTGTACTGTCCAATCTCAGCCTCCATTCTACATCAATAAACACTCCATAATCTGGTTTATTTAGCCCAGTACTATACAAACTTAAATAAAGCACCTGTGTCTGTGATGAATGAAGCATGATGAAGCAGAAGGCAAATACTACTACCTGCTTACTCTTACAGGCCACTGACTGTTAATAGGTAAAACACATTGAGTAATGTTTCATTTTTCTTCCTTACAATCAACTGCTTATTGGACAGGTATCATGATCCATAGAAAGAACTTACACACAAGCTTTTCATAGCAATCGGTTGCTATTAGAGCTGTATGTCTTATTGCTGTTGTCACATGAAACAGCTTCTCTCTCCTCTGCAAGGGGATCCAGATTTCCCCACTTGTAGCACAGTTTCAAAACCCGCAAAATCAACTTTACTATGTGCTTAAATTGAGCCTGATCTTACAAATTTTTCATGGATTTCTTACCTAATAAAACCTATCCAGATAGAAGGAGTAAACTTAAGACTAAAAAAAGACAAGTTTGAAGATGTTTCCCACCCATGTAGTACATGCAGATCAGCCTCACGTTTCTTGGTCTTTAGTTTGGGAAAATATTGGTGGGTTTTGCAAATTTCCCATGAACTAGAAAAACTGAGAAATAAGACTTGTCAGAAACAGTGACTTAAGCGAAAAGAATGCATTTCTGAACCTGCGGCTGATGTTTGAGACTGGCAGTCTTTTCAGTTCTGTCATCATTTATACACAGACATGTAGTTCTTGCACCTTTACCTGTGACACCTACTAACAGTGATATGGATAGCATGAGCAAACAGGTTCCAGCTTCAATATGCTCTGATACAGAGTCAGAGCAAGGGGGAAATCCCCTGCCATGAAGTTCCCAAGCTCCTTGCACAGCCGGGATTACCGCAGGGGCGCTGCCATTTCCAGGCTCATGGTACCACAACACACATCTGGGTGACCCCTCGGATGGAGCTACGTCAAGTCAGAGAAGCCAGAAGCGCTTGGATGCCCATCCTGGAGGTGATTTGCACATTAGGACTGATCCTAACATCAGAACCCCAGTGCCTTGCAACTCAGATGTAAGTAGCAGCCTGGGATAGACATTTGCCCTTGTGAAGAGTCAACAAAATAAGAACAACAATAGTCGTGGGTATCTGTTTCTCCAGTAAATAATGTTCATAAGTACTTCTTACACCTTAAGAAATGCCATATAAAGGCACCTTTATATCCATAATTGAAATAACACCAAAGAATTCACATACTCTAAAGAAACAGCATCTCTGTCATGAGATCAGCTTTATAAAGTTTTCTTTAGGTAGGAACAGTGTTTAGAGGCAAAGATAAAAATAAGTCAAATCAGTTATTTGGTCACTTACCCCTTAAATATTTTGGTATTGTTTCCACTGCTTTTAGACATTTCTCTTTCCTTCTTTGTATCTCACCTCCATGGACAGAGAAACAAAAGCTTCTGTTTGCTTTTGGCAATTTCAGAACCTCAGCTGAAGGAGATAATTAAACCAAAAGCCATGGCAGATAATCAAAGACAGGTTATTGCTAAATTGAACCCAAATACCCTATTGGTTTATTTTAAATATATAGCAATGGGACTTAAGATTTTCACTTCCCTGTGTGTGCAGTTTGGCATTTCTAATAGTCTCTGCTCGACAGCCAAAATTGTGCAGGAAAGTGGCAGCACCAGCCTTTTGCCATTTGGCCTTATTCTTCTTTGCTTCTTTAATATACAGAGAAGGGCATTCAGCCTGAAAGTTTGTGTTTGTTTTGTATGTAAATAAACATTGTCTCTCTAAAACAAAGAGGAGTAAATCACCCAGGTCTGATTGGCTGCCAGCTGAAATATGGGGCTTTGCCCGCTGTGTTTACTGATAAATAACCGCCTGGTGATTATGCAAACCAGCCACCCACAGCCAGGACGAGCGGGTGTCAGCGCTGACAGTGAAATGTGTGGTTATGCCTCAGCAACCGTACAACCTTGTCCCCTCACTTGCTACGCGTTGTTTTCAGTATCATCAGTCTTGTTGAGCGGAAAGAGGCAAATGCTGGCAGCGCCTCAAAATAAAATGTATTTCTGGGTCAACTCGGCATCAAACAAACCAACTCTGCCTTAATACTAAAGGAAAGTTGTTGGCGCATGCTTTTAAATTATCTTTTGAAAATATTCACAGCTGTGACGATCCCGGGATATCGCTCCTGTTCAGGAGGATTTAAAGCAGTGTTCACACTGATCTCTGCTGCATCTTTACAGAAATTATGAACAAAGAAAATAGATGAGATATCATTTATTTTCTACACATATTACCATCAGACTGCTTTGGAAACAACTCTTGAAAAAGAAAAGCTAATAAAATTTGAGTTTTCCGATGAAGATTTGGAGTGAAGAGAAGGGGAGAAAAAGAGAAGTTCAGGGGACCACACGTTCATCCCTTCTCGGATGCTTTGGTGAGTCCATCTCTGAGCGAACAGACAAGCCACAGCTCCCTCTGGAGCTCATCAGCAAGCAAAGGTCACAGGAGAACAGTGCTGAGCATCCTCCTCCTCCTCCCTCCTGCAGGATATCGATGATACCTCCAGCCTGACCTCGGCCTCTCGGATGGCACCAGATCCTGGACCTCCGATCTCCTCGCCACCCACCTTGCATCCAGCGAGCTGGGGTTTACGTACGGTTTAAAACAGAGACCGTGCTTCTGCATGTATCTATTTTACCATGTCAGGCAGAATCCTGCAGGTTTCGTATCACATAAATCATCGCGCTGACACTGGGACTTTGCAGATTGGATCTCCAAGTTAGTAGATAACTATTTCTCCATTTCAGTAATTCCTGCAGGCAGGATTTATAGCCAATACACAGAGCACAATATAACTCACGCTCATTCTTCCAGCTCTGCTTGCTCCTCTTCCCTCCCCCTCTCTTTTTCCTTGCTGGTACCATGAGGACTTTACTTGCATGAGAGCTAGAGGCAAACTAATTGGAAACGTGGACGCTGGGGTTTCAAAGGCAGCTTTTTGCTAAGCAATGTCATATCGTGAAAGTCACTGATTTCCCATATTCCAGCATTCCCATGCAATGTTTCTGTAGATTACTGCCTTGCCAGCTGCATAAGCAGGAAGTTTTACTGCTCAACAAATTAGACCTCCACCACGGTATCATCTTGACAACGGGTGATGTGTTCTCTGGAATCTCTCCCCTGAGTAGGCAGATTGACTCAAGCCATCTAAAATTGGCCAGTTTGTAAAGCAGAGGTCCAGCATACCCTCCCACACAACTGAGCGGGGAACAATCCATATATCTCATCCAAAAGCATGGAGTAATCATTTGCATCAGACTTGTTTTTCACACGTCAAGGTTGGGCTCGGAAGCAGCAGCTATTTGTCCAAGATTTCTGCACGGCAAATATCCTCAGGCAGTGGGTGTTTGGAAATTAATAAACAGCTGCTCATAGCAGAGAGACTTGTAACTTTCTGCTAAAAGCATTAGTCTTGTGACAGAAGTGGAACAACCGGCAGGTTGGTCTGTTGACGAGTAGGTGCAGAGTCTGGAGACACAGGAAAAGGAAACACTGGTCTCGGTTCTTACTTGATTTTCCAGCCCGTGTAACAGAATAGGTTCATGTTAGATGTCGTCTTCCTTCCTTGGGCAGGAAATACAACAGAAGACAAAGAAAAGAAAATCAAGGCTACTACTGTGTTTCCCATTCAGCTGAAAACAACGTGATCCATGTGGGTGGATCTCTGATTTCCTGGAGAAAGGAATAAAGCCAGATGAGAAATGGTGACTCAAGGCACAACCTGGTTTGTGCTCCGCTCACAGAGCTGTGCTCCTCTCTGCTCCATCTTCAAAAGGATTCGTGACAAAACCATTAGTTGGCCTTTCCTGAAAGATACATTTTGTTCATCTATAGGTAGCTGATGCATTTAACAGGAACTTTGAGCACATGCAGCTTATTTTGCAGGAACAGAACAAGAATATACCTGGGTAAGAACTGAATATATATCCTAAATAAGTCAAAAAATGTATTAAATTTGTATCCATTCCATAAGCAAAACATGCACAGACTATAGCATGAATTTTACTAGGATAAAGAATCTAGGTTTTGAGCCAGTATTTACTTTCATCTCAAAGGTGCTAAAGAAATGTGTCAGATCTGCTGCTGTATGTAAACACATACATGTAAATTAAAAGAGCAAGGACTTCTGAATTATTGCATTTCTATTTGTGGTGGGCTTCTGAGCGAGGATAAGTGCTTTTTTCCACTAATTGGTTTAAGACACAATACGTTGCGGGGGCCTATTTTTAAATTATTTTAATTAAAAATATCTCTTCTTCAAAAAGCAGCATAGGATCTGCCACTTGAATAGCCCAGAGGATGGACAGTTGTGGAGACTGTTCATTCACAAAAAGACATTAGTGAGACAACCCTCTCCAACATCAATTCCTAAGTAAGCCTTGGCTTACTTTCTGAGACAGATAACAACAGGATGACTAACAGGCACCAGTACAGGTCAGGGGTGGACCTGCTGGAAAGCAGCTCTGCAAAGGACCTGGGAGTTCTGGCTGATAACAGGTTGACCATGAGTCAACAAAATGCCCTTGTGACCAAGAACGCCAACGGTACCTGGGGTGTGTTAGGAAGAATATGACAAGCAGGTCGAGGGAGGTTGTTCCTTCCCCTCTACTCTGCCCTGATGAGGCCGCATCTGCAGTTCTGTGCTCATTTCTGGGCTCCCCATTTTAAGAAGGACAAGGAATTACTGGAGGGAGTCCATCAGCTCTGAAGATGACCAGGGACCTAGAGCACTTTTCTTATGAGACAGAGAGCGCTGGGTCTGTTCAGCTGCAGAAGAGAAGCTGAGAGGGGATCTCATCAATGTTTATAAATATCTCCAGGGTGGGTGTCAAGAGGATGGACCAGACTCCTGTCAGTGGTGCCCAACAACAAGATGAGGGGCAAAGGGCACAGACTGAAGCACAGGAGGTTCCGTCTGAATAAAAGGAGAAGCTTCTTTCCTTTGAGGTGCCAGAGCCCTGGAACAGGCCGCCCAAAGTGGTTGTGGAGTCTCCTTCTCTGGAGACATTTAAAACCCACCTGGACACCTTCCTGTGTGATCTGCTCTGCTGAACCTGCTTCAGCAGGTGGGTTGGACTGGATGATCTCCAGCAGTCCCTTCCAACCCCAACCAGTCTGTGGTTCTGTGAACAGATGAGGGCAGCGCCAATGCAGACAGCAGTCCTCCTCCCACCCCCCTGACCGGGCTCCCACCCGAGGTCCTCGCTCTTCTTGGTCATCAGCCAAACCACAGTGGCCTGTGGCTGCTCTCCTTGGCTTCAGACTGTGTCTCCCACACCACCGCGGTTCTTTTCAGTCACTCTGCCTGGATCTCCCTTTTCCTTTGTGCAGATGATAATAAACCAAATTGCATCAAGGTGACAGCTTAGCCCACTCAGTGCAATAAAACCACGCCTAAATGGCAGGTCATACTGCAAGCGCAGAAGCTGCAAAAACTATCAGCAGAGGAAAACAATGTATATGAGAATCCTCTTGCACTTCTTATTCAGGCTTGACGGGAAAGCAGCTCCACAGAACAACTTATACACACGCTGCAACGGTTCACTGACCTAAGAAAACACAGCATTCTTCAATGAAGAGAAAACGTTATCAAACCCAAGATCCTAACAAGATGGGAATATAAGGTGTGCTGAGTGTATACTTTGCAATTCCCCACATTAATTATAAGCTAACAGTTGCAAAGATGAGAATGAAGTACAGCTAGAGTCTCTTCCAAATTAATAGTGTTGCAGACTAAAACAAATCAGTATATGACAAATACGTTATGCCGATGATCTCGAAAACTGACAGTTCCTAGTAAAACGTTCCTCAAAGATATAAATGTGCACCTGCACATGCTTATCTTGATTATTGTGGCTTTCCTTCTGAAACATTGTGCAGCTACCCAAACATCACACCATTGTATCTCTAGAGAGAGTTTCACCTGACAAGACGTTAGGTAAAATGAAGACCAGGAGACCCAAAGGGAGAAATATTTCAGTCCAGGGAGAGAGAAGAGTCCCCTGTCTGTATTGTAGTGACAAGCCCTCAGTGGCTTCCATGGTTTCCTGAGGTTTAAGAGTCTTGCCCACCATATGCTACCAGGGAAACTTTTGGAGGTGCAGATGGAGAGATCAGGATCTCCTTTAACTGATACAAAATGTTATTGTCTGATGAGAGTGACATGACAGAGCAAACGGGGACACCACAGATTATGCAGTAACACTCAGAGTTTAGTCTAGCATCTCGGTAGTTTTACCATTCATTATTTTTCCCCTGAACTAATACCTAAATTAGATTTATTTCTTGCTTTAATAACACTAGAAGGCCCCATAGGTCTATCAGAATGAAGACCAGACATAATTAGGCAAACCACTGGTACTGCACTGCTATCCATATGGTCTACCATTTTTCAGACCATTTTTTCTTCTGAAATGTGTGCTAGGTCATGCAAACTAACTCATATTGCTAGAGCCGCATGGTAAAGAGAATATATTATAAATGCAAACTGTCACCACACCCATCACAATTACATTTACTGCTCCCTCTGTGTCTTGTAGTAATTTGTTCTCCCACACTGTGTCCCTTGGAGGTTTCTACCACATTATTTTTACTATTCAGAAAGGTAATTTATTGAAGAAGTGTTTTGCATCTCTGTTGGAGATACATGAAGCAAGAAATAGGGATGAGAAACCTCAAAATGATTGGTAGCTTGGTATGGGTAAGGATTCACATTTTAGAAGAATCTTGCACAAAAACTGTGATTTTATTACGGGAAAAATATTCCTTTTTCTTAAAATTTCATCTGTGGCTACAATTACTGACATCCAGTGGATCGCACATCCCAGGTTACTCTGACAGAGCTTGGAGAGAAAGTTATTTCTTCATTTTATAAATCCAAATCAACATAGATGAGGAATTTCAAAGCAAATCAGGCTCTGAAACAACATACGCGTCTAAAACTCAGCATGGGCAAAACTAGTTCCTTCCTGCCCTTGGAAACAGAAAAAGGGGGACTAGAAATTGCTAGTGTCTCGAATCCATAACTTGTTTTTCAGAGCTCTGTGCATTGGGACCTTCACAGCAGCAGATATATTGGTACATCCATCTCGCTAATGATCTGTTGAGCATCAGTTATACCCTCTAAAGGCAAGAATGACATTTTTTACCTCAACTACTTTCTGCTGGTGTCAGGGCAGTAGAATCCAAGTAACAGTGACCTTTGTCAGAAACACCCTTTTTGGCCAGAACACACCCATTTTGTGATTAATTTTTTCAAAGGATGAAAAGATCATTCAGCAAGATCAAACCTTTATTTGGAGCCTAGAAGCATCGAAGCAATTGTTTCCTTAGTGAGGTCAGGATAATGTTTTATCCGAGCAGAGCTGCTGGGATGCACAATGCAGCCAGAGGGATGCGGATCCTTCTTTCCAGTCCATGAATTGAGCTGTGCTATTTTGTGAAACCACCGACCTCCAGTTCTCAACCTAAGAAAAACATCAGCAACATCCCTACGTTTTATGGCTGCGGTCTCACGGTGACAATAGGACACAATTCCTGGCACGGAGCTTCTCCCCAGTTTTTGTGTTTTATCAATAGATGATGTATACTGCCCATAAACATTGGAAAAGGACTAGAAGTGTCTGTTTTAACACATCTACTGGTTTTACTTTTGTTCTCGGCTTGAGTTCTATCATCTGTATTTTCCCGACAAGACCAGACAATGTTATTTTTACATCTGTCCCATGCTCTGTGCCCTTACTGTGTCGTATCTCCCCAGCTACAGCTCTCTATTTCTAAGAATGTCATGCCAGATCAAGTTAACCACTAAGCAGAGAGAAGAAAACAAACATTAAAACAACATGTACACGTACAAAAGCCAAAACTGCGACTGATCAAGGTTCCTGCTCCTCTAAAGAGCAGTAGAGAGTAAGTTGAAATATACACCAGACCCACAGAGATGTCGGTCCAAAATCAACCCCAGCCAGAAAGAAAAGCAAAGCCTGTGAATCACATATAAATGACAGCACAGGGATAGTGACTTAAAGGATATGTTGAAGTATATATCTACCAGTAGGTGTTCCCTTGGCTGTGTTCTCCGTCAGTACAGCTATAGCCTGATGCATTACCTTAGCTGGCCCACACAGATGTTACCGCTTCGGGCTATTTTCTCTCTTCCATCCAAAAGCAGAATGCATCCAGAAGCAGGTCAATTTTCTCAGCTTCTACATGGCATAGAGAAAAGGAAAAAGAAAAATAAAGTTGTTGTGAAAACTACATCTTCTAATCAGCGCTGCAGTGTGACACGCTGTCTCCTCATCAGCAGCATGGCTCAGGATATGTGATGACAGGTGATTTTTGATTCAGAAAGAAATAGTCTGTACAGTCTCATTGTCAGAAAAGGATACGGATGTTCAGCTGCGGCAAGGCGAATTCCTGAAACACTGCAGAGAATCCCTTTCTGCCCAGATTTTAGGAGCCTGATTAATATTCTCTCTGTTTTGCCTTTATGAGGGTGATGATGAAGACTGCCCTATTTCAACAAAATTACAAGCTTTTTACTACTTATTATTACCTACTTCTAGCAAGAAAAGGTGTAATGGGGTACTAGCATCAAAAGGCGGCTTAGTTTCAACTTAAACATTTTTGTCTGAAGGAATCTGAAGGAAATGTCCAGCTTCTTTTAATCACTGTAAAGTAATCAGCAACTACTGCTGGCCGGTATTGTGAACGTTTGTTAGAAAAACAGATTATTCCCAAAAGAATATGCCCCATGCTTAACTTTGCCCCCAGTCCCTTTTAGCGTTACATAGTAGAGATATTTTGCTTAATACTGTGTATGTTTTTGAGGAACTGATTCTGTAAATCAATGGCAAGAAGGGCAGGCAAAGGAAGGCACTGGAATTGTAGATATCCATCACTGATGCTACTTACACCAGGAGGACCTACTTGACTTTACAAACAGCACTTAAATTTTTGGTTGGGGATTTTTTTTAGAACTTTAGTAGTCTCTGGAAATATTTATTTTGCAAGAAAAATCTTTGCTTTGCCTGACTAAGCAGGAGGTCTGGCTACCTTAAAGATGTTAGGGCTGAAGAGCTGAACTGCGGAGCTCCATGGAGGTTGATGAAAGAGTTGCAAGAAGCACTTCCCTGGGTCAAGTCAGCCTAGAGGGGATAAGCTACGAAAAGGGTCACAGGAAAATGTAAGTGATTGTAAAGTCAAAATGCATTAAAGTCATCAAAGAGAAATAGCTGCTGCATAAACCAGAAAACTTAGCAACCTGTGAATGCCTTTCAGTGCACAGAATTGTGTACATTTTGTATGATGCTCTGTGCAACACCTGTGATTTATCTTAACACCTGCACCTTCCTGTTACCTTGTCAAAAACACTCCTCACCTGAAATACAGCACGTAATCATGCTTCTTCTTTAACCTGCATTATCACCTTCAACTTAAGCTTAGCTTATCTAACCTAACACTTTTGGAAAACATAATCATGGAAGTCCTTTCTAGTTTTAAACAATGGCCCTATAGGATTGTGGCGCACTATAGAATTGAGTAACTCTATTGCATATGAAATTCAGTGCTTTTGTTCTTACTGAGAGCATGGAAATGTCAACACCGGCAGCAAGAGGAATGAGATTTAGGCTTTAGTGACACTTACTGACTGCTGGCAAGCCTGCACCCAGGATGTGCTGATGCACAGGGCTCTCCCTAGGCCCAGTGATACACCCTACCAAACTGCAACAAAGGGAGGACACAGATGTGCTTGCATCCGTATCGTTAGGGCAAGTTCCCAAAGCAGGTGGAAAACCTATCCGACCAATGTTTTCAATGCGTCAAGATGCCTTTTTTGTAGGGGAGGGGAAAAAAAGCAATGTGAGTCTTTTCAAAGTCATGGCAGTGCCTGGGAGGATTACAATAATGCAATTTGCTCTCCTAGCGTCTGATAATTTATTTAGTTTTCCTGTGAGAGGCTGTAACATTTTTGTTTGCTATTTTGAAACTGGAGCTCCTCCACAGAGGCCAAGAAGTGGGACTAGAAAGGATCCAAACTAGTTATCATCAACACGTGCTGAAGTCTGCCTGATAGGTATCGAGGTGGAATTGTATTGAAGAGAGTTAAAGAAAGGGAGAACAAGGTGGAGATGTCAAGCAGGAAAAGGGGAGAGATAACACTGCATCCATGCATATTCCTTTATGAAATCCCTAGAAAAAAGCATCTGTCCCAGAGCGGAGGGTGGGATGAAATGCCCCTCCAGTTCAGAGCAGGTTTGGCCCTGATCCCACATTTCCCACTTAAGCACTTCCCTTAGGTCACTGTGAACTGAACTCCTTTGGATTTACCACTGAAGTGAGAGATGCCATAAGCAACACACAATGTAAAGGAAGTTCATGCTGTATTTTTGTAGTTACCTGTTCATTTGTAAGACAGCTGAACCAAGAGAGAAACAGACCCCAAGATTAAAGTCAGTTTGAACTCAGACCAAGATTGGAGCTCACTTGCTGCTTAAAGTTCTGTTGAGTTACGAGGCAAATTGTGCTGAAACAAGTTCAGTTCCATACAAACTGAAAACTGAAAGTGAACAAGAAAGCACACTAGTTTGAGTTCCTGTAACTGAAAGAAGAGTCTGTTGCCATATAATTGTAAAAAATCTAGTATCAATACAAAACAGCAGGTAATATCTTACAATGCAATTGGTTGTATAATGTTAAAAATACATAGAACATGTAAGGGGGAAAAAAATGAGAAATACAAATTTGAACAAATAGTACTGTGCTTCTAGTTACTTTTTCTTGGCTTTACTTTTTGAGGGGTAGGGGAAGGCATTGTCCAAGTTCCATACGATCTCAAAATCAAATCTGTGGATTTCAAATGTATGACTCTGGGGGCACAGGTCAGCATTGGGATCACTATGGTCTGCGAGTATCACAAAGCATAAGGTCATTTGAAACCTAAATGTGAATTTTATTATTTGGGGTCATCTTTTCTAAATTCTGAGTATCTGAACTGCTTCATAATTGAAAAGCAAAGTCAAATACAACAGAATATTGTAGGTCAGAAATCTGTTATTGGCAACGGGAGATTAAAAGGAGGAGAAAAACAGAAGAAAACAGAAGATTAAATTATTTCAGAGTGATGATTGCCATAACAATTTGAACTCAACCAGGTTTTCACTAGTGGTTGCAGCACTTTCTGGTAGCTCAGCAAGAACTGTAGATCCCTGTTAGCCTTAGTAAGCAGAAGCTGAGATTACAGCGCGGATCAGGAGAGGCGGAGAAAGAGGGTGACAGTTCCAGGGCTGGGATCCAAGCAGCCCTTACAAGGACCGGCCTGAGGGCAGTCAGTGCTGAGGGGTCCGGGAGGCTGGCACCGAGCAAAATGCAAATGGAGCAGCCAACCAAGAGCAGCAATATAGGGCTAAAAGCTGCCGGTGCGGCAGCATCTGCATTGAAAGAACAGGCCAGGACACAAAGGCAGTATTTCAGTGCATTAGAGGAATAATTAGGGAATGTAAATCTACCTAGCTACAAATGCCTGATCACACCTAAGAGAGGAACAGAAGGTTAATCTCCCATCAAATAACAGTTGCTGTATTTTTGCCTGTTATTTTTTAATAATCATTCCTATTCAGAGGCTCTTTGCAAGATTCCACCTTCCCCTGTAAAGGTCTGAGGGGGGCTTGTGGTACTTTCAGAGCCCTGAACATGGTGACGACTTGAAAAATCAGAGCTGCTACAAGATTAGTAGTCGAGTTCTGTTCTTACTGCTGACGTACCAAAAGCCATCACAACCTGAGGTCTAATAAAGGCACAGTCATGTCACGTTCCAGCTGTCAGCCCCTCAGGGCCTGTTCCATGATGAGGGAGCACAGGGAGCTCAGCAGCCACTCAGCTCCAGGAGCAAGGAGGGCTGCTGCTAATTAGCGCTGTCGGTAACGAGTCACTGGGAAACCCTGTCATGCATAGAAGACATTACACATGGCAGAAGCCATTCAGCATAAATATGTCCTCAAACCTTGTCAGATTCTCCCCAACTTGATGCTCATACTCCTGTCCAACCATTCACTATGTAACGCAACTTTATTGTATTCCACCCCATTATCAAATGACTTTTCCATGTAAAATGCAAGTAATTTCTACTCCCATCATACCACCACTGCTGGGTTTATAAACTGCATCGCCTCTTCCTGCACTTACAGACATGCAGGAATGGGAGACAAGGACTTGGGCATCTGCATGTGGTATCTACCTATATCAAACCTGGCTGGGATTGCAGATGTTTGACTTGCCAGAACGGCAAGATTTTACTGTTGGATGTTGTGAAACAACAATATTGATAAATACAGGGTTTAATCGGAGGTGCAAAAATTAGCTATTAGATTTGTAATGAAATCTAACCAAAAATATCATCTGGTTTCCTGTGGCTGAAAGAACAACCTATCTTGTGCATCTTATTTATATGAAAGAATAAAGTAAAAAGGTAAGTACTTTAACAGATAATGGTACAAAAGGTGACGGAGTAATAGATCTATTTAGTCTTTAAGCTTGGTTGAATGCAAAAACATTCCCAAAACTGTGTGAAAAAAAAAAATCTATCCTTTTCAAGTCTTTTCTTATCTAAATGAACATCTGAGAACATGTTTTCCAATCAGGAGCTGAAAGCTCTAACAAGTATTCAGGCTGCTCCAGAAAACACCTTACTTGTTTTTCTGAGAATCACTGTAATTAATGCCTCTCTCTCCTTTTTTCTGGTGAGGCAGCTCTTACTGGAGCTTCCACACAAGACGCAGCATCTTCCAGAAGGATTTACGAGAGCTACCAAGCTTCTGGGTTTCAGAATCTCAAATCCAAATTACTTCTCTGGGTTTTTTTTAACTACAAGCAATTGAACCTCCTAAAAGGCAGCGGGTGAGTCTCTAGTGCAGCTCTAGCTCCTTTCCCACCTACTATGTTATTCCTCTGCTGTGTATCCGCAGGTGTCTGCGATCCCATGTGCATGAACGGAGGGAAATGCGTTCACCCGAACGTCTGTGATTGCCCGGCTGGCTGGAGGGGACGGCGCTGCCATCAACGTAAGCACCTCTTGCTGCCCATCAGCTGCAATCTGCTTTTCATATTATACAAACAATATAGTGAATAAAATCTGTTTTGCTACTTCAGCAGCTTGCAGAGAAGCTGGTTTAAGTACAGGTAATAGAAAACGCTATAAACACTTGATGCTTGCAAAGGAAAAAGGTTGCGCAGGGGAGTCCTGGTTCTGCTTCATGCGGGTGTCTGCTACACAGCTTGTTATGGAAATTCACTTTTATAGTATTCAACTCGAAGCATTGATTTTATGTTTTAACAGCTTCACATATTTTGTTATATTTTAGAGAGAAATGCCATATATTTCAAAAATACAGAACTATTTAAAGCCTGCTGTAAGGCCTTCCACACTGATGTACTCTCAAGGTCACCAGGTACATTTGGGTGCATAATTTGGAGAATGACGTGTGCTTGCCCTGTAACTCCACCAGATCTGACTACAGTTACATAAAAATGTAATTAAAAAAGCCTCTCACCCTAAAATATTTTCAAGGGATATTTTTCCTTACGTGGCTGGTCATTACCGTGATGTTGACTGAATACATTTATAACCAAGATGACATACTGTATGTAAACCACATTAATATACTGGCATTTTACCCTTTGGGTCCTGATAGTAAATATGGTTTCAGAACCAGTGTTTTGAAATTATCATATTAATCATTTATTCAGAAATTCTGAAGACAGTCTGTGTCTCTCACACACATACACCAAAACATGTGTTCACTCTTTCAGGATTTCTGAAGAAATGATATATGCAATGAACACATCCAATTTTACTATGAGAAACTATTTTTTTATAACATGGAACACTTAATATGCATATAATACATATGAATATATCGCACGGAGGGTATTCTTAGCTAATAGTGAGCTGAGCTTTAGAAGTAGCAAAGCTCCCAGTAGACAGCCATCAAAGATTAATTTCTTAAGAAGTAAATATCAAAAGAATTCTGAATTATCTGATGAATAGAACACACTCACTTCTTTAGAAATTAGCCATGCAGACCAAAGCCTAGCAGGTCACCTGTCAGACACACCTTGTACAACCAGACGTATCGTGCGCATCTTCTGACGTGTTCCATGTGGGTCTGTTCAGCTGTCTGTCTGCAGAGATGTCTGAACGGCGGAGCGTGTGTAGGTCCCAACATCTGCGAGTGCGCGGGAGGATGGGGAGGAACGCTCTGCCAGACCCGTAAGTGCTGCCGGAATCACCACCAGAGATCTCTATGCATTACATTTCCTCCTATTTGTATACTGTGTTAGGTTCATGGTTGGACTTAATGGTCCTAAAGGTCTTTTCCAACCTAAATGATTCTCTGATTCTATTACATCTAAAAATCGACCATAACATGATTAGCACCTAAATTCTGCCTCTTATTCATCAGAACTGTCTCATGATGCCAGTAAAACTGTCACTTTCAAAGACATTTCTGGACCAAACATCTGCATGAGAAGGAGACCTGACTCATGTTTTACTTACATGGATGCTGAGTTTGACCTATCAGGCAAAATTAATAATCTTTAAATCAAATAATTTGAAACATAAGATAAAAAAAGAGGGGTCATGGAGCAGCCCGTTCTGTGGACCCAGACAGCATTAAGCACAAGAAGAAATTCGATGTGTGTGCTGACCTAAGAGCTCAACCCTGTAAATGCTCCATGTTCAGAATGACCCCTGGAATTGTTTGCACATGGGAGGGACTGGAAAACCTGGAATAGGAAGAGACCTGTTAGGGTCACTTTGGTTTGTCTGTGTTATGAGCTTTACAGTAAAAGGGCATGAGGAAAATATCAAGGCATTATCCCCTTTAAAGGGCAATCTTTCTTTCACACTCGCAGAGCGTAATTACTCACGGAAATCTTTTGTCAGTTAAATCCCAATGGCTGCGTAATTGTTTCTTTGTGCCAGCTGTCTTCTAGTTCAAACACAGTAATGTTTAAAGTTATTTATTAGTTGATGACATATTCTTGACTCAGCTTATTAAAGAAATAAACAAATTGTGCTTGTTCCTGTGAAAGGCAAGTACGGCTTACTATCATTAACCATTTCTGTCCTTTGCAGGCACACAAGCCTAGGCAGTTTTTTATATATCTATCTGACTTTTGAAACTTTGCTCCAAGTCCACTCACTTGCCAGTCATTCTGTTGTTACTATTCCTTCCCATGTTTTCACTGTAGTGGGAGTTTAACTCAGCTTTCTGTCCAAACGGAGCTGGCTGAAACTTCTGGGTCCCACAGCAAACCCAAATCATCACCAAGCGGTTGGAATTTCTGGGGTTTTTGAGATAGAAAGAGAGAAGCCTATTGTCAGAGAGCAGATGGTGAGGTCTTACAATGCTGCTCCAGGGTATTCACAGTGAGGGAAGGAGGAAGCAGGGGAACAAGAAAGTCTTCATCCTCACAGATGTTAGGTATAAAGTTTAGCATAGTAACCCCTGAAAGCAAGTCTGGGTTTGTGTTTTAATGGGAGGCTATTTGCCCAAATCCAGAACTGAATGAAAAAATGGTATTTATCTGTCTAAACATAAAACGCGTCCCGAGTGCATCCCTTGCTCGAAGCCGTGCTCACCTTGGCCACAGCTCCGGCGCTGACGAGAAAGCTGCTGGCACCGGCACGCAGGACTCCAAACAACCTCTGCTTACAGCTTTTTGTTGCTCTTCTGTTTTTTGGCCTCTGTCCCACCTCCCAGCAGCACACGAACACTGGGCCAAACCCACGCTCCTCTGCCAGGACCAATGCACTTCTGGCACGGAGGCGCCTGGTTCATCCCACCGCTCCCTGGTGCAAAACTGCTTTGTTGCATTTAAGCTCCCGAGGTTTCCCTGCGCTCGGCACCCCTGTCTTGCTTGGATGTATATGCCCAAATTCTGTGCTTTGCTACAGTATCAGCCACAAGGCTGAACGTGGCCTTGATCTGCACCACTTTAACTACAGACTGTGGCTGTTAAACTCACCAGAGCAAAACACTGTAAGAGAAGAAATCAATACCAACATATGATTCATTATATTCAAATATTTATATTTTATATTAATTTATTCTAGTACATATTGTATTAAAACATTATGTTTTATTTATTATATTGAATGAGAAATTATTAATTTATATTACTTATTATATTTTTCATATCATTTATCTAAATTGTTTCCACTTCATAATGCAAAAATTCCATCCCTCTCTACAAGTAACAATCCAAACATTAACTTTCCTCAGCAATCACTGTACCTTCTGCACTATCCAGAAGCAATTAGGGCTGGATTGTTTCTCTGGGGCTTTTTCAAGGAGGTTCAATAACCCCGTCTTCATTCTTTGTTTTCAGCCTGTGAATTCACACAGCAATAGAAATGCAGATACAGGTTTCGTCTACACACTGAACCTTATTTTTCCCTCATTAATTTCTAATGACATTCAGTAGGTGACTAAACCAAAGGAACTACGGAGACTTCAACTACTATTTTCCAGACATTTGTCAGGCAAAAAAACCTGTTTCAGTACCTTATATTGGGATAGCTTAGCCAGAGTAGGCCATTAAACCTACAAAAGAGACAATGGACAAACACTGAAAACTTATCTTGGACATCTACTTTTGATTTATCTTTAAGAAGAAGTCTCAGATCAGCATCAGTGCAGTTTCTGACTCACGAAGGCCTAAGCCTACAAGCACAGCTCAAGATGTTTGGAGGCAGCAATAGATACAGCTGCCACATTAAAATATTTTCTAAACTCCTGTCTCCAGTCTCTTCACTATAAAACCATGACATCCTCTATTTTTAGGTCCCTAATAACTAAATTATAAGTGCAAATACTGATGCCTCAGATTCTCCTGCCAACTTTCACCAGGAAAAAAGGACACAGGCCTCTATCACAAGTGACAGTCCAAAATGCTTCAACCTTTCCGCAGACAACACCGTTGACAATAACACAGAACGGATTTTCACTTCTGTTGCAATGAAGACTGGCAAGGCCTAAGTCAGAATAATTTCATGTCTAAACCATTCTTAAAATATCTCAGCCGGACTGTGTTGTCAGAAGGAGTCACCACACGTTAAGGAGCTCATATCTAATTTGGAACAGTCTGCTACATTTTGGGTATGCAATCATACAAGCAAAAACTTTGCTTCTTTTGCAATGATGTGCAATGAAATTGCATGTCCATATAACACTGCGAATTATGAATTTCTTAATGCTACAATCAAACTCACAATGACATTCCAGAGACATCCATGCAGGCTGTTTTTCTTACAGTTTCTGGCCACAACTAAACTGCAGAACGTGGCAAAAGTAGATACTTTTAGGAGACACTGGTAATGGATAAAGCACAATAGTCCTCTTTTGTCAGACTGTAAATAAAGAGGTCAGTGAAGAGAATAGGCTTCTTCCCCACTCATCTGTAACTGAATAGAATAGCTTCTGAAAGAGAATCAATAAAATAGGTCATTTGTCCCAACAAAGAAGGTGTGTGGTGGAATACACACATTATCCTTGATAAATACCTATGACTTTGATGGTCGTAGTTTAAGGAATAATGGTCAAGTTTCAGACTGTATTACAAATGTAGGGGAATTACCTTTTGGAAGGACAGGTTAGAAACGTCATTTGAAATATTCAACATCTCAACCACAGAAATCAGCAACTTTATAGATCAGGCTTCTTCCACTAGAAGCTTTTGCTGTCCGACTCTGCTTTTGGCTTTCATGACAGCAACACAAATATCCCAAAAATTCCCTCGGAAACAGAGAAACCACGATCACCAGGGTTTCCCATTGGCGATTTCCTTCTCATCCCATGTTGGATATCCAGCCTAAAGCTCCATGCCTGTGTCTCCTGCAGTGTTAACTCACATCTCTCTGTTTTCTTGAGCTAGGAAAGAAACTTTAGACCAAAGCGGTGAAGACCTGACAGTACAATCTGATTACCCTGACAGACAGAGACAAAACATGGCCCAGGAAAGTCAGAAGGCTTCTGGTCAGGGATATAAGCTTGTTGTTTAAGGCTCTGAATGCAGGATCAAGGTATAATTCTAATAATTAATTATCAAGTATAAGAAGGTTCTAGTTGAAAAGGATCTTCATCATTAAAATTCATGCTGCTATCTTCTGTTCTAATATTATTGAACCCATACTGGCTCCTCATTGCCCTTCAGAATAACTTCTCTTTATTTGCATGTTATAAGTGCCAGGCTCATAACTGTATAATTTCCTCAACATTCTTCCTCGTTCTCTCTCTCTGCCTTGAACATCTCAGACAGGCTTTCTTCTGGCTTTCCTATGTAGCTCTTTCAAAACTTAAGAAGAAAAATCTCAAAAAAGAACGTAGCTTGTGTGGAAATTATACCTCTGTTATTTTAACACCCAGGGATAAATCTCTTCCTGTAATGGGCATTTATTGATTATAATTTTAACATAAGCTTAGCTTATTAAATTACTTTCTTTGCTGAATCTGTACAGGATAAAGCATATATAGCCTGTGTCATTTTTAGTGCTTAGTGGCTTAGCATCCCTTGTAAATACATTTATGAAATATTCATTTGAACTTCAGCTGTGTTATTATCCTCTGTGATTTCAATTCCAATTTTCTTCCAAAATGTTTTTGACTTCTCTCCTAACGGAGCTCTCGTTGTTCTGAGCGCTACAGCAGGAGCAGGGGCTGGAGAGGGACACACCGGGAGCTCTCGTTGTTCTGAGCGCTACAGCAGGAGCAGGGGCTGGAGAGGGAGACACTGGGAGCTCTCGTTGTTCTGAGCGCTACAGCAGGAGCAGGGGCTGGAGAGGGAGACACGCGCAGGTAGCAAAGGATAAAAAAAAGAATAAGACAAAATCTTTCTCCTTTGTTTTTCTTCGTTTGCATCAACTGAGAACCAAAGAAACCACAGATGGAAAAATAAAAAGCCTCTTACCTTATCTAATGCCTGTTCTTCTGCCCATGCCTACCCGTACAGCCCTAGCTGCTGCAGGGCTCTCGAGAAGAGTCCACCTCTCTTCACCTTACCCCTTATTTTATCCACTATCAAGCTGAAAGGAGAATCAATTTCAATTTTTCAACAGTCCATATCAAATGAATAATAGTAATATCATACACAATTCTTTCTCCTCTAGCTTACTATTCAGGGAAGAAAAGCGGTGTGGGCACACAGAGCCCCTTCTGCTGACAGAGCTCTCGCTGTTGGGAAATGTTTTTGTTCCAGTGACTGGAACCCTGAGATTTTTTTCAGTTATAAATCTGAGTTCTTTCAAAGTTCATGGAGGAGCTGAAGTAGCAGCAGCAGAGGATGAGCACCCTGTTCTAGCCCGCGTGTGATTTCATTCCACCTCTGCCCCATCCACACCTACAATTCAAACTTGGGCCTCCCTCTCTCAGAAAAAAGAGAAATTCCGAGTTTTGCAGCTGCCCGTGCTGGGTCTAAAGGGGTGCTTTGCAACAGACAACTAACAAAACCAAGTTTACTGCACAAAAACTTGTTCCAACAAAGCAGCGCTTTTACCTTTTCGAAATAGCAGAAATATATCAGCTAGCTGATACACTAGGAAGGCAAAGCCGCTGCTCTGGGTCACTGGAGTCCCACAGCAGATGACCGCCCACCACTGCTGGAGTTTGCAAAAGCAGCACCTGAAGGTCACCAGCACATCCACGTCTCTGCATGTTCTTGTTCTGACACAGCATGGACTCTCACTACCTGAGGAGAGGCTGAGGGAGCTGGGCTTGTTTAGTCTGGAGAAGAGGAGGCTTAGAGGTGAGCTCATCACTCTCTAGAACTACCTGAAGGGAAGTTCTAGCCAGGTGGGGATTGGTCTCTTCTCCCAGGCAGTCAGCAATAGGACAAGGGGCCATGGGCTTCAACTCTGCCAGGGGAAATTTAGGCTGGATATTAGAAAGAAATTCTTTACAGAGAGAGTGGTCAGGCATTGGAATGGCTGCCCAGGGAGGTAGTGGACTCGCCGTCCCTAGAGGTTTTTAAACTGAGATTGGACATGGCACTTAGTGCCATGATCTAGTAAACGGACTAGAGTTGGACCAAGGGTTGGACTCGATGATCTCTGAGGTCTTTTCCAACCCAGTCTATTCTGTGATTCTGTGACTACACTCACACACGTAGCAGTTTACCAGGCTCTTTACAGCCTCTCCTTTTTAAGGTGTGTACAGTGCCAATAGTTCTGCATTTCACTCCTCTGTCCTGTAGCTGTCAAGTCTGAAGGTCAGTATATTTATTTGGATGTTAACATTCCCTACTCTAGTAAAATCTCAGCCTCCTCACTGAGCGTTAGCTGCCATGATAACCTGATAGAACAAACCCAATACAAATTCCAGATGTTGTTAAACAGCTTGTTCCTGGCCTTCCAAGGTCAGTATAATTAGTATAACTGAGAATCACATCTGGATGGCTTAGGGTCTCACTATGTGTTTTCTAAAGAAATTTCACTGGCCTGGTTTATCTCTGAGACTTCAGATCATAACACAAAGAACTTGCATGAGCTTAAATCTGTGTCAAAATCAGAACCTAAGTCTAACAAACCTAAAATTCTATAGCAGAATTTCTTCCTTCAGCCTCTCAATTTGTTGATTTTCTGTGAAAAAAACCCTCACAGAGATATGCCAAACTCTTTCAAATGTGGTGGAACACTTTGCTCCATGATGAAGGAGATGGTGTTGGACCACAGACATGAGTTTACATTATTTTCAGCTCTGTCTTAGTGGTGTGTGGTTTGCAGCCTCCTAAGTGCCTCTGCCACACAAAGAAATACATGAAGCCACTTGATCCACACCTGACCAGTTCTGAAGGCATTTAGTTTGACTGCCTGTAACTAGGATACAATATTCTGGCAATGTTTATAGAAGGTTTAACTCATGAGATCTAATTAAAATACTATGACATGTGTGTTCTTCTTCACTTCGTGCCCTATGGATTGGCTGTTCTCTTTCCTCTATGCCAAAACAGTGTCATTACAATATAAACTGCTAACGAGGATGAAAACCTGGCTGAAATTTGACTAATTCAATTGATTATCTTTATTTTTCTCTCTCCTGAAAAGAACACTGATTCTTTTATTAGCAGAATAGTTTCAAATGGATGGGCCTCTATATTTATAAGTACACAGATACTCTAGATAAGATAAAAAAGTTGTTCTGATTCCTTTTTACTTGGAATAAATAGCTCATTACTGATTCATGAAATCACATTCTTATGCCCTGGTTTCCAGAGGTGCAAAGTATGCAATTCATCAAATCCTCCCTTTTATTTATTGTGATAGCGTCACCTTTGGGAGCATGTATGTAATGTGTGTCTTCATCTAAGTCAACAAGGGATCTTTCAACAGCTGCTATTTCAACTGGAACAAAATAAAAACAATTTGGGCACAAATCTGATTCAACCATCAATGTCCAGAACGTATCCCGGCTTCAGAAATCAGGCCTTGCACTGATCCATTTCTGACTGAGCGAAGCGATTACGTTAGCACAATAGTTCTCTTTCCCCACCATTGAGGGGAAGAGGCAAAAATGAAGGTAATTATAAACATAACAGACATATAATGCCTATGGCAAACCATCTTTAATGCCTCTATATTTTTTTATTTCTTGTCCTTTCCTCCACCATCTGAAACTAGAGACTAATAACAGATTTTGCCACAACATTTTCAAAAGCATCTAAATATTCCCTTTCTAATGACGAGACTTAGAATAAGTGTATTTCTAAACAACTTTATCTTTCATTTGCAGCACTTTGTGAGCAAAAATGTCTATTTGGAAGCAGATGCATAAGACCAAACGTCTGCGCTTGCAGAAGTGGCTATACTGGTTCAGCATGTGAAAAGAAGGTAAGGTGCAAACCCCTGATTTGTATGGTAAGAGAGACAAAAACTACCAAATGTAACTGAAATATCCTACAGGAAAATGTATTAAAGTGTTGTAAACATTATGAAAGATGTGAATCAGGTTACAAAACAGTATAAAAGGAAGCTTAAGGGATGCTAAGCTGCCAAAATAACCCTGTATCCATGTTCTAGACAAAATTTTCCATTAAGGAACGGTTTAATACTTCAAATATAAAACTCACAAAAGCTTTATTTATCAGAGAATCAGAATGATTTGGCTTGGAAGCGACCTTAAAGATCATCTAGTTCCAACCCCTGCCATGGGCAGGGACACCTACTAGCCCAGGTCACCCAAAGCCCCATCCAACCAATCTTGGACACTTCCAGGGGTGGGGCAGCCTGTGCCAGGGCCTCACCACCCTCATGGGGAAGAATTTCTTCTTGTACCTCATCTAAATTTCCCCTCTTTCAGTTTAAAACCATTAGCCCTTGTCCTATCACTACATGCCCTTGTAAAAAGTCCCTCTCCAGCCTTCCTGTAGGTCCCCTTTAGGTACTGGAAGGTTGGTATGAGGTCTGCCCAGAGCCTTCTCTTCTCCAGACAGAACAACCCCAACTCTGTCCGCCTGTCCTCAGTGCAGAGGTGCTCCAGCCCTCTGATCAGCGAAAACTGAGGCAAAAAACTTGTTAAATACCACGTCCTGCTCCATACTCCAAATAACAGATCTCCTGTTTCCTTACACAGAGGGCCCACATTGTCCCTAGTCTTCCATCTATCACTGACATAGCTACAGAAGATGTTCTTGTTGCCCTTGATGTGTCTGGTCAGATTTAATTCTAGCAGGGCTTTAGCCTTCCTCACCTGATCCCTGGTTGCTCAATACTCCTCCCAGGCTACTTGTCCTTGCTTCCACCCTCTGTAGGCTTCATTTAGGTTTTGAGTTTGTCCAGGAGCTTGCTGCTCCATTACCAAGAGCGTGTTCCTGTGTGTGCTCAGAGCTGATGGCACCAGAGCTTCAGTGACCTCCCAAGGTGACTGACGGCCAAAACAGGTGACACCTGATCCGTATCTTCTTGCTGTGACAGCTGATCCTGTTGCCTTATGAAGAACAATTTCCTTCTTCCCGGCATTGACCAAAGCACATTGAATCCAGTTCATCGGAATATATATATATATTTTTTTTTTTTTTTGCCTGAATTTGAGAAGCATTGAGTTGAGCAAATATATCCTTACCCCCAAAAAACCCAAGAGGCCAGGTCCCACTGCCAGGATGGTTTGCAAGGTTACAGTACATCTGACAGCTGGGCTTGACCCAACCGTCACATCAGTGTGTGTCTTTGAGTCTGGTTTATCTGCTGCATCACCACTAAGATGAAACCTTCTATTCTGTCCTGCCTGCTGTGCCTAAACAGTGTACATACCAACTTTCATTTCCTCTTCTATTTTCAGTACTGCTTTATTCATATCCTGCATCCCCTGTTTCTCAGGGAATCTCCTCCCTTCCAGAGTCACAAACATCCAAAACATTTTACATTTTCTATTTTAAGAGCCACACTTTTAAGCCACAGGTATTGCCCATAACTCAAACACTATTCCACTCAGATGTCCTGACTGGCCCAAATTCCAGCTTTCAAAAAGGCAGGTTACCCTCCCATTTATCTGTTCTGAAAGGCTAGGGGCAAAAATCAACATATTTTCATTTCAACTACATAATGCATTAAGAGAAAGCATGAAAATCTATTCACATAGTCACTTCATTCTGTTAATGATAATTAGATTTTAATATCAGAATTATAGTGCTGTATGGATTTTCTTAACAAGTACATTCTCATACTAAATTACAGCTCCTACATCAATATTGAAGTGCAACTGATGTAGACGAGTAAGTGTTGTAATTTTATATATATTACCAAAAAAAAAATCTATTAAACAGGATGGCTGTAGCCTAGGAAAATTTGCTGCACATTTTCTCAAGTAATTAAAAGAAGTCATCCAAACAGAAGCAGGAATATGCCAAGATACACTGGAGTTATTGTCTGCAGGTCTTTATATCCAGGAGATTTTCCCTTGGTAGGTCAAGAGTTGCCATTTTTGAGACAGCAGATTACTTGTGAAATTGTGAAGCACGATATTTGTCATTTCACAAATGAAGTGAACGTTGTTGCATTTAACACAAAATATTACAAGAAAAAACTGGGCTTCTTTTTTCACATGAATAAACTATTAGAATATGAATCAGTCCTGAAAGAAAAAGAAAGTAGAGAAAGACCTTGCGTACTATGTGTGTCCACAATGCCACGCCATCAATGACACGTGTAAACACATTGGTGTCTATAGCAATGACCCATCTCACATTTTGCAAGACTGTTTGAAGCACTCTTCAGTTTCATGGCTTATTCTGCAAAAATACTGATTGGCTGCACTGATAGGAACGTGCATTGCTTTGATGTGAAGAAGGAAATGTTCTGAATAGAAGAGAATTAACGGGTTTCCTTCAATACGTGAGCTTTGCTGAAAGCTGGAATCAAAGTTGGTAATAAAACTGATGGATCTAATGGTGTCTAGCTTAAATTACATGGCTTATATTGCATTAAAGCAAATGAGACGCTCCTAAAAAAAAGACAGATATTAAAATGCAGAGCTCATTTACTAGCATGGATTAGAGCAAATTGTAAATAAATTGAATTCATACCCATATTCCTGTAGAAAAGTTGGGACAATAGGCCTCCTAAGGGTTAATTTATCAGACTGAATCAGGTATAATTGAACAATGTGAACAGACTTCAACCAACTTCCCCACACCTGTCAGTCATGGAAATCTCACAATTTATCTAAGTAATTATTCAAGTATTTAGCTACATTATTAGAGCACAGTTTTGCTCTTCCTAACACTGAGCATAAAGCCACCCCATTGCAAGTAAAACTGGTAGTTCTGGGGGTAGCCTTGGTAGGCACGGAGAAGAGTTATCACAGCGCTTTCAGTAACAACATTTACATGTCTGAAGATGACTGCAGTCTCTGCTGCCTGGTTTTCTCCCATTTTCCTCAGTCTCCAACCCTGTTTGTTCTCTGCTCATCTCCCCAGCCTCCAATTAATACATTTACAGCAAGAGATGCACGTTTTTCTGCAACGGCGCCTCAATCTGCTCAGTCTTTTCCACAGGGATGATACCTTATGACTTATTTCCCATTTGGCATTCGTGCAGTTGACTTGTCCTTTGTAAGTGCCGTCTTTTCTACCTTTACTTCATTTTGTCTCATGGATTTCAAGATGTTTTACCCATTTATCAAAAAGATTTTTAATTCTAAGCCTGCTTGCACTGCCTTCAAGTGTGACATTGTTCAAAAATGTGACATCTCGTTGTCTAAGACATCAATGAAAGCAGTGAATAGTAGAAAAATCAGGGCCTACACGCTATTGATAAAATTATTCTTTAATAATTCAGTCTTTGCTCCTTACTTATTTCATCTGATTAATTCTCACTGGCATGACTGACCGAGTCACATCAGAAGTCCCCCTAAAGTGAAAAATGTATCTGTTCTTGGTAGATAGACGGCTGCTTCCCTTCTTTAGCTTGAGGGACTTATAAATTAACTGTTTAATAATTTGTGTAAGTGTCTTTCCAGATACCAACTCTTTGGCTGTCGTTCCCTTGCTTTTCCTTTTCTTTTTTTCCTGATTTAAAGATATATACTATGTTTATTTGGATTATTTATACCTTCAGGAGTTCCCAGAGCAAATCATTACTGGTTTAGAAACTGCATCTTTAAATATGCTGGAGTAAACCCTTTGAGGCCCTGTTGACCTGGAAATCTGCTTCATGTAAAGAACTCTTATGTACTAAGTCTTACTATATGGGGAGTTAATGCACAGCAGATAGCATACCATAAATCCAAATCTCAGGTTATTACTGAGCCATTTAACCTTGTAAACAGGCCTTAAATCTGACTTTTCTGAATTTAAATACTCAGTTTCTTCCCTATTCTCCCTTTCACTCCTGTTCCCTTGTTAATTCTGATCACGTTAAACATTTTATCACATTTAACCTTCCCACGAAGAGTGGAGAAAAGGCATCGAGCACATCAGCCTTGCCCGTGTCATCTGCCTTCTCCCCTCCTTCCTGTTCTGTTCACCGCTTTGTTTTGCTCCAGAGTTAAAACTCATGCTTTGCTCTGTTTCTGTATGAATCTTTACGCAATGGGAACGATTCAGTAGCAGTGGCATGTAACATTATTTTTAAAACCTGGATTAAATTGGAGTGGGGCAGCCTGTTCCCTTCCCTCAGCAGCAGTCGCCAAGGGATGCTCGAGGTGTGTGTGGAGCCTGGTCTTGCCTGCGCATCGGAAAAGCTGGACGGTCCATATTCAATTCATCAAGTTATTCCCCTTTCTCTGCTGCAATCTTTGGTATAGTCCCCTTTGTGTAGTCAAAATTCCTGGAGGAACAATATACATTTTCCCAAATTATTCTTCATCTACATCCTAGTTCTTACATCCACATTGCCAAATGATTTGCAATTCATTTTCTGACATTTTTGGTTGATTTTGTTTTGGACTCCTGCTAAACAAAGCCTGCCAACAGCATTCCTCCGAAGGCTAATGAACTTGCTAAAATAGCAATCACTTTTAGAAACCTTTTGTGTATCTTTAATTTGTATTGAGTCTTTGAGAGATCCAGATAATTTAGTGAGTTTTGTAGCAGACATGAAGACAAATGCTCCTGCTGACTTTTCTATTCAAAGCAGCCATTAGAGCCCATTTGCTCCAGGCTGGAAGGGGCGACCCAAACAAAACGGACTAAACACATTTCTTTTCCTGTGGAAACACCGTTAAAAACTTTGGCATGAGGCCCAAAAGAGACCAAGACAATCACTGCACCATTTGTACAACAGGGAGTTTTCAGAAAGCTGAAATTCGGATCATATCTGTTGTCCCACCTCACACCATCACACTTTCCTTGCTTTGTTTTACTTTGCTTTTTTTCCTTTCTGAATGGATTAATGTAATAGCATTAATTAAGCCAACAGAATTAATCTAAGCTAAACAATGTTATCTAGTCAGATATAAATGGTACATTAATATTATGCTAGAAGCTATCATGATAGTGCATTTTCCCAGTAACAGTTTAAATATTAATGTGCTAAACTTGCCTGTCTGTTACATGTTTATTCTGAGGCATAAAGGTACTGAGAAGTGTAGCCTCCTACAGAAAATAATTAAGAAATACAGAAAATAATTAAGAAAAGGCAAACCTTACAGCAGATATTTTTAACACTGGAATTTACCAGTAAATCGAACAGCAACAGGCCAAGTCGTTCCTTATAAATGAATCTGGTGACTACCTTCCACAGCTTAAACATAATATTGATTTCAGTACAGCCTGAAAATATAAGATGTTTTTAATAAACAAATTATCATATTAGGCAGCCCTTTACTGCAGTTACTGACCTTAACATCACTATTACTTTGTTCCTTTATACATTAAGAGACATTAAACCACAAATCATGGTGTTCAAGTTACACAAGCTGTATTCAGTGACTGTGAATATACAAGAGAGTCATCTGTGGACTTTTAGGAAAAAAAGGCATACCTATTCATAAATTATTTCACCAATAAATTGATGTAATATGAGATAAAAAAAGCAAAGTCAAATATCAACAGTATTGAGCTACACAGGCATTGTCAGTCAGACTATTGACTTGCTTATGACAAAGGAATGCAAGAGTAGTTAATGCTACTTAAGGAAGAAAAATGACTCTGACTTCCTCATCATACCACTGAACACCTTCGATATGCATATTTGCTCACGTATTCAGAGTGTGGCCAGATAAATGCAGGCAGAGATGTGTCCTACCAGGTGAACTCACCAGCTCAGGTCCCTGCTGCCCCGGAGGTCTCCACGTGTGCTCCATCCCATCGATGACCAACACCTGCCACTGGTCCTGCAAGGATTTCATGGTAGTGCACAGTATGAATACCTGAACACGCTTTTAGTCTCAGAGAAGCTTATGAAGAAACTTACACAAGTGTTCATTCTGCATTTCTGCTCTTTCCCCGCAATAAAAAGACGCATCCTATATTTTTACATAGGACAGAAAAGTATTCCTGATTTGGAAATCATGATGTTTTTGTTTAGCTCTCATTAAAGGTTCTTAAACACAGGAGAAAGCAGCCTACTGAAAGTCTCCCCTGATATGTGTTGACTTCAGCTGACACACGCCTTTAGAACAGGGTTTTGGGGTGAATACAGACAGGTCTGTTTAACATCAATACTTAGAGGTTCCTGCTCTGTTTAGTGCTAAATATATACTCCAACTTCCTCCACACGTGTTGCTACCAAAAGAAAGTAGGACAGGGCCTACGCAGCAGTTCAAGTTTCATAAAATGTCTTATTTTATATATATACATATATCCATATATCTGCATCCAAAGAAGAGCAACGAGGCTGGTGAGGGGTCTGGAGCACAAGTGTGATGAGAGCGGTTGAGAGAACTGGGGCTGTTCAGCCTGGAGAACAGGAGCTGAGGGGAGACCTTATCACTGTCTACAACAGTGGTCTCTTCTTCCAAGTAACAAGACAAGAAGAAACGGCCTCAAGAGGTTTAGATGGCCTCAGGAGGTTTAGATTGGAAATTAGGAACAACTTCTTCCTGGAATAGGTTGTCAGGCATTGGAACAGGCTGCCCAGGGCAGTGGTGGAGTCACCATCCCTGGAGGGGTTTCAAAGACGTGTAGATGAGGTTCTTTGGGGCAGAGGTTCTTAGGGTCTTAGAGGTGAACTTGGCAGTGTCAGGTTAACAGTCAGACTCAATTATCTTAAGAGTCTTTTCCAATCTAAATTACTCAATGATTATAAATATATTTACACACACAAATATATATACATCTAAAACCCAGACATAAATTCTAGTATAAACGTGTATCTAGATATATGGAAATATGTAATATGACACAGACATGAACATACATTTTTATTTGACCCCAATAAATAGATATATATCACACATTTTTTCCATGTAAACTCAAATCTTTATTCTAACTAAACCTGCCTAAACCCCAGCAGGCTCTTGTAGAAGTACACTCTCTTTTCATATAAAATAAACGTGCCATGTACTATTCACAAATAAACAACTGCTACCTGGATACAGCACTATCAGAAACTAAGGTGAGGTATTTTAGAGTCAAACAGGGAAGTAAAATTTGGATACATGATGCTAATATCAAGGTTAACCTGTCATATCAAATACAGATACATCAAGATTAAGGAGCACCTTTCTTCTTGTCCTGAATAATAAATTAACATCAACAGCTTTATGTGCTTTGTAATATAGATTTCTATAAAACTGCCCTTCAAAATGGGTTCTTAACTCTATGTGCTAGCATAAAATAAAGCTTTTCATATCATCTATTATCTTGGTTTGGGATAAAGAAAATTCACTCATGTACTTAAACCACATGATATTCATGGACAACCTCTGCTGTATGAAAATGGGATAAGTGCACTGAAACGCTTTCAGGCAAGAAGCCAATAATCTCCACGCGTTATACAGAAGTGGTGGAGTGATTTTTTTTTAAGGCACACCTGCTTTAGACGAAAGAAATTGAATTCCAACTCCATAACTGTCAAGCGCCACCGCAAATAATAGTGCCTAAGCCGAATCATTTCAGCAATATAGCTATTTTCCTGTTGAAGCAATGGAGCAGAAATCAGCCTTAGCTAGATGATATCACTTTATGTGCATGCTTTGGAAACAGTTCCATTCATCATTTCACCGCTTAATCCCTTTCAATAACATGTTCTTCATTCCCTGCTTAATAAAAACTTTGGTTACCTAAGTCAAAATAATGAAAAAAATGCAGATTGTGATTTTGCTATAATTACATAAAAATTTCAAAGAAAATACAGTAACTACAATAAATCATTTGAACGCTTGCGCATAATATTTCTTACATGACACCACATGCATGAGGCTGTTTCTTCTATAGTCCCTCAAGGAGCTGAATCTTCATTTCTTTTTTTGCAGCTCCCAATAGGATGAAGATAACATAAATGCAGGACAACGAAGACAGTTATCGGATATTGATAATCTGACACCAAGCACATTTTTCATTTGGGAAGATATAGTTCTCTCCCTTTTCCTTCATATAATCACACAGAAGAATAAAAGAAACTCTCTTCTCATATGTCAATAAGCCTACATTTATTTTCAAACCTATCTTGGGCAAGGCACAAATTCATGATCCATGGCTGTAGTGACACCATCACAACAACTGCTCCTGACAGCAAGATTTTCAAATGGGACAGACCATTTTATAAAGATTTTTAGTGCTACATTCTTCTGTTTTCATTAAAATTTGAAGGCACAGATAAATTTCTTCATTTCTTCCCAATTATTTAAACAGGTATGTTTACCCACAGTCCAGAGAAAAGTCAATAAATAAGACCTGCTTCTACTGAGAAATTTCAGTGGCTACCAAGGGAGAGACCTCAATGTTTAACATTAGCTCCAGCCTGTATCTTCCCACTGAGTAACTGCTAAAGCCAAATGCTTTCGTTTTCTAAGTTGGTAATGTGTGGGAATTTATGTGTAGAGGCACCGATGCAATACCTGTTGAAATGCTGGCTTTCAGCTGCCTCTACACCCAAGTTCTCCTCTGTGATGACTACATATTGCTCCTGGGCAAGTTAAGGGTTGACATGCTAAGGACACACAAGGACCCATGTAGCCTTAATCCCTAGATGCATTTTAGAAAAGTAGCTTTCTAATCATGTGATAGGGGCTTGGTGAAATACTGGAAGACCTAGGAGCCCTCAGAAGTTCGTGTCTTCATCTGAAAAGCCAGACTTAAAGAAATCTCCTACTGGTGGCCAAAAGATGAGCCCCAGGCTTTATCACAGGCAGCAGCGCTGACACGGGACGGGATGGAGCAGCGGCAAGAAACCTGGGGGGAAGAGGAAAGAACAGGAGGAAAGGGACATGGGGAAGGAATTTTTACACTGAGGGTGGTGAGATCCTGGCCCAGGTTGGCCAGAGAGGTGGTGGATGAACCATCCCTGGAGACATCCCAGGCCAGGCTGGACGGGGCTCTGAGCAACCTGAGCTGGTGGAGATGTCCCTGCTCATGGCAGGGGGGGCACTGGGTGACATTTGAAGGTCCCTTCAATCCAAACTATCCTATGATTCTATAATAAGGAAACCAATTATAAGTTCACTTGAAAAAAGAGTTTTAAACTGTCACCTTGGACGCCTCTGAGGTTCAGCAAGGTGAATCCCAAGCCACACTCTGGATGTTCGTGCTCTCCTTTCATTTGCCTCATTGGAACATTCGCAGCAACCACAGACCAGTGCCCTGATGGAGGAACACAGAGTTTCGACATTCCCTCGCTCCTCCAGAGGTAAATTAAGGGCACGATGATACAAGTAAGGATTTTTTCGATTAAACCTTCAGGGCTGCAACACTAACTAGATGTAAGATTTGATCTGACCCTCACTGTCAGTTTGTAAGGATAAAAAATACTGACTGTGAGACCTCTGAATACTGCAAATTAAGTGTCAGTACTGTAACTCACAGAAACGCTTCTCCTCCCTTTCACCCAGCTCCCGATAGTAGCATTTTTCCCCATATCTAACTAAACTAGCAAAATGCTTTTAAATGTAGCCAATGTTTTCCAATAAATGACTCTCTATTCTTAATTTTCGAAGTTTCATCTTTCATTTTATGTTACGAACTGCTCCAATGTAAATAGTATCCCGAACACAAAAGATTAAAAAACAAATTATACTTTCCAATCCCTGCAATTTTCCTGCTAAACAAATACTTAGATGAAGGACCAGACTTCACAAATACTCGCTATATTTTCCTAGTACATACTGATCTAAATCACAGTTCGCAATATTAGTATGAAGTTAAGTTTTTAGCATTCATTTTAACAGTTCCAGGAAGACATTAATACTAAACCAGAACGTTGGCAGCAGATGAATACCTACAAGATTAAATTTAGGGTGGCAATTACACCTTTCGTGAAGCACAGCCCCAATCAATAAAACAGATTTCTATTACCTTGCCTCCATAATGTCTACAAGAGACAGTGCTAATGAACAAAACCCCTTGCCAAGATTGGATTTGAAAACCTAAACCAGCTTTCAACACCTTGCGGTTTCTTACTCTATTTCTAGAGGTGACTATTTGAGACAATACACATCCCCATCTATTTTTAGACAATTAGGAAGTTATTTTCCATCGTTTAGGATAGTTTGTGTGTGGTTATAAACCAGAAACAAGTGCTGATGAATAACAGGTTGCAGTATGTGATATCAAACTATAGGTAACCTACAGTTTATGTCGTTTCACAGATCATATCAATGTAACACTTTTCTTGAGGACGCATTTGACACTGTTCCTTTCCTCCCATCCACTTTACTTTTCTTCCCTTGATTGTTCGATATACTCTGCAGAAAAGCCACTAGATATGGTGGTGACTAAATGCTCAGCTTGTGTTTTAAACAGGATTAATCTAAGAGGAAAATTATTGTCTAGAGTTTCACAGGTGTTTTACACCTTGTTGAAAAATACCCAATTGTGTCTTTTTCTTGCAAATACAATGGCTTGTTTTTCTAAATCTTGTCTTAAAAGCCACTTCTTCTACTTGTTATTCATCCAAAAAGACTGCAAGGAGCTTGAGGCAGGAGTCAGTCTTACTAATTGCACTCTACCAAAAATACACCAGCTCTGCATAGTTACTTGAAGCTGCGAGTTATTTAGTTGTAACTTCTGATTGTCATTATGACTTCGAAAACTCTTTGTTTGCTGAAGACTTATTTCAAAATCCTGTTAAAACCCCAAATAAATTGGGCATAATAAATCACGATCTGTTGTTATGGAAATAGCAAACAGAACCATTAGGCAGAAAGGGGAGTGTTTGGGGGTTTTTTGCTTAATGCAAACAATTTAAGAGCACAATCACTGCCAGATTTAACTAATCCATGGCTTATAATATTAGTTCATGTTTAAACATTAAGTTTCTGGCTGTATTCTTTCTGAATTTTCACTGGGTTTTTGCTGTTTTCATAAGAAAAGGAGATACTAACAGCTTTTCTGCCTAGAAAGCAGGAGACATAAGCAGGAAGGAGTTAATTTTTATGCCCACTCTATCATTATTAACCTTTGCCGAAAAGATGGAGCAGGTTAGATGCTTCACTGCACATACATATGTATGCATATATGTGTGTGCGTCTCCATTAGCTGAAAACCTCCCGGAAATTGCTACGAAGCAAAAAAAAAATGCTTCTAATGGAAAAACAGCCATGATATTCAGTATTCATGCAGGAAAAATACCGTTTTCCTTTTCATTTAAAAAGGGTTTTTTTCTCTCATGTTAGGAAGTGTAATGTAAGTTGAAAGAAGGCCATGTACTTCCTGCAGAACGGGGAGATAAAACATCTTAATTCCTTTTCAGAATTAGCAGAGTTTTGCTCCAGAAATGTAGCACTTTCATTCCTTGGCTTCTCCATCAATAAGTGCAGCAGCAGCTCAACGGCACGAGCCGCTAATCCCGTCCTAGGGAGGCCACCCATAGGGCAGAGAAGCGCGGGCTGGTCTCTTACATGTATTTAATGCTCAACCTTCCTGCCAGAAAACCCGTTCCACGTGGGTCATTGAAAAAACAGCAGATGATGGATTGAAACAAGTATATTTTGGGGCTCGATTCAAGCTGATGGCACATTGAGAAGGTCTGCCAATGTATATCACATCCCAAACAGAAAAGGCTTTGCAATACTCCCTCTACATAAATAAACACACGTAGAATTATGCATACAATTATTTTCACGTTAAATTATTAAAGTACAAAAGCTGTAGAGCATTACATGCTCTGTGGGCCTAATACTACATCTTTATGCTCAATTAATTTTCTAACATTAATATCAGTTAGAGAAGGAGCAGGGTATACCAGAATATACATGGTATGCATGGCAATATGTACCTGTAAGATTATTGTTCATAATTTGGCAAACTAATTCATATTCAGGAGCTCTGGGTAGGAGCTGCCACATCCAAAATTAACGTTCATCATTCAGAACAAGTTTTCATTGCGCTTGAGAAGAGGAGCTCTGGATCGGTCCCCAGGCATTTGCAAGGCAGGTTCAGAAAGGAAAAGAGCCTCTGCCTTAGGAGACAGACAGACTCCTCAACTCAGACACAAACCGGCTCTGAGTCACCGGCAACTCAGTTCCAAATTAGACTTGTTAGCTGAGCTCTTCAGAGTTCAAAGAAGATCTTCCTTCTCCCTCCTCCGTGCCGCAGTCAGTTCTGTTATAACCTTCCCGTATGATAGATAACCAAACACCTCCCCAAACCCTGCAGCTCACCTGGCTTGGAGAAGCCCCTCTATTAAAACTGATCAAAACCCAGAAACTGCTTCCGAGGTAAAACCCTAACTCGACAAGTTCTCAGTCTGAACCAGAAAGAACTTTTATCCTAATGATCACGGTTTTGTCAAAAAATTTTGCACTAACTTTACTCTCAAATTTTTCTCATGATAGTGTTCCTGAAGGGACCAGCCAATTTCCCAGCAGATTTCTTTGACACCTGGTTAAGACTTTTTTTTTTCCCCTATTTAGAGGTAATTTCAATCTGGACATGTAACTTGGTGGCATCTGTACTATAACAGGAAGATGGGAGTAACTTGTGATAAGTTTTCTGAGAGAATACAGAGGCTTTTAACCAGTTTGCCTTGGAGCCACAGGAAGAAAAAAACATAGTCCTGGTCTCCTCCAAAGTCTCCCCGCTTTTTCCTTTCATTTTTTCCCTGTAGCAGCTTTCAACATGCATTACCCATGACTGATTTATGAGATTGTTAGTGCTGTCAATGTCCGTGTCAGGTATAAGACAGATTTGTCATGAGGGTGTAGCAAAACTAGATTACCCTATTCAAAAGCTGCATGCCTTCTCTTTACTCCGTGCCAAGCTCTGATAGCCAACCATTCGTTACTAACACGGATGTCTCACAAAAAGAAGATCCAAGCCTTTGTGATCATCAAGCCTGTTATTTCACATTTGAACTAACTCTGGGGTACCAAAAAACATTTCAATGGGCACAAAATGAAACAGCCTATCTGTGTAATACCAGGAGCCACTATCAACATAATACGGCCATTTGCCGTTTTTTACAGATACCCTTTCAAAAATCTTTCTCCTGCTATTAAAAGACTTTTAAAAGCTTATGCCCTTATAAACCAAGCAATCATTTTCCCCTCAACAGCTACGACCTGACATCACTTTACAAGACCAAACTGCTGAAGACTGAAGGTTCATGAAGGCAAGTGACATGAAGAAACAGCAGAGATTTTTCTGCAGGAGATAAAAATGACTGAAGCACCATTCACATACAAAATTAAACACAAACCTGGCTTTATTCTCTATTTCTTCACACAAAACAAGATCTGGTTTTGCAACTTCTACTTGGAAACATCTTAGAAGAAAGATGCAAGTCAAGACATAAGCAGTGAGTTAAACAGAACTGGTTTATAGACAGTAGCTAGAAAGATCAAGATGGAAAACCATTGGTTATTGAAGTTATGCAGGTTCAGGCTATTGAAAATAAAACAGTGTAGTAAATTGGGGTGGCATCTGAACAAGGCAAAAGCATAGAGATTAATACTGACATAAGGATATATAGATATTACAAAGTAAGCCCAGAACATTGATTTCCCTTTCCTTAAAGAAATGGAATAGGAGGAAAGGAGTGAATCCAAAATAACCAAAAGAAAGCCAAGCTCAGGATCAAGGCAGCAAAAGCTGGGAGTGAGTTTTAAGTTCTGTGGGGGGAAAAAAATCAAACCAAACACCACAAAAAACACACAAAATAATAATAATAATAACAATAACAATAATAACAATAATAATAAAACCCCACACAATAACAACAAAACCCAGAACCCTGAGCAAGGTTAGAGGAGCAGCAGAAAGGAGCTGAGGGATGGTGGCAGATAGGATCTAAGTTAGCAGATATTACACTAGAGACTGCCTGGATTTTAAAAAAGAAAGATAGATAAAGGGAATTCATATCAAATAATAGGAAATTATTACGGACCTATAAAGTGGATTGCAGTCTATAGCAGAAAACGTTTATGCGTGAACAGAAATCTCTTTAAAAGTTTAAAACATTCATCATGAAGGGGCTGCACATATGCTGATCTTAAAACGAAGGGTTCTATCAGTGGAAATGCTTATAAAATCTGTCTAATCACGGTACCTGTTGTGTCCTTAAATAACTGAGAGAATCAAACTCAAACCCAATGAGTTAACTTGATATAATTAATCTGTAGACACCAAACACCTGGGTCTGCAGGATGGACACAGATCCACTGCTCAAGTCTTTTGGAAATGTTACGGCTCAGACAAAGAGAACTGCACTTGTATAAACAAGGTTTCAACACAAAAATAAACTACTAACTGAAAAGGGCCTCAAGGGAAATGTTAAATTGTTCTTCCACCTCAAACGCTCCTGAAACTATTCACACAGCAGACTGTATGGAATAAGGAAAATGGACTTTATACTGTGACAGGCCAGTCATCACAACAGAAAGTGATGGGATTTAAACAGGGACTTGAACCTGAGTTTTCAAAGTCCAAGTCCTGAGCTGCATATTAATGAACACACAATTTCTAACAAACTATACACAAGAACTGGACAAACGAAACACACCTGTGAATTTAAGAAATTAAGATGCAACAAGGCGAGTGACCTTCCATAGGTCTGACAAGACGCTTCTGCCAGACTGAACCAGCTGCCTCTGCCAATGGCCGTGAGCTGAGATCCTCCAGGAGACCCAGGAGGCGGCAGATGGGGAGGTCTCCATGGCCTGAATGGGCAGATGGAAGAGAAACAGTTCCCAGTAAGGTCAAGGGGAGAGCAGAGGCAGCAGCGGCTGTGCTTACACAGCTTTCTGGAGCTTGTGGCCTTCCTAGCAGCCAGTTCTACCAACTCAGACTGAGCCTATTCTGACACAACCTTAGGGCCAAGAGCTGAATGCAAAATTCTGAAGTCCCAGACCGATGCTCTTATAATAATGCCATCTTTCTTTTTTAAAGATAGATTTTAGTTTGGTCTTGCTATATTAAAAGAAAAAAAATGACCTTACTACATCAAATAAGTGATGTTGAACACTACGCAAAAGACTTAACTCTTTCAAAGCCTGTGTTAAGGTGACAGGACACCACAAGGCAACGCTGCTACTATTTAGTCCACACTTCAGCTGAAATAAACTTCAGAAAGCAAAGCTCAAGCTATTTTAAACCCATTTTAATACTTCAGTTGAAGTATAAGAATCTAAACACACTTTTCCACTCATCGCAGTTAATAAGTAATCTGAGAACTAATAAATTTTCCATAGATGTGTGAGGAATTATCCCTGTGCTTGAAGGGGAGAGTTTTGTGCCAGCAGCCTGGCACTACGAACCACTTCTAAGGTTTGTGTAGTGCTTTCTGGCCATCAGAAGAAATCTTAATTTGCAATTTTAGCACTGTATACTGACAACTACAGCACTGTGATTTGTTACTACCTGAGAGTTCTGGGGAGTGTTTTGCCCAGATGCTGTGGGCCAAGTCCTGTCCTTGGGTGCTCGGGCACAGCAAACGCACCTGCGGACTTGAGGGTTAAATTGAGATGAAGGAGAAAAGGCCACATGAGATACCGAGTTCCACTTTGGGTCATTTCATGCTTGGATTTGTAGTCAGTAGCTTTGAATTTTCTTAGTTAAGAGAGAGCACCTGCAATATACTCAATTTTATGCAAGTTAGGTGTGCTCATGGATTTGTAGTACGCTGAAGTAGCTCCTATCTGTGCAGAATTACTCACAGAAATGGGGAAAAACATAAAACAACACCAAAACAAATTAAGCAAGAGTTCAGAAAGCTTTCTGCTTAATTTTGAGCTCAAGCTTTCTCAAAATGAAGCAGTCTCATGGCCCTCATCCACAGAAAGGAAGCGCCTGGAGCAGAATCCCGTCTGACTGCACAGCTGCAGGGAAGCGTGAGCTGAGCCTGCCCTACCAAAGCCAGGCCCAAAGCACAACACTTACAGCTCCTTGCTTAACTACAGCTCCCGACGGCCCCTCCACAGGCTTTTCAATACCACCTTATCTACGCTGGAGTTTCAGTTAGAGATGCTCTTGCCCATATATCCCATAGCCAAGGGGTATCACGTCAAGGAAACATTCCATGTCCAGACCCAAACCCACCTGCATTTTCTCCTTGGCCTCCCAGAGAGGGAACGTGCAGGTAACAGAACTATTCTCTATAGCAACTCAAGAGCTGAAGTAGCAAGCAAGTGAACACTCATAAAAGAGAGAATTTCTTTGATTTCAAAAGCTTACATTCTTTATAATGCCACAGAAACGAAGTTTGAAGAAGATAAGAACCTGTCACTGAGTTCTAGGCTGTGGATTTATCAGTCTGCAATAGCAAATTAAATACTTAAAATTATTTGCATATTAGAAAGATGTCTAGTCGGCACTGGGATGTGAAGCCAGCACTCCATGCATTTTTATCGAAAAGCATAGTGTCACTACTGAATATACCATACAAACTATGCAGAGACTACGTCACATTAGCAAAATTACAGCAAGAGTTATCAAAGACAAAACTTAAAACATGATTAAATAATACACTTCCATTAAAAATTATAAAATGATTGCTTACTTCTCTTTGGTAGAAATAACTACTGGAGAACACAAATCCATCTGGACATTTTTGGGGCACAATGCTCTTTCTTTTTAATTAGCGGTTTATAGGTAAAACAAAGTACAACTCAAAGAGACTCAATCAGATCAAGCTTGGCCTTTAAATTTTCCAAAAACTAGTTTAATATTACTGTCTGTTTTATCATTATTTTATCAAATCATCAACAAAATAGAAATATATAAACTTTATCTTTCTAATTCTGTAAACAATATCTAGTGGTGAAAATATGCCAGCTCAGAGCACCAAAACTTGGAATGGACTTGAATCAAAATATATAGGGAAAAAAAATATATATGTTTATATAATCCATCTTCAAAATGAGAGAAAAGAAATAGATTTTCCAGTCAATATGAGATTTCAAAATGTAAAGCCCTATATGGTATATTGTCGGGGATTGGCTCAAGGAGCACAGACATGAGTCCACCAAGCAACTGTACGAGCAGAGCCCATTTTAGTTGACATAAGTAGGCCTTAGTTAGCTTGTCTATTAGGCCGTGGGAAAGGGGGGAACGGAAAAGTACTAACTAAGGCAGGGTCAGGATATTTTTGAAGAGATAAGAGTCAGAAGAATGCGGGATGCGCATAGCTAGCTAAACCCAAGTAGGTAGAGTAAGTAAATGTAACCTTTTAGTGCTTAGCCTATTAGATAGAGACAAGTATGCATAATTATGGTATTTGGTATAAATGCACGCTATCTCGGGCAATAAAGTTGAAGTATGCTTTATCACTCATATTGAGTCGGCTGCATTTCTTCCTCCGTCCGCTCGGGTCTGGAACTCTGATGGGATTTCTTTCTGCAGTATATGGGTAAAATTACTCATTTTCTATTTTTGTAATATTTTTATTATCACTAAATACATCTCCATTTCTCTCTCTCCCCTTTCAGACACTGTTCATACCAGTAGAGAATAAATAAAAGCCTGGTTTTGAGCTGAAGAAGGGATTAACAGTTAAAGCTGGGGTTTACCAATCCTTCATAACCAAGTGGGGCATTCTACCAGAAAAGCGCTTCAGCTTGCAGCAGCCTTTCTTGCTCGCTTGAACACCTCCCACATCTCTTCCTCAGGCTCTCGTTCCACGTTGCTGCTCACCCTCACCGCTCTCCTCTGCGCTTCTGCAGCGCTCAAGACCTTTCCCAAGGTCCAGCTTCCCCGTCTGAGTGCGGGGAAAAAGCCGAGGCCTTTACATGCCAGGCAACATCAGTACCAATGCAATGCTTTCCTTTATACATCCCCAAATGCTTTTTGATTTCTATAACAGGACGCTACGGATTCATGTGTTTTGCCTGCGATCCACTATAATTCTCTATGTGGTTTTTACAGAAATGTCATCTACCCATCTGGTACTCAGGCTGCCAATTATTCCTGCTGAGTGTGGCATGTTGTACTTTCCACAGTGGAACAGCATCGGATTTTTTCAGACAACTGCTCCAATTTACTAAACTCGCTTTGAATCCTACACCTGCCTTCCAGTTTACCTGCAGCCCTATGCAGCTGTGCTTTACCTCCACATTTCCCAGACCTCTGTTCTACCATCCCAGTTTCTAGCAAAAACAGGCTGTCACCAAACAACCTCCCTGGGCAGCCTGTTCCAGTGTCTGCCACCCTCACTGTGAAGAAGTTTCTTCTCAAATTTAAGTGGAAACTCTTGTGTTCCAGGTTGAACCCATTACCCCTTGTCCCATCATTGGCTGTCACCGAGAAGAGCCTGGCTCCATCCTCACGACACTCACCCTTTATATATCTGTAAACATGAATGAGGTCACCCCTCAGTCTCCTCTTGTCCAGCTCCAGAGCCCCAGCTCCCTCAGCCTTTCCTCACACGGGAGATGCTCCACTCCCTTCAGCATCTTTGTTGCCCTGCGCTGGACTCTCTCCAGCAGTTCCCTGTCCTGCTGGAACTGAGGGGCCACAACTGGACACAATATTCCAGGTGTGGTCTCACCAGGGCAGAGTAGAGGGGCAGGAGAACCTCTCTGACCTACTGACCACCCCCTTCTAATACACCCCAGGTACCATTGGCCTTCCTGGCCACAAGGGCCCAGTGCTGGCTCATGGTCATCCTGCTGTCCCCAGGACCCCCAGGTCCCTTTCCCCTACACTGCTCTCTAATAGGTCATTCCCCAACTTACGCTGGAACCTGGGGTTGTTCCTACCCAGATGCAAGACTCTACACTTGACCTTGTTATATTTAGTCAGATTTTTCCCTGCCCAACTCTCCAGCCTGTCCAGGTCTCTGGATGGCAGCACAGCCTCTGGTGTGTCAGCCACTCCTCAGGACAGACCCACTGGAGCCTCACTAGCAAAATTCGTCCATACAGACACTGCGAACCATCAGTAACTCCTCAAATGTGCTCCCTCCTCTGCCCACAGCAAATGCACCTGGACCAGGTTTCCTCAGTTTACTTATGAAAAAAAAGTCCTGACACAGGTGCAAAAGACAACGAAGACACACAGCACTTTCCACAGAAAAGGATTAGCCTGACATGATTTTTTTCTTAATCAATTCATGCTATTATTCATTTCCTTGTTAGTAACCAGGCTACACACATATAGAGACAAAATCATCCACCTGCTTGTCCTTTTCCCCTTTCTTTCTCTAAACAGATTCAATTGCAAATCAAAGCCCTGAAGTCAGATGATATTCTTTGCTTATCTTTGATTTCAAAATGGAAGTGTGATGGATATTCTGATAGAAATGAGAATGGACACAATCGTCCATAATCATATTGTGTTCTCAAATAACTTAAGGCACTAGTTCAGCTTCACTCTTTCAGCAATACAAAACATTATTTACTGGCTGTTGAAGAAAAATATGGCAGTTTTCCACGACAAATTCATCTTTGTTTTGAAACATATGTTATCAGTGCTCAGAAGGGAACTGTAAGTATAGATTTTTAAAATAGCCTTGCAAAAACATCATCTCTGAAAAACTGAAAGCGAAGCTGCCAGAATGCAGTTGGATACCATATTTTTGATAATGTCTGGCGAAGTCACAGCAGCACATTTTCCATATTTCCAACATCATTTCTGACACACAACTGAACACGGATGGCAGGCGCTGGAGGAAAGGCCGCGCTCCACCCACAGACACACAGCACAGGCCTGGGGCGAGCGAGACAGCGTTTCCAATCCTCCAGACACCATAACACAGGTCAAATACCATTTACAGTCTTTAATATTTTATTTTTAGGAAGACCGATAACATTACAGCTCATTGGATATTTATGAGGAGACCGAGTAATCTCATTTTCATGGGTAGCAGGCGCCGTGGACAGAAACGTTCACGCAAAACCCAGCTGCTGATGAGCTGCATTGGGAATTTTTTGCTATTCTACACAAAATATTTAAAACTGTCAAGCATTATTTTGAACCAAGTAGCGTGTTTTGTTGATGCTTCCTTATAGCAGAAGGAATTTAAGTATTCAGGTATTTAAGTGTGTATTTTTGCTTAGTGGTATAAGTGACTTTCAGGCAACGGGACCAGACTCCTGTCAGTGGTGCCCAACAACAGGATGAGGGGCAAAGGGCACAGACTGAAGCACAGGAGGTTCCATCTGGATATGAGGAGAAACTTCTTTACTGTGAGGTGCCAGAGCCTGGAACAGGCTGCCCAGAGAGGCTGTGGAGTCTCCTTCTCTGGAGACATTCAGACCCACCTGGACACCTTCCTGTGTGATCTGCTCTGGTGAACCTGCTTTAGCAGGTGGGTTGGACTGGATGATCTCCAGAGGTCCCTTCAACCCCAACCAGTCTGTGATTCTGGGAACAGACACAAGCAGGGAGCACAGTAATGCAGGTTCATTAAGTCATTGCATCACAACTTAATTTAGCTGTAGGACGTTATTTTCCACGGAAAATCTGTTTTTTGCTAACACAGCTTTACAGGAGGTCTAATCAGAAATGTGTGGCGTGCTTAGGGGGAGCAGACAGAGGAGCACCTCGCTGCACCCCACGAGCCTCGGTTGCTGGGATCAGGGTTTGCAAGAGGAGAAACATGTATGGATGGGTTTGTCTCCAGCTTCCCAAAATGCTGGAACCCCAAAAGCTCCTCGGATAGAGTTGCTGGAGCTGGCAGAGCAAACTGCACCCACCAAGGGTTGGGATGTGGGATGGCCCATCGCACCGTGCGAGAGCACCACTCAGACCCCTCTTTGCAACAGGAATAACCTCAGGAGTTATTTTGTCCCAGGCTTGTCCAGAATGGCCAATGCTGTGTCCCCAAAGCCGCTCATGGGGCTGCAGGTAATGTAACCACTTCTGCAATGCCAACAGGAGAATCACAACTGCAAGTGCAATAGTCCCTAATAACACCCACTGAGACAATCCTTACAGTTTGTTTTCCATCTAAAAACAAGGCCATTTATCTTTTAAAAGTTTCTACGTCAGGCTGTCAGTGTCAGATAATGCCACACTCATCCTTATCCTTTAAACCTGAACAATACCCTCATAAATGGAGCGACACGGGCTTTAATAACACGCTTTTCCATAGGATCGCTGCTTCAGCTGGTGCCTGTATGAATATGGACACAGTCTGCCATAAATCTGGCATTTCTTACCTCTGAGAACAGAGCAGATTTCTGCTTCTACACTTGGGCGCATTCCCTGATTAAATTCTGATAGCTAAAAAAAACGGTACTAACTCTGCCTGCGAGATGAGAAAAGATTGTGGGAATAACCTCTGCTGGAGAGACTGAGGGTGAGAGCGAGATGGAGATAAAGTAAATGAGGAAGAGGTGAGGAACACGACAAACTCCAGCGCTTGCAGACTTCACTTAAAAATAAATAAATAAAACATGGAGTTTTGATAATCAGAACAAAGTAATAAAGTATTATCTGTTAATCTTTTGGATTTTAAGTGCAGCTGTCAGCTCCACACAAGCAGGGCTTGCTGCCTTTTAACGTCCCTTAGAGACCTTCCGCTGCCTTGACTACTTTCTATCACATTATATCACAAGTAGAGTTTTCCAATTAGTTGAGGTACTTGATGGAAGTTTTTCCCCTTAAAATATAATTTTTACAAGCAAGAACAGCTTTAAAGGTGAGGTGGTGCTTTACTACATGGATACCTCATTCTCATTAACTGAACATCTATTATGTTACGTGAAAGAGAACAGCTAAACATAGATTGATAAAAAATGTATTGAGTTTAATTTCTAGAGCTATGCTACTTAAAATCCGGTTATTTTACAATAACTGCACAAACTTATTATTGTAAAAGTAAAATTATTTTGATTGTAGATACTAATGTCACTGTTAACGCGGCAGAACAACATTCAGTATTCATCTTGCATGACGTACACGTCACAATAATGATAATTGTTTAATTTACTGATGATATTCACTTTAAAACATATTTCTAAGTTTTTTAATCAAGGTTGTACAATCAAGTTTACAGTTTTTATCATTAATAAATGCAAAGTGGATCTGTAACAAACTCCCGTTTTCATCTTTAAAAGCAAGAATTTAACATCAAGAAGAATGGTCTAAATATCTGATATTTCAGGTGGTAGCCCCCCAAAAAGTATTATTGTCTATTTTTTCTCATAATTTACTTCAAATTAATGAAAAGCATCATGGTATTTTTAATTCTGCTTCAGGTGGCATTTACAAATATAATGAGATAATAGATTATTAGAGCAGTTAGCACACTTGAAGGAAAGAGCTACCAGTAAACCTTGAGTTCATTTTAGCTTAGTGTGATTTTATGTCTAATACAACCTATTAACAGAAAAATAAAACATTATCGCTGAGGTGTAAAACTCACTCCCCCTTCCAAACTTTTAAGTCTGATGCATTCTTGTACTTGGCCTTCTATAAAGAGATTTTTATGCACTAATCACCTCCTGATAACATCTTGCTTGTACCAAGGGACAGAAAGTGGTCCGTCTATTGACATGTAAGTCAATAAGTTGTTCTCCGACAGGTGGTTTGGTTGCATTTAGTTTGGGTTTGTTTTGGTTTTGGTTGTGGGTTTTTTTGGTTTTCTGGTTTGGTTTGGACGTTTTGTTTGTTTTGTTTTTTAAGATTAGCATCCAATTTGACTTCTTCCATTTCCCAATATACACAGCTGGGTCTCATTTACAATAGGAGGGAACAGAACGTTTTAGGAAAGAGTTAACAATATATATGACCATGAAGACCCTGCCAGTCTCCCATTTCCACAGGGCTGACTCAGGCTCTGTTAGGACTGTGTGAGACTGAGTTTAAGACTAGGGGAGAGAAAACATCCATTTTAATCCTAAATCTGCCACAGATTTACCGCAGACCTTCAGCAAAGGCATGAAAATGTTCTATACTTCAACAGCCTCCATTATTAAGATGTATAAAAACCTTTCCTTGTTTTGAAAATCTTTCCTTTAAAAGGATAACCTCATGAAAGGGATTAATGGAGAACAAATCCCTTATGGTCCACCAGTCCCTTGAGCATGTCCCACCGTTACCTACTGCACCAGGAGCCCCAGAAGCATCACACGCACGTAAGGATTAGCAGTGAACCAGACCAGTTATAAACACGTCTGCACCCCAGTATTTCTTACACATTCTTCACCGTCACAGTGTCTGAATCATTCACATCATCCTCAGGAATTAAACACCTATGAAGCCCTTTTCCTTTAGATCACTACAGAGCAAAATCCTGACTTTTTTTACCTGAATTTGAGTTTTGCTGTGACTGAAAATGCAGCCTTGGCACATGATAATCCAGTCTGGCAACAGTTTTCTTCCCTATTTCTGACAGTCTTCCAGCAAAACAACTAACATCTGTAGCCTGCAACAAACTTTTTGAGATTGTCGAAATTATTGTTTACTGATATATGAGCTGCCACGAGGTAACGGGCAAACAAAAGCGCTGGCACGAATATAATGTGTGCAAGAAGAACCCATGAAATAAGAGGTTCTTCTGATCGCTTCGGCCCATCTCCCTGGCATTTGCAGTGACAAGGACAAAGGAAGTGAACGCACAAGACCAGAGGTGAGGGAAGGGGAGAAACAAGTTGATCTGGTGATGCCAATATAGGGAGGAAAGAAGGGAAAACCAAGGAAAAGCAGCAGTTGCAAGATCACCTGAGAGGCATGAAATTATTTCTATGTGATTGCAGCTTTCCTCCTTGGATAAGCCGAGTCCTTGGGCAAGCGTCCTCAAAATCCCACATCCAATCAGTACACGTCATTACCCATTAGTTTTTTAGGCAAATTAGCTCAATAGAACCAGAATTCAAGTCTAAGCAAGACTAAATTCACGCTGAATTTTGACCCATTTCAAACAAGTGGCACCCATCGTCGCTGAGCCACGGATCAGCTGCGGTTTGGGCCTTGCTGCAGTTTTCACCGAGGTGATGTGAATTTCGGTGAATACCTCCACAGCACATGCCTCAGAGGAGACTCAGTTTCAAGGGAGGACACAGAAAGCTTAATTAGAAGCAAATTAAAATCATTGCATTGAATCCTTTGAGAGATTTTCAGCTAGCTCTGTTTTTAAATACTGCTGTAGCAGGACTCGCTGCAAGCAAATGATACAAGTTTTTGCAAAATTTCTTTTGTATGGAATTACGACAGAATGTTTCATGGAGGATTACAGACAAGGTGCATCACATTAAAAGAAGAGAATATCAGGCAAGAATCATGCTGCTTACTAAGATCAAGTTCAAGAAACAATACATTCAACACGGCTAAATTGTCAGAGAGGATTTTGAGACTGAAGAATTTAACTGGATTTCATAGGCCCAAACAAACAGAGAAAAAAGAAAAAAGACTATTTTCTTCTTTATAGATACTATAAAACACCAGATAAGACAGGCTGTCACCTTCCAAAAATAACTAATCCGTATTGTGCAACCATGCTCCAGTTGCTATTTCAGACGTTGGCCCATGATGGTACAAGAAGTGCCACCAGAAAGCAGAAGCCTGAAGCTAAAAACTGATTAATCGATCGAAGGGGCCTTTTTCTTCTCTGTGTAAATAACGGAGCCAGTGCCTGGTCATATATTCCATTTTGCAGTGCAGTCTCATAAACTCAGGCTCCTGGGAAGGCGAGTGGCAAGGGATGGGACTGATCATTGCCCGGCCCCAAGGAACCACAGGCATCAGCTTCAGAGCTATTTCAATGCTCACTGATCAGGAAACCAGTTAATTCATTATAGAAATGGTTTTCATACTGTTGGGACAGATGCTCCTTCACTACAGTGCGTAGTTGCAAGCTCTGTTTAATACATTAAACTTCCAAGCTAAATTGCATTGGTCATTTTAGTTCCTTACTTTCTTGACCTCATAGGTTCAAAACCAGGTACTTAACCTTTCATTAATGGCAGGGGTTTTATTGCACAAGATTACACATTTAAAGTCATTATTATAACCTCTGCTCCCAGGTATAAAAGACTGAGAGGCATCCAAATCCATGTCAGGAAAGTGGCTTTGTAAGGAAGAAAAGCAAATCTTTCTGGTGCCATCTTTTCCTTTTTAAGCTCGTTATGAAACTTAGCTCTCCGAGTTACACTGGAAGTTCTCAACCCTAACAAAATTACATGGATATTTCTAATGTTTTTAAGAGTGACCAAAGCAACCTTAATTGTGGGATTGGAATTCAGGAATTTGGCCTTGTCTTCACAAGTAAAAGGTTTGGCATTTGCCAATTATATCTAAAATTCTAGTAAAGGCAAAATTAGTGTCACCCTAACACAAGCTGGGAAACTGAGTTAAAGAAGAACCCAATCATAAAACCTCCTTTTTCAGGCATTATCTTCAATTGTCCACATGGTCACATTTAGGTTTTGGTTGGACTCGATGATCTTAAAGGTCTCTTCCAACCAAAATGATTCCATGAAAAAAATCCTCTCATTCACAGAATTGAAATTTTTGGGTCTTTAGAGTAAAGCAGAGCGATTCTAACTGGAAAGGCCGTGTGCTGGGCAATGTTATTCCTCAGTTCTATTGATCACCACTTGTGAGTCAGTGTTCCCCAATTCTGCATTCAGGTGGAGCAACCCAGTGCTTACCAGACCTTATCAATATGCAATAAAAGGTGGCAGCTCTTGCTCACGCTATGGCTGGGAATGCCAGATGGCCTTTTCTGGCTCATGACCCAAATAGATTGCTGGTTATGTTGTTAGTTTGCATCAAATGTCTACTTGCTTTAACTGTCACAACGCTATGGTTTTTTAATGCTATTTCTTGAAAAAAACATGAATTTTATTCTTTTCACTAACCATCTCTCCCTTAAAATATTAAGTATAAACTAAGATTATGTTAGCAGGATATAAGTTACATTTTTTAAAAAAGAATAAAGACAACAAAAACTTGGAAAAACAAAACTTTAAATTTCATTGTATCCATAGGTCTTGATGGTTCACCTTCGATTTACTAGTATCCTGTGGAGACCTTTAAAATGCAGTGAAATGTCTGCCCCAGGTAAAATTGCCAGCACTTTAGAACAAAGGTTTTGTAAGTGGTGGTTTATAATGCATGTGGGATTTGAAAAGCGTATTTTTTTCTTGTCTTGAAGATAAGTCTTATTAAGATGGCATACCACCTTGGAGGCAATAATGGGTTTTCTCCATGCTTCAAGTTGGCAATAGTACTATTTCTTGTAAGAAAGGCAAAAAGGTTGGGGTTTTTTTATCCTAGATGAGGTTGATGCTTTCTGACCCAATATTGTTGCAGTGAGATATAGATTTAAAAGAACTCTTGATCTTCTAGACACGGAAATGACGCCTGCCAATATAAATCACCAATATTCAATCTATAGCTACACTTAAGTCTTCCGTTTTTCATCCTGTTTCCTTCACATCTGCACCAGTAAAGCTACTTGGGATGTGTAGTACATTTTTAAACTAAAATATATTCTAGAGATTACAGAAATCTATTATGTCTGCAAATCCCAATCAGGATTTGAAGTGTACTTCTAAGTATATTTTTTAAATGCTTTCAGGAATCAAATTTCAGGGCTCACCTTGCACTTCTGAACCTTGTCAGTATCTCCAGGCCACAGCTGGAGTGCAGTTGGGTGGTGGGATTATCATCATTGGTGGGATTATCACCATTATCCCACCGGCAAACTGCACTCCAGAGTTTTACAGACATCAGGCTTCGAAAGAGCACACACTGTCATTCTGTTAGCCCATGCTTCATTTAGTTGACTTGCCAAACAGAATTACAGCATTTTAAATATGCAGATTGCTCTGAAATGTTCTATTGTATGACACTGGGTATTAAAGTAAATCTTGCTGAATGCATGCAAAGGCAGGTGAATCACTTTAAACAGCATAACAGGCATGCACACCTCAATTATTCTAGTGTTTCACCTGCAAAGTATTGTTCCAAGCAAACTAGATTTAACAGAACATTGGCTTTGCAGTAGCATCAATTTGTCAACTAAATTAGAACAATAAATATCAAAAAACTTTTGCAATAGACTTGCATTTTCAATCTAGTTTGAACAGTATAGAAGACAATTACCAATACAAAATCTCTCCTAAATAGCTCCTGATCACGAGGTGGGTTGGGACCGCATGGCTGTGCCATACTCAGAGCCCATGTTCATCACCCTGCCTGTTATTTTTTGTATGTTCAATCTGAATCTCCCTCCTTGCAACATATCACAGAATCACAGAATGTCAGGCATTGGAAGGGACCTCAAAAGCTCATCCAGATGAGGTTACACAGGAAGGTGTCCAGGCGGGTTGGAATGTGCAGAGAAGGAGACTCCACAACCTCCCTGGGCATTCTGGTCCAGGCCCTGTCACCCTCACTGAGAAGAAGTTTCTTCTCAAATTTAAGTGGAACCTCTTGTGTTCCAGTTTGTACCCACTGCCCCTTGTCCTATCATTGGTTGTCACCAAGAAGAGCCTGGCTCCATCCTCGTGACATTCACCCTTTATATATTGATAACCATTAATGAGGTCACCCCTCAGTCTCCTCCAGCTCCAGAGCCCCAGCTCCCTCAGCCTTTCCTCACACGGGAGATGCTCCACTCCCTCCAGCATCTTTGTTGCCCTGCGCTGGACTCTCTCCAGCAGTTCCCTGTCCTTCTGGAACTGAGGGGCCACAACTGAACACAATATTCCAGGTGTGGTCTCACCAGGGCAGAGTAGAGGGGCAGGAGAACCTCTCTGACCTACTGACCACCCCCCTTCTAATACAGCCCAGGATGCCATTGGCCTTCGTGGCCACAAGGGCCCAGTGCTGGCTCGTGGTCATCCTGCTGTCCCCGGGACCCCTAAGTTCCTTTCCCCTACACTGATTTTTGCCTCTTGTCCTTCCTCTGAGAAGAGCTGGGGAAGATCGCTATTAGGTTCAGTCCCCCGCACCCACCCATCTCTTCTCCAGGCCAGGCAATGCCACCACCCCAGCCTCTCCTCACAGGTGAAGAGATGCTCTTGTCCATCTCAGCAGCCCACCACAGAAAACTCTCATTTTTGGGGATGTCTCCAGTCTGTTAAGATCCCTCTGAGCCACCCACGCAGCCCTTGCCACCTCAGCTGGACCACAGGAATTTGGTGGGGTCTGCCTTGACAGCCACGCTCTTATTGAACCGAACATCGCCCAGGGTTGTCACCCAACTCAGAGACCCTCCCGGCAGGGGTGACTGTCCCAGCCAAGCAGGACTTGCCCTTCACAGGCCAGCGCTGGCTGCTCCAGTGACCTCCTTGTCCTTCACATGTCTGGGCACTGTCACATCCACAGAGACTTGTTCCAGTTTCCTCAGGCTCTGGGGCGAGCCCTGTAACTCCATAGCTCCCCCTTCTCACCTTTTTAAGCGATTTCACATGCAGGAAGTGCCATTAAAATCTGATATTTTGGCTAAAACGCCTGGATGGGGTTTTTTTCAGTTTTCTTCTTTTATACTGAAATTTCCTTCTCATTTTTCTTCCTGGTATCACCTATTGCATTAGAGCTTAAGGGAAAGTTTAATAAGCAAAAAGAAAACAAATTCACTGCATATTATTTCATTAGTTCCAGAACCAACCTCACTAATTCCTCTGCCCCTTCTATTTACATTCTGTATTTGCAGGCACCTACTCTGTCCTTTGCTTTAACGGTTGTTAAGCCATGCCATGCATATTTAACTCTTAATCATTTCTCATTAGTTCATCCTTCCAATTCCTGGCTCGGTTTTGTGAATATTAACGAGTTTGTTAAGAGCTCTGTGTGTCTATGGGCCTCAGTGCTGCTTTTATGGAAACAGAGGGAAAATTTCCATTCAAGGGACCAGGCAGCCCCTGGTACAACTGTGACATCTCAGAATATGAAGGAGAATAACGTCAGCCTTTCTCACCTCTACTCTCAGCATTTCTGTCAATCCTCTGAGCCCCAGCCACCAATCCCCCAGATATTTCCAGTTGTGGGGATTGTCTTTTATTACTGAAGAAATAAAGTAACTTATTCTCGCAATAAACAGGAGATGCAAAAGAGCAAATTATAGAAAGAAGAAAGAAATATTTTAGGTGGGCGCTGGAACAGACAGGTTGTTATGCAACTGCTTGGTTAACAGCAGAAATATTGATCAATAGCACGGAGTAATACTAAAATAAGTGTTTTTTCTCATAGAGAGGTACAGCTAAGCAAAGAAATTTACAGCAAACTTTAAAAGAAAATACAACGTAGTGATAGCTACCATGGAGTTAAGAAGTATTGCACGAAACAGGAGAAACACAAAGCTGCTCACGTTTTCAACCAAATCTCTGGATTCTGTTCTCATTTTACATTATTTCTTTAACAGTTTCTCTACTGTGCTTTTCTTTAGTAGGCTGAGAAAATAAACATCTTTTTTGACCTAACCGAACACTTTAACAGCTTTTCTTCTGGCAAAATATCAGATTTCATTCCCAAATTGAAAAAGTCAAATGAGGAAATCTTTTATCCACACTCAATTTTGTTTTCTCACCAAGTAAATCACTAACCAACGCTGATTAGATAGAAGAAAGTCCACGAAGATGCTCAATTATCTATTAGCATTTAAATACTACGCTTTAAATACTATGCAGCACTAAATCACAGGAGGAAATGTCAGCTAAAACAAATGCAACCTAGGGAGGGATGTCTTCAGCTTGGAAAAAGTTTCTATCGGTTATTACCATAGGTCACCTTCAACTTCTGTATTACTGAAAACACTTATTTTTATGCAGAGTCCTGTCTGACAGAGGGGGTTGTATTTTCCTTTAGGATAGAAAACAAATGGTACTGAAACTCCTGCAAGTCCCTAAGCTCATTCATTATGTCGAGAGAACGAGAATATTAGCGAAGGAAACAAAGCGTCTGAAGAAGAAAATGGAGGTGGTTACGGTAGGAAACTATTATTAGTGTGTTCCTCATCCTCCCAGTGCTCCCCAGGCAGGAGGGGGACACGGATCCTTGAGCAGAATCCCGGGGCTGCTGCTCTCTCATGGATTAAAAAGAGGCAAATAAGAGAAACCCTGATCTTCTGTTGCAAATAAATCAAACAGGGATGGCTTGCAGGAGTTATTTTTCAGATCCAGCTGTAGGACATCTTCATTGCCGTGCCTTAAAAACACAGCCTTTCATTGGCCATAAGACGTGGGCTCAAATCTTTGAGGCTGCCCTAGACTTCAAAACAAGTGAGCCCTTCAGAGATTTACATCTGCCCATTCGTCCTCTGGAACCATCGTCATTATTAGAAAAGAGCTTCCCAAAGAGCTGAGTAACGTCCGCCCTCATTGAAAAACATGGGTTTAGCCATTGTTTTAATACAGAGTCTAAACATTTTTTATCATGCGATACATACAAATATACACCCTTCTGATTACTCTGAACTAAAGAAAAGCACAAGAAAAAAAAATAACTGATACAACTCAGAGAAACTCCACTGAAATAAGTGAAACTTTTCCAAGCTTAGGAGTGTATGATCATTTTAAGGGCATGGAGGGTTCAGTCCACCTTGTTTCATTGCTCAGAAACCCACACGATCAGTTGGGAACACCATGGGGTATAGCGGTTCACGACACTTCATCCCTGCTCCCAGATCTGGAGAAACCTGCTGCCAGTTGGTCACAAAATTCCCCTGGTTCTGCTGGATTTGCACATCCTGGAGCAATGGATTAGCTAATTAAATTAAATGGCTCGCTAACATTGTTATCAAGGTTATTGTTAAGTGTTGGATGAGGTGGTTCAGATGAAAAAAAGAAGACTCAAACCCTACCAAAAACTCACATCAGGCGTTTCTGGCATCCTCAGCAAACAACTCGTTTGTGTGCATTTGTGTCTCTGCATTAATGTAAGAAAGAAAGAAAAGGGCTAATAAATAGAACATAGGTCTATCCACAGATTTCAAATGTTTTTTAAAGTATTAAGTCACTTAGTTTCATAACAACCTGTAAGGCAAATATTATCCCTGTTATCCCTATTTGACAGATGGCTGAACTGAGCAGGGGTTTGGAGCAGCTCCCAAGGACTAAACAGACAAGGAATCAACAGACTGGGAAAGACGGGAGCTTTAAAAACATGAACAGCACAGAGAAGAAGAATTATACATTATTTTCCAAACTAAAAGGAGTAGGAGGAACTCAAAAATACAAGCAGGGAACAAGTTTTAAAAGCAGAAGGAAATATTAATAATACAGTTTGAGGCTGATGTGCACCCTTTTAAAAGATCAGCACTTCACAAAATAAGTCTTTGTCAGATCTGCACCTTACAGAACAGCAGAGGAAGGGCGATGAGGATGAGAGGCAGGCAGGAGATTGTGGGACAGCCTGCCTTTACACACGCAAATCCGTTATAAGTTAATAAGACATTGTCTTTAGAACAGAAATGACCTACAGACTATATGGTGACACATACGGAAATTTTTACCTAATGCATTTTAATCATGGAGTTCATTGCCAAGAATTCTGTGGAAACCAAAAGCATAAATGGATTTTAAAAGGCATTAGGCAGATTAATCAGGGCCTTAAACTGCTTCTTGCCTGGGCTGAATAAATATGCCAAGAGTATGTTCACTTAGGTTCCTCCTGCTTTTTTTACTAAGCATCTCGCTCCTGGGAATTGCTGGAGACAGCCCTGAACTTCAGTCCAGCCGTTTTTATGTTGTTATCAAAGAAGGACGAGCGAAATCCTGCCCCCCGAAGACAGCGGGTATTCTGCCATTGCCATCGCTGCATCCAGCACCTCATCCCAAATGTTCACCCCATATGTTACAGGAACAGCCATGTGAGAGCCACAAGGCAGTCGCAGTCTCCTGAGAAAGACAGCATTACCTAGACCTTCCAAAATCTGTATTTCAACACTACTCACCTCCCAAGGAAGCAATAAAGTAACACCTCGGCATATTTCCGCCCAAGTTTTAAATGTTTGGGATAATTTGCATAAGAAACCAAATCTTATTATCAATAATCCACTGAGATATTTGCTGTGAAAAGGTTTGTTTTCATAGTAAATTAATATTCAAAGTAACCGGTTTAGGTGGCCTAAATGATTGTGCATTTGGCAGAACAGTCACGAACAAACAAATTCCACCTTGGGCTGTGTGAGCTGTGCTGGGTAACAAGGCATCATCGGTCATCCAGGAATGACAAACTCGCCCAAACAATTAACAGGATGTAATCTCCATTCACCCCTCATGCCAGACCTAAGACGATTACCCCTTGAAACCCCATTTTTCAAAAATATTCTCTTAATATAATCGGTTTGTTACATCCCCACTTGCTGAGGGATGTAATGTAGGTAATGTGCAGGTGGTAAAATGCTTGTTGTGCAGAGGGGAAGGCCCTGCGTTCAGCAACGAATGAAGTTTCCACATTGGATTTAGTTATTTCTACTATAAATGATGATCTCCCCTTGCAGAATAAAACTTCTGTTTATGTAAATCACCGTGTCAGGGAACATGCATCGCAATCATTCAGCTTTCAGTAGAATAATTGGATGCGGGGGTTTTCATCATGCTCGTGTAAGAGATCCAGAAGATATTCCTCAACAGCACAGAAGTAACTCCAGGGAGCACAGTTATCATGATTATCATCAGGCAATTATTGTTTAGTTACTGAAGGATAAGAGACCTTGAGTTGCATTACTTGCATCATAACACCGACATTTAAAGTTCAATTATCTCATAATACCTGCTTGTTTATCCCGTTTTACTGTTTAACTTCGTAGTGGGCATAAAGGGAGAAAAGCAACGATAAACACACACAAAGGGCAAAGAGGAATAAGAATGTACACGGAAAGAAAATAAGAAATTAAAATTTAAAAAAATCAGTCTTTAGAGAAAGCTACCTAAAGCTCTTTTTGGAGAGCTTCTACAACATTTTCCCTGGATTCTAACTTAATAAACACTTAAAACACAAAAAGTACTTGTAATCACAGAACTAATCCCACCGTGAAGCCGTGAGGCCTTGATCCAGCAAAGCGCTGTTCATTCTGACTCACTCCAGCAAAGCACTTAACTCCTGCTTACTTCCAAGCACTTGAGAATCCCTCTTTGGCCTCAGTAAGATTTAAGCATGATTAAAACCAAGCGTATCTTTAACCTGCCCTGGGATCTGAGGTTCAAGCAACAAGAGTTTAACTCTATATTTTGTCTATGAGGAAGGAAAAATAATATTTCTATGAAATACAATTGTAGAAAAATATTCTAAAGCATTCTGAGGAAGGTAAAATCCTCTAAGAAACATGTCACTTGATGCATACATTACCATGCACTGCTGTAAATCAAATGCACATTTGGTATTACATAAAGTGTATTGTCTACTGTTGTGTGGTGGGCACCAAAATAGATTGAGACAGGCCAGAGAAAACACAGATATACAAGCAGGAAAGTATGGGCAATTCATTACATTTACTGAATCTTTAAGAAACACTATGAGGATCTGGTTGTCTTTGTCAATTTCTTCCATAAGGATGCAAAGAAATAAACTAAAAATAGGGAAGGCATAAGTCTTTGGATATGTGTAACTATGTTAACCTCACCAATTTAAAAGTCACAGCTTTTAATCAAGTCTTTTATTATCTTGCAATGCTATATGTCACCCAACACTTCAGATGTGTATCTAATGATAAATTAACATCAGTTGTTATATATAATGATCTTAATTGAGTTTAGTACAATGTTTTAAGTCTAAAAGATCGTCTCCAGGTAATGCTTTTTTGTGCTGGTTAACCTCACCACAATAAAGGCAAGAAGAACTGGGGTTGAAGGGGAAGAAAAATATTGGTGACGTAAACCTGAAAGCAAGAAAGGCAGGAAAGCACCCTGTTTCCCCAAAAATAAGACAGGGTCTAATACAATTCTTGCTCCAAAAGATGCTTATTTTTCACATGTGTAGCTGTCCATACGCTATTTAAATTTACTTTTTTAATGAACTGTAACTAGGGCTTATTTTTGGAGTAGAGCATAGATATATCCTGAAAAATCGTGCTAGGGCTTATTTTTGGGGTAGGTCTTATTTTTGGGAAAACAGGGTAAATAAGTCAGGACACTGAAGGCCTGGCTATTCCTCTTGGTATTTGTGGCAGCCACATGGATCATTCATTTTGCAGTTCGCTATTGCTAATCAGACGTTCAAAGGATTCACGGAGGTTTTTTTCCCCAAAACTGGCTCGTTTGCTGTGGACCGCACTGCACTCCCAGCAGCCGCACAGGCTGCTCCCTGGGCTCACAGGCAGCAACAGGCTAGGGAGCTGTTTACACGGCTTTTAAAACTAAAAGGCAGCCTTGCCACATTCAGTGACCTCTAAAGCGAGTAGAATTGCAAATGGCAAAGACTGAATTTAATTCAGTACCCAGGATGCCACTAATGTTTTACACGCATGATCAATGAGCAGAACTGGGATGTGAAAAGCGCTCAATATTCAGGGCAATGAAATTCTCTAACCCTAATTTCAAAGATAAAATACCATTTTCACTTTGACAAGGCTGTTTTGGGTGTTTTCCAAGAATAGTGATGTACAAAAAGCTCATTAGAAACTTTAAACCGAATGAACAGCCACTGTCCTTTGTCAGGGCCAGAATTACTTAGGGTGTAATTGGTTATGTCCATATGACTTATTGGCTGGGGTGCACATAACACAACGAGCTATCCATGCCAAATCATCCTGAATAGTTTGCCACATAGTTATTGTAACCTTCATACTTCTCCCACCCCTACAGTTTGTTACTGCCATTCGAGGTTCTCAGCTGCATTTAGACTTGCTGGTTTTGTCTGATTAAGTCCTATGGAAAAACACTTTGCAGTTCAAATTCTACAGAGACACGGAAGCATCAGGCACAGATAAGTATTTAACAGAGCTGCAGGGACACTTCAAATACAGATCACACACTCTCTCCAGAAGGGATCATTAAAATCACGCAATTAGACGGACGGTGTGTGATAGCACATGTTAGGGCAGGGAAGATGAATTCCAGTCCTTCCTCCACGTATCCTCCACCTCCATCACGTGCTCACTTCAGGTTTCTGGCCCTTAAGACAAGAGCTGTAGAGCAGGTAATAAAACCAGGTGTCATAACCAGCAACATTTATATCATTCTCTGTCTTAAAACCAGCAGGAGGTCTTAGTGGCCTGTGCTCAGGTCCACTCTAAGTACTGACCTATCAAATCTATTTGTAGCGTATCCATCCATTCTGATAAATCCAAACCATATTTAACCTAAGATCAAACTTCTACACTTCTGCAGATAAGGCCAAATAACAGATTCAAAAGCAGTTATTTCCACAGAGAAGATCCTTTCTCAATAATCAAGAAGAATCATTCACACAGGACAGTCATGGATGCATTAGGGCGAACAGACCAGATAAAGAGAAAAATGTTGTGCTGCATCAAGGAATAAATTACATCCCTGCTGGCACTGAGTCACATCTTGCAGAATTTCTTCCACTAATTTTTACTTTGAGCCAACTCACTTTAAGAAATCACACATTATTTTAATTTTCCATCTATTTTTATGCAAATACTTATTATTCTAAACATACAGTAGAGGATTTTCTAGGGGGGTTATCTAGTTGCAGTAAAGACTATTTTTCCAAACAATTTCATTTTTCCTTTAAAAGTCCATCTTTAAATTCCATTTTTATCACTACAATTCCATTGAACGTTAACAAGTGTGCTGACCGTTGGCTTTCCACCATTACCTTGCAAGAAAAACGCCCTTTCTCTATCCAGATAAAAACCTCTTTCCCCTTGACATTATCCTTTTCTACATCACAATATCCTGCAACATAGAAGAAGATGCAACACATGCTGTTTTCTCAGAGATCTGTTACCACAACTACATATTAATCAAAACTTTCTGGGACAGTATTCCCTTCCTTAGAAGATTCACACTCTGCAAAGGTTGTGCTCTTCACTGATAAGACAGATGCTCGTACATCTGGGAGCACTGGTGATGTGGAAAGGGAATCTGTGCAATTACAAAGCAAGAACCGAGGTTCAGGTGACTCACGTTTTGGAGGAGTGAACGGGGCAGTTTTGGGTTTTGTTTCTTTTTTTCTGGTTTCACTATGCACTTTCTCTGGCCTATACGTTTTTCCCTTTGGCTCAAACTCCAGACAGGGAAAATATGATATAAATTTATTGGAACTCATGGTATTTTCACACATGGCAGGCGGTGCAATCATTATCTCCTGAACTCAGGATATCATTATGCTAAAACTGGAACTGAAAACTACTTGTTTATTCTGAAAATTGCCTTCTACAAACAGAAACAGAAGTTTAGACAACAAAGACAGGTGGTAAATTAATCCAAATTATAACAGGAGAATTAGACGAGGCTCCTGAGCAAGAACAAGTCAAACCAGACCTAGAGCCATTCAGATGCTTGCGAGCAGGTACAAAAATTTGGTTGCCAAGTACTAGAACAGCAGAAGGGACTGTGATCTCGCATCATGCAGTGACACAAGGATTCATGAGCTTCTTACCTATTAATTAAAGCTCCCCATCCTGCTCTGACACACCACAATACTGTTGCAGGGAATCCAGTGTATTAGGGATGCGATGCAAAGATTACACGCGAATGTATGCAAAGATGACCTGCAAAGCTCACATCTTGCATGATATCCAACAGCCACGAGACTGAATTTATTCCTGAATACTCATTTGCTTTTGTGCACAAGTTGCAATGTATGTGAGAAGATCCACATCTTGCCCATTTTAATGTCTGTGCTAGAGCACTGGCAACGGAGTTTGTAAACCCTGTCCACATGCAAGCTCTTACATCTTGTCTAAAATACGTCCATGCTGATTTAAACACTCGGGTTTATTTTCTGTCGTCGTTCATAACATTAAAACTCCATTGCTCAAATGTTTGCAGGATATAAAACTCTAAGACGGGGAAATATTGTCAATTCGTTTGCAAATTCAAGATGACATTCACGGCAAAAAAAAAAAATGTATCACTTACATTCACCCAGCTATTTCTCTAATGATTTTTACTGCCTTCTGAATCCCTAATTAGGAAGACATATCTGATAGTTAAATGCTGCAGGACATTACGTAAGAATTATCATCTCCTAGTATTTTGTCAAAAGTATAATTGCAAGTACATTATGTGGAAGAAACGCTGGTTTTTCAGCTAGTTATGCCTGTGGATATATTTACCTTATGTCTCTAATTAAATTTGTAAATGCAGGTGTGGTTTGACCATCAAGATTAATTTGCATATTTCATTGACTTGCAAACAGAGAGCAATGTAATGTTTGTTTGTTCTTACTCTGTTCGTGGCTGCTCTCTGGTTTTGGCACGGCTGGAGACACCAGGCTGTCACCAGGACACCCAAAAATCAATCTCGGTGACAAGCTCCAAAGAAACTTTATCCCAACCAGAACTGTTTAGTAGAAAAACCAGCTAGAAACGGGGTTTATCAAAAAATATTCAGCACTCCAGTGTTATAAAGCAGAGGTTCGGGCACCAGGTGGGGACATTATAGCGGCATGACCACCCAAGGATGATGCACAACAAGCTCCCAAGGCCGTTCCGGGGTGTCCCCAGCAGAAAGTCACTCACCGAGGGCAGGGAAGGGCTCGGTCGGTGCTCTCCGGGCCGGGCTCTGCTCACCCCCGCTGCTCCCACCCCAGCTCCAGGGGCTCCGGGGGTCCCCGTTCACCAGCTCAGCCGGGCCGAGCGCGGCCATGACGGGCCGGGCCAGCAGCTTCTCTGCGCCGGGGCCCCTCATGGGCCGAGCGCCCTGTCTGTCAAGCGGGGTCCCGCCCTCCTGCTGCCCCGGCCGCGGGTGACCTGAGGAGACACCGAGCCCGGGGGGGACAGGGGGACAAAAGGGGATAAAGAGCCGTCAACGGCCCCATTGACAGCTCAGAACCTCATCAGGCGGTGTGCAACTTTGCTGAACTTTGCTTATTGACACACTCCAGTAGCATTTGTGGTTAAAAGCTGCCTGTTACGCACATGGGTATGGGAAAACTCCCAACATGCAGTTTTGGCCCCTGGATCAAGACAATGTCACCTCAAATGTTTATTTTGCCTATACATGCAGCAAAAATATTCAGGTTCATGCATTGGTTACATAAGAGAGAATCACAGGATCATTTTGATTGGAAAAGACGCACAAGATCATCAAGTCCAACCATAACCTAACTCCAGCACTAAACCATGTCCCTAAGAACCTCGTCTAAACGCCTTTTAAACCCCTCCAGGGATGGTGACTCCACCACTGCCCTGGGCAGCCTGTTCCAATGCCCGATAACCCTTTACACGAAGGTTTTTTTCCTAATATCTAATCTAAGCCTCCTCTGGCAAAACTTGAGGCCATTTCTTCTCATCCTATCACTTGCTACTTGGGAGAAGAGACCAACCCCCTCCATGCTCCAACCTCCTTTCAGGTGCTTGTAGACAGTGATCAGGTCTCCCCTCAGCTCCTGTTTTCCAGGCTGAACCCCCCAGTTCCCTCAACCGCTCCTCATCACACTTGTGCTCCAGCCCCTCACCAGCTTTGTCGCCTCCTCTGCACTCTCTCCAGCACCTCAATGTCCTTCTTATGACGTGGGACCCAAAACTGAACACAGGATTCAAGGTGGGGCCTCACCAGTGCCTTACTAGGACACGCTATTAAAATTTAAAAAAATAATAAAATAAAATAAAAAATATGAAAAGTTTAGTTACATGGTTTCCAGCAGCTCAAAATACTTTTGCAGGACAGTGTTCAAAATGGGTGTGACCACAAAAGTGTTCCTGTGAACAATCAGCACTCCATTCCTAGTGCTTTTCTCCAGCAATATCTTTTCGGCTGGCAGGTTTCTTTTTTAATACAGCAACTACTCACACTATGGGATTTAAAACTAATCAGTTTGCAAGCTGTTCTTAAACATCTACACTCCTGTGAGACTAAAAATAATGTTCAACCATACATTCTCCATCTACATGGTATCATTTTCTAATTATGTTTCGCCACAAGGGCATAAAGATCCTGATATCCTACCTTTAACACTGCAAACGTGGGCAAAACTCTGTCATGTCAGTATTTGGGATCACTTAGTGTTAAATTTTCTTCTGTTCTGACGTTCTGTTCTGCGTAAATTGTCTCTACACTTCACTCCAGAGCCTTTCTACCAATTACTTGATGATCGCTCTTTCCCATGTGGCAAGTTAATGTGAAACTGATCTGAATAAAACTGAAACAGAACCCGTCTTTGGGTTTTCCAGTTAAAAAATACTATTTTGAAAAAGAAAAATACACTGATTAAAAAAATAATAATAATCAATCAAATGAGAGATGAAAGTGTTCATTGAATTGTAATTACTACAGCTGTGGCTTTGGAAAAAGTCAGCTTTGGGGGAAGAGATGTAAAAATAAGAAAAATTTAAATCCACAAAAGTACATTTGTCTGTTGGAAAGAAGAAAAACCACAAAACCAAAATAACTTATGTCCTATTAGGAAACAGCCATTCCATCCTTTTTCCTGAAAGCCAGGGTGCAACAATAAAATCAAATGTGCACTGTTTTAGCTGCTTGCACTGTTTGCTTCGGGCTTATGCCCCCCCTTTGCTGAATTTCACAGTATCACAGTACATTTGGGATTGGAAGGCACCCCAAAAGATCATCTAGTCCAATCCCCCTGCTGGAGCAGGAACGCCCAGGTGAGGTCGCACAGGAACATGTCCAGGCGGGTTTGAATGTCTCCAGAGAAGGAGACTCCACAACCTCCCTGGGCAGCCTGGGCCAGGCTCTGGCACCCTCACTGAGAAGAAGTTTCTTCTCAAATTTAAGCGGAACCTCTTGTGTTCCAGTTTGAACCCATTACCCCTTGTCCTACCATTGTTTGCCGCCGAGAAGAGCCTGGCTCCATCCTCATGGCACTCACCCTTTATATATTTATAAACATTAATAAGGTCCCCCCTTAGTCTCCTCTTCTCCAAACTAGAGAGACCCAGCTCCCTCAGCCTTTCTTCATAAGGGAGATGCTCCACTCCCTTAATCATCTTCGTTGCCCTACGCTGGACTCTCTCCAGCAGTTCCCTGTCCTTCTGGAACTGAGGGGCCCAGAACTGGACACAATATTCCAGATGTGGTCTCACCAGGGCGGAGTAGAGGGGAAGGAGAACCTCTCTCGATCTACTAACCACCCCCCTTCTAATACAGCCCAGGATGCCATTGGCCTTCCTGGCCACAAGGGCCCAGTGCTGGCTCATGGTCATCCTGTTGTCCACCAGGACCCCCAGGTCCCTTTCCCCTACACTGCTCTCTAATATGTAATTTCCCAACCTATACTGGAACCTGGGGTTGTTCCTGCCCAGATGCAGGACTCTACACTTGCCCGTGTTAAATTTCATTAGGTTATTCCCCGCCCAACTCTCCAGCCTGTCCAGGTCTCTGGATGGCAGCACAGCCTCTGGTGTGTCAGCCACCCCTCCCAGCTTAGTGTCATCAGCAAACTTGCTGATAGTACACTCTATTCCCTCGTCTAAATCGTTAATGAATATATTGAATAATATTGGCCCCAGCACTGACCCCTGGGGCACTCCACTAGATACTGGCCTCCAACTAGACTCCGCACCATTGACTACCACTAGTGTACAGAACCAGATGTGCATCCAGGACATAAATCAATATGCAACTTTCTCCAGGTCCCAATCACCCAGAATAATTGATCAGAGTTTGAGCATCAGGACTGTGCTCCAAGCAAACTATGGGGTCTCCTGCACCACGGCCATCCAGGGGCTCTGCAAAGAATATTGCAAATAAAGAGCTCAGGAGAGAGCTGTCAGCAGGAAAACAGTGATCTACCAATAAACGTGTAATCACATTAACTATTTAAAATACTGCGGTAAAGTACCTAAATAGCATATATTAATTATTTATAAACGATACTGTTTGATTTCACAAATACACACGCATACATACCCCTAGATATATACTTATATATACACATACGTATATGTACACATACACTCCTGTGCGTACGCACATGCAAGTACATACAGACTCTCTGTTAAAGGCAGGTGAAACTTGTGTGTCAGAAAAAGCACTTGTCCAAACTAAATGTGTTTGCTGAGTAAGTAGGATAAAATGTAGTTTTGCAAAATAGTTTGGTACAGGTGAATACATTCCCCAGTTAATATATATGTATATATATACACACTATATTTCTGCAATAAGAAGCCTATTAATCTGAGATGGGTACTGACATAGTCACAGCTACAGACTGTTCTCAAACAAGGTGCAAGTAGCAATCATTAAAAAGGATTTCTTTTATGACTGGGTGATGTTATTTAAAAGCTGAAAGTGAATAACAGAGGTATGATCTTAGTTCATGTGTCTTTACCAGGGAGTATTGTGGTTCACCCCCAAAAAACCCAACTGTCCAAATCACGGCAAGGCTTTTGCTCACTATGATCTTCATTTTTCATTCTCTGGTCAGATTACATGATTTGACAGAGGTGATTAATTCACACTAAACAGTTTACTCCAAGGGAGCCCAGCCCATGTCTTCCCCTCTGTGTATACCAGTTGAAAACATTGATTCATAAAAAGTTTCTGCGTACTTCACAGAAAAAATAGCACATTAATGAATGAACAATGTAGTTTTCCTTTTCATATACAAGACAGTAAAATTTCCCAGAGAAGGATTTTGGCCTCTGAAGTCTTTTCCAACCCAGTTGATTCTGTGATTCTGTGATTTAAACCTTATCGGGGTGGGAAAACCCCACTATGTCGCTCTGATTTAAAGAACTGGCTCGCATTCCCCAGACTACTCTGTTTCCACAGCCCTGTCCTTTCTGCCATTTGGAGAGGGTGGGTTTGTGATCACAGGCACTCGTTTGCAATCAGGATGAATGCTGACATTTACAGCGGCTCCTTAAAACAGCACGTGCCTTGAGAAGCAGCGTTTAAGTATGGGGGAAAACATGCTAGAAGAGTTCGTAGCCCAGCACAAAAGAGATCACATCGACACTATGGAAACTACAGTGACTCACTCTGCTTATAAGAAACTCAAGAATGACTTTCAACACAGGCTCTTAGGTTTATCAGAGCTTTTATGAGTTCCTACACAATGTTCCACCACCAATTTGAACTCCCTACAGGAGCTGAGATTTCCAGAAGTGAACACCAATGTTAATTCTGTTATGATTGAAGTACACAATAGCTCCCGAATAAAAATAAAACGAACAAACAAGACAAAACACCACATTTTCCTCATAGTTTAAAATACGTATTTTTAGATTCCTATATTTCAATATATGATTTCCTAGGAGGTGGTTAGTATTTTTTTCCCCTGGCTAAGTACAAAATGATATTAGCAGCTCTAGCAGAAAGCTCTGATAATTAGTTTGACAATTAAAAACACAAATATTAAACTGCTGAGGGAAGATTACCCAGGTCCAGTAATTTGCAGTTTTGTTTAGCAGGGCAGGATGCTTAAGGGCATTAAACAAACAGCATAAAATGTTCTGTGTAATGGCAGTGACATTTTCAGCTATCATTATTGTAAAAGGCAACAAAATACATATTGTCAGCTAACATACCTGCAGCAGCCTGTGTCCTCAAAACATGTGTGCACAGAAGCCATTTTTAGAATAATGCCGGATATTTAGGGCATGAGTTCCTTTACTTTAGAAAATTCAAACCCATACGTGGATCCTGAGTTTCTGACAGACAACTTTTTGGATTGTTGGGCTCACAACAATGCTCTAAAATAAGTGAAGGACAACTCCAAGGGCTGAAGAAGACCCATAGTCTTCTAGGGAAGCACCACATACCAAAATCCCTGGGTGCTCCCTTGCCAGCACCCATACTGACATACCCATCAAAACCAGTTTCAAACTGGTGTTTCCTTCCTTGGGCTTCCAGTTACTGAGAATTCCACGACCTGCAGTACCTTTGCAAGTGTTCCTTATGACTCTCTAGGAGAAAGTAATTCAAACTGATAAAAGGAAAGAGGTGAGATGCAGCCAGCAAGATCCAGAATCCCACCTGCCAACAGCTCATCTACAAAGACAGCCTAACCAATGGCTCCATCACGTTTGCCTCATGAAGAAATAATTTGCAAACAGCAGCAGAAGAAAGACTGCAGTTCCACAGGGGAAAAACAAAACAAGGAATTCAGCTAAGAACGTTGCACCTGAATGAAAAGATATTTCCTTTGTTTTCTCCATTTAGACAGAACTGGACAGTGTTGGACAGAAGAAAAACACTTGGTTCAGTCTCCAAAGAAAGGAAAGCAGGTCTGGCTTCCCAGGTTACATTTTTACCCAATCCAAAAAGGAACAGATATAATGTATTTTTTAGTCTCCTATATCACACAGTATCACAGTATGTTTGGGATTAGAAGGGACCTCAAAAGATCATCTAGTCCAATCCCCCTGCTGGAGCAGGAACGCCTAGGTGAGGTCGCACAGGAACATGTCCAGGCGGGTTTGAATGTCTGCACAGAAGGAGACTCCACAACCCCCCTGGGCAGCCTGGTCCAGGCTCTGCCACCCTTACTGAGAAGAAGTTTCTTCTCAAATTTAAGTGGAACCTCTTGTGTTCCAGCTTGATCCCATTACCCCTTGTCCTATCAATGTTTGCCACCGAGAAGAGCCTGGCTCCATCCTCATGGCACTCACCCTTTATATAAACATTAATAAGGTCACCCCTCAGTCTCCTCTTCTCCAAACTAAAGAGACCCAGCTCCTATATGTGCTACAGGAATGTAGCAATTTGCTGTAACTAATGTTAGGGACCAAAAATGCTTTTACAATTACTGTTTGGGGTCCAGCTGTTCATTCCTTGACTCAGTCCCTCTTTCCTCTGGTATATCTGGCAATCTTTTTGCAGCACTTTTAGTCTGCTGCTCGTTCTTCTTATACTGGCTTAATACACTTCATTTTCAGCGTGGTAGTACAGGGGTTTTTATATCCTTTGCTAGTGTTCTCTCTTTAAGTAGTGGTCCACATCTTCTGCTGCAGTCAATCAGTGCATCTCCCTCCCAGCATCACAGCAGCATTTTGCTTCACTCCACCTAAGGATCTGGTCCTTGGTTCTTATCTGATATAAAGTAATTCTCACTAAGACCTTCCTTGGCTAATGAAAACAATCTCATTTGTTTTGCACTATGAGATTCAGTTTCTTAAGTATCAGCTCAGCCCCAGAGAACCAGTTAAGGAAGGAATTGGGGAAGAGACATCAGAAACTCAAGGGAAAAAAAAGAAGAGGAATGAAAGAATAGAAAATAAAGTGTGAAAATAGCACAGACAAAGATATAAAGGGGCAAAGGCGGGGATGAGTCAGATGAGCTAGAAGAGAGAATATTATCTTGAAAATAATTAGAGGGCATTAAAGATTGGGAAAGGAGTACATTTTAAAGTTTCCTTTCTCGCTTCTGTTTTGGGAGATTTTTGGTTTGAAGAGAAAGAAAGAAAGAGATTAAGAGCAAGAAGAGATAATTGGAATGGCTGCCCAGGGAGGTGCTGGACTCACTGTCCCCGGAGGTTTTTAAACTGAGATTGGCCATGGCACTTAGTGCCATGATCTAGTCAATGGACTGGAGTTGGACCAAGGGTTGGACTTGATGATCTCTGAGGTCTTTTCCAACCCAGTCGATTCTGTGTGATTCTCTAAATAATGAGCCAAAGCTAACTTATATAATAAACTCAAGCCAATCACCAACCCAGCTAACTAGCTCATAGTTCATTTGGAGTCCTTTGTAAAACCACTGTATAATTAACAAGGGGCATTCAGGACATAGATTTCAGTTACCGAACTCTCAATTACCCTTGCGTTGACTATCTATCTATGTAGCAGACCACTGTGATATGAGAATATATAATGCCCGCTCTACAGCAGCTGATGCTAAAGCCAGCAGGATATCCCTCTTTGTGGGGCACATAGTCCTCATGCTTTCCATCCAGCATTAGCCTATTTAGACGTCAATAAAATGTTTAAAGATTTCATGTCTGCTTGTCAAGATATAGATTCCGAGGCCCAGCTTGCAAAGACCAGGTTCTTTCTGTATGTGAGGTGCTGTACACACAGAAGTTGTATCAATGGGATGATCCAAGGTTGCCTAATAATAATTACAATGAGTTGGTGGAAAAGCATGCAATGCACAAGTAAAATTGTGCCTTTCTAACACACCCTTTATGTCCAGCACATACTCTCAAAATAAGAGTATTCTGCTCCCTGAGAGTACTAAAATTTTCATAGGATGAGAATGACAATGTGCCAACCATACAGACCAGGATGCCAAAGGTGAGAAAAAGAGAAACAGTAATGGATTACAGACAGGAGGTGTGTGAACAGTGATCCCTCCAGCCCCTGATGGGATTTAAGTCATAGTAACACTCTTGCTCAAAGGTAATAAACTCTCCAAAGCAGGCACTCTGCATTCCTTCATTAAGAATAATAGTCTGAACACCTCAGGGACTATCTAGTACTAAGAAAACATTTATTAAAAAACCTATATTAAACTATGCAGACATCAGATTTTGTCCATTTTATAAGGAAAATTGAATTTTTTGAATGAAAATGCAAAGGATGCCAGCCTACCTAGACCAAGGTTTCAGTTCGGTATCTCCATCATAAATAACAGTTAGAAAAAAAGCCTTTGCTTTTCACTTAGGGTAAATGAGATATAGGCCTAAAAAGCAATTATTAGGCTCTCCAGCAAAATTCAAGACTCTGCTGTTGGGAACCGCAGGAAACAGTAACTCTATCTTCTGCATGTAAATGCTCGTGTTCATAATTCCAGAAGAAAAGAGAGGGAGTTCAGGTGATTTATACATTTTCCCCCTTCATTTGCAAGAGGTAAAGCCTTCATTCAGCTTCTTAAAATTCAGAGGGATTGTGAATGTTCTCCTGAGCCCTATGTCCCCGCTGTTTGTGATCAAGAGAGACAGCAGGAGGGTTGGAATTCTCCGAGTTCTTCCAAGAGTGAAGGTGTTACAAAGGAGGCCAAGAAGCTGCCTTCCCACTACAGTTTTCCTGCACTGAACCCAGAGTTGCAGCACATCTGTGAAATGTTTATTTGTTACTAAAATTCATCCTCACAGGCAAGTTTGTTTGCTTGATGTGTCACATCAAAATACACATGTAAATTTAACTAGGAAAACTGGTACAAAATGTGCTGTAAAGCACAACCAAAGCAGGTAGCAGGCCCTGTTGAGCAGCGTTCATTCACCCGCAGTGGTTTCTTCTGTCTTTCATCTCCTACTGAAGGGACAGAAAGGATTTTTGAGAAAATTATTAGCACAGATGGATGTTTCCCTCTCTTCCCTTCCTGAATCTCTAATCGTGCTTGGTGAAGTGGTATTTCCAATAGGCCAAATATCTCCCCAAAGTGTCTTCTGCTGCCCTGGTGTCTCATTTGTTTGTTCGGCCTTCACCTTGTTCCTTGTGTCTCATTTCCACACTTACCTTCTGTAGCCCGCAGAACACTCACCCTCTTTGCTAAACCCTGGAGCAATCTGACATTTTCAGCTATGAAGGCAGCCTTCAGATCCTTCTGCTCCTGAAACCGATACAGTTTTAGTGGTGTCATCTCCTTTTTTTCCCCCCGTCCTGATTTATTTTCCTCATTGATTTCATTCCTCCCTCCACTTCCATAGAACCTGCTATAAAATGGATGACATCCGTGGTTCCAAGTAATCCTCGATCACTTTGGCGCTTGCAAAGACAGTCACCTATTTGTCAGGATCACAAACCACCTCCTCTATTGGAAATACAAACTCACATTTCAGGCAAACGAAGTCTCCTCGCCCTTCACGGTAGCACCAGCTGCACAATATCCTGTAGCAGCCACAATAACTGATCGTTCTTTCTCCTTTCTTATCATTGACACAAAAATGTACTTACTGGAACTTAAACTCCTGATAGGGATATTCCTATTAATGACTCTATATTTATGGCTCAAATGTTTGCTGTTGCAGCATTTAAACCTGCTCGGTCTCTTCCTGCAGTAAGTCAGCAGACTCACTAAAGTAAAACTCAAATATTAGATCAAGCCCTCGTATCTCAGACAAAACTTTCACAGATCAAAGCTCAACTCCTAAGTTTGGTCAGAGGAGACCTGTTATCTTACTTGCACAAAATTAAACCTATCTCTAAAACAAAAGGTCAACATTTTAATCTGCAAAAATCCTATCGTTACCATCAAGAGTTGTGATTTTGGACTTGATGCAGGTTCCTTTGAATAATTCATAATTGATTTTATCATGAAAATTTATTTTTTCAAGGCTAGCGTATGCTCTAAGAAGTATCTGAATGACTCAGATCAGAAATTCAAGGTCTTTATGTAAGAATTGCATGTAAGAATTTAAAAAAACTACTATTACCGTTAAACTCCAAAGAGAATTCAGACAAGCAGAATGAATCCTGAGTCAAATTCATTTGAGCTGACACCTCCTCTCTTGCAAAAATAATTTTTGAAAGTATTCTATCCTCTTACTTCCACACTGTTAACTTGCAGAATGGTCATGTACCTTGTAAATCTCTATTAATTACAATCTACTTTAAATCACAGCAGTTTTGAGCCACCCAATTATCATTTTACTTCCTCATTACCAAAATGTGCTACCTGTATCTTAATTTATTATTCACATATGCACTCTGAAACATTGCTTATTCCCTTTGGAAGTCATCACCTTCATTGGGATAAACTCATCCATGATAGATAACAGCTCTGTGAGCATTTGGTAATCCAGACCAGATTATTAGATTAGGACTGAACGTGCATTAGTATAATAAGACAGAAATCTATTCCAAACAGAGTGCAAACAAGCCCTACTTTAGAAAATAAATGAATACAACTCATCTTTGAGTGCACCATTCAATAGAAAATAAAGATGTTCTGCTGAGAAAACATGGAGGAGAATGTGATTTGCGGAACGGGCAGAGGTCCAGCAAACATTACAACTCGCTCATCCTTTCCTCCTTTCTTTTCAATAAAATGATCTCTAAAAGCCGGCATTCACATTTCCACTAATTATAAATAAAAATAAACCATCTGTTTTTTTTTTCCTATCATGCTGTGAGAAGATCCTACTCTGGTTTGGACACGTTATATAAACAGTGGTCCAACTTTTTCAGTTTCCTGGAGTCTTTCTTCCATAAATTTATGCAACAAAAAGGCCTGGATCTTACTCTAAGCCTTTCCCCCATAACTGTTTCTAGGGGTTTTTGCTTCAGGATCTTTCTGTTCTATGCCATAATCTCTTCTGCCCCAAAGGGACTCTTCAATTCTTTATCCTTGCTCAAGTTAATAGGGCTCAGAGGATTTAGCAGAATAATTCTTCGTCTCCAGGAAGGGCTCAATAGTTTCAAAGTGTGCTGACCCAACAATACACCTTTATCCATTGACAAATTTCTTGCTCTTCTCCCTCTCTTACACCAACACACAAAAGCCAGCTCAATCCATTTCAAATCCTAGATCCATTCTTTGGTTTTACAAGCTACCAAGAAAGGCTTCAGAGCTGTAGTGTCTTTGGCTGAGATGCGAGACCGGGAATGGTCCCAGTTCCTCAACCCACCTCTTCAGTTCGGCGTTGGGTTTGGAGCTCTCCTCTTCCTGGGTCTTGAATTAATATCTTCATTCGGTGATAGATGAAGTATGAAGACAGCGGGAGAGAGTTTCACTCTGAATTTCTACTATGTGTTGCTTTTCCCAGTTAAAAGTCTGTAAGAACCCTCAGTTTGAGCAGCTTCCCTCAGGTAACCAGTCTGAAGAGATCAGAAATGCCTTCATAACCCAGGAAAAATAAACACTCTAGAACTGGACATCATAATTAACAACGCAATGTCTTCCCAGCCTCTACTTTCTGTGAGTTGCTGTGCTGACCTGCGATATAGATCTGAAACACAGCGGAAAGGCTTGGACACTTTGAGCAAACAAATGTATACGTTTGAACAAGCGTTTATATAAGAGGAGCCGATGACATGTCTCCCTTGCAGCTGATGCACAAGCTGGCTTGGATCCGGCTGTCTTGTAAACCCAAACCGGCTAGTCCAGCAGCAAGCAGCTCATCACAGGCTGTGAAATCCACCAAAAAGCAAGATAAACTACCCTGCATGGAGCTGTTTTCACAGAATCACAGGATGTCAGGGATTGGAAGGGACCTCGAAAGCTCATCCAGTCCAATCCCCCTGCCAGAGCAGGAACACCCAGATGAGGGTGATATGTTCCTTGCAACATATCACAGAATCACAGAACGTCAGGGATTGGAAGGGACCTCAAAAGCTCATCCAGATGAAGTTACACAGGAAGGTGTCCAGGTGGGTTTGAATGTCTGCAGAGAAGGAGACTCCACAACCCCCCTGGGCAGCCTGGGCCAGGCTCTGTCACCCTCACTGAGAAGAAGTTTCTTCTCAAATTTAAGTGGAACCTCCTGTGTTCCAGTTTGAACCCATTACCCCTTGTCCTACCATTGGTTATCACCGAGAAGAGCCTGGCTCCATCCTCCTGACACTCACCCTTTATATATCTGTAAACATTAATGAGGTCACCCCTCAGTCTCCTCTTCTCCAGCTCCAGAGCCCCAGCTCCCTCAGCCTTTCCTCACACGGGAGATGCTCCACTCCCTTCAGCATCTTTGTTGCCCTGTGCTGGACTCTCTCCAGCAGTTTTCTCTTGAACCCATCCAAAGGCTTTTTTAGGACCTCCCGACTGCCTGTCCTGCTGAGCTTCCAGAGTTCAGACCCATTCGTATCTTACCCCGCACTGAAAACAGGAGGCTTGAAGATCTGATATGACTTCAGTGCAGACATATTCTTCATTTTCCTGGAATCCCTGTTAGCCAGCCAGGCTGCTTGTCTAATCCTAATGTATTTTGTAAAACTCTCTGTGCTTTGCAGCTTCATTCAGATGGATCAGACTCTTCTTCTGTTCTGCTGTTCCTTACAAGGAAACTGAAACCAATATTTCAACTGCCAATTAAACATTGTGAAAAGATAGGTTAATCTCAACGGATCTCCAAGTTGACAAAGTCATTGTTTAATGTGTTTATATCTAAAGCTAAAAGAAATTTGATAACGGCAATAAGGCAGTTCCAAGAATATCGTTACCATGAAACAATTACATCCCAACAGGATTAGAGGTAATCAGCCGCGCTGTGTCTCAGGGCACCCCGGGGGGTGTTTATCTTACCCTAACAACACCACCCATTGAGTTTCATTGCTTAAATGTGTTCTGATAAAACAACAAACTTTTAAAGCTTGTGTAGCTGTTTGTGTCAGCAGAGGAGCAAGAAAATTATAGTCATAGTATATTTTCTTTTCCCAGTAACTTTGTATTTTTAAAAAATTAAATCCTGTTGGAAATTTACAAACATATTCGATACAAAAACATGTTCAGCATTTAGATTGCAACATAAATAATCAGAATTAGGACATTCAAATTTATCTTGGCAGGTTATACTTTCTTCACGCTGCTGTGACTTTGATTTGTGTCACCATTTTAGTGTTATTTAAATATGGAATTTTACTTACTGCATTTATGAATTGCTAGAATGAAAGAAAATAAAGAACTGTTTCATACAAGATTATGGGCCACACAGATTATTTATTTACTTAAATGACCAAAAAGTAAAGTAATAAATCTTATTCTCTCAAATAAATGAAACTATTATGCCTGATTGAATGTATTTATTTATACTAATAAAAAATAATCTCTCCACAGGTATTACTTCGCTATTATTTGTTATTTGCTGTCAGTGTGTTAGGGCTATGAAGATGATGAGGGGCCTGGAGCACCTTTCTTATGAGGAAAGACTGAGAGCGCTGGGTCTGTTCAGCTGCAGAAGAGAAGCTGAGAGGGGATCTCACCAATGTTTATAAATATCTCCAGGGTGGGTGTCAAGAGGATGGACCAGACTCCTGTCAGTGGTGCCCAATGACAGGATGAGGGGCAATGGGAACAGACTGAAGCACAGGAGGTTCCGTCTGAATATGAGGAGAAACTTCTTTACTTTGAGGTGCCAGAGCCTGGACCAGGCTGCCCAGAGAGGCTGTGGAGTCTCCTTCTCTGGAGACATTCAAACCCGCCTGGACACCTTCCTGTGTGATCTGCTCTGGTGAACCTGCTTTAGCACGTGGGTTGGACTGGATGATCTCCAGAGGTCCCTTCAACCCCAACCAGTCTGTGATTCTGTAATTGCAGGTGAGTGTTATTGTCTATCACTTATTTACAGACAGCCCTAGTGGTGACAGTTTACTTGTTCTGCAGATATTCATGTGATTCACAAGATCAAACTGAATTGTCACAATTCCTTTATTACTTCAATATGACACTGGCTTTTGGGTTGGCAGTTTAAACTCAAGGAAAAAAAACCAACTTATTCTGAGCACATGAGAAGCCTTGGAATTGTAGAGGCACACAGAGAGCAAACAATAAATTACAGATGAAAAGAGATTTATCAAGAGCAGCTACTACTCAGAGAAACATCATGGTTTGGTCTTCTTGACCTTCCTGAAGACTGGCTTTCTGGCTTATTACTAAGAGTTTTTAAGACTACTATAAATGGTTGACTCAGCTATTCCAGAAATGAATTACGGAGACTATAAAGGGAACTTAGCTGACCTTATATGCTACCATCTTTTGAATGAGTATTTTGCTTTGAATTAAAAGTCAAAGGGAAATTAAAATGGTTATCTTTGTGACTGCTTTAAGGAATTTTAAATCCATAACTGAAAAAAATATAAAAATTTGCATTTTTATAGCACATTACTCAAGAATCCCCAAAACAGCTAATGTAAGGGATCCCCATTTTATAGATAAGAAAGCTGAGGCATGGAGACAATAAAGAACAAGGCCAACCAGAAAAATGACTTTAACAAACAGAATCTTCTTCCATTAATGCATCCAAAGATCATGTTCCATTAGTAACTACTACACCATGCCATTTTTACCCTAATTTTCACTAGAAAAACTTGTATTTCAAGAGCACCAGTATTTCATTATTCAAGAAGCCAAACTGGGAATAAATAATGAGACCATAATTATCCCATACGCACTATCTTCTTTCATAGGACTCCTCTGAATTCATCTATTTTCTGTTCATACTGAGAACATCTAAATGAAGGTGTTAATGCTCTATGTTTGAAGAGAATCAAAGCTGCAATCAAAGAGCAAAATGTCTTACAGCGAAGGCATCTTTCAGTTTGTTCTCTGCCATTTAGTAGATAAAGAAATAAAAGCCTCTGCCCTATCAATAGGGCTTTGTTTTAACTCTTCATCACACAGGCTTCTAAATCTACTCTCATAACCTCTCCAAAAGTTCTTCTACAGTTGGCCAAAATCAATTATTATATTAGAAGTTTCCAGACAAATATATATATATTTTAATTCTGAAAACTATATTTTGAGAGACAATCACTGCTATTTAAATCTCACAGTGGAACTAGCATATACACATGAAATGAAGAAAATATTTTGCTTTACCTATTTGTTTTTTACTAATGCTTGTAACTGCAACAACATCTGAAATTAACATCTATTTTGGGCATTGTATGCTTTTCATCAAATTGCAGTTAGTAGAAATACTTTCCCTAGTGATCTTCAAAACTCTGATATACATGTCATAAAAATCTATTCAGAATTCAATATCCACATTAGTAGCGGTGCTGGTTGGGAATACATCATTCCGACAAGGACTCAAAACACATAAAGGATGACTGGATGAGAAAGATTTCCTTTCTGTGAGGCATAAGAGGACAGGCCTCAGTCTGCTTCACATCTCCTCGCAAGGAGCACAATGCCAGAAATGAGAAATCAAACAAAGAAAAGGAAAAAAAAGCCAGTGAAATTAGGTACTTGGAAATCTCTCGCGAGGGCTGGAAACCCTTGGTGCCCAAAGGCAAACGGGGTGGTTGGAAGGGCTTTGAGCCCCGGACACTTCTGGGTTCCACAACTTCTTTGAGTCACACCAGCAGGTCAGAAACAGAGGATGAACTCAGGAAGATATCAGAGGGTCAAAATCCCACCCTCTGCTGTTTTAAGTAGCTATGATGAGCCAGCCAACCTCTATCTCACACAGACTGTGGTCTGTTCCCTTACTGCTCCTGCTGGAGTATCCTGCTGTTGTTATTACTCTATATTCAGTGTATTGAGCTGACCCTTCTTTGTTTTAACAGTACTTCTCACCTTTGGACCTCCCTATCAACTACAACAATGTCCCTTAGCAGACAGAAGGAACTGGGAGAAGGGGGGATTCTCACAGCTCTGCTGGGACTATATTTCATTTGCAGAACCAGGCTCGAGCCTCTGCCCGTGCTGGGGCTCCATGACATTCTTCTAACTCACCTGCTTGTCCATCCAAGCTTCTGATCTCCCTCACACTATCTGCATTTCCTTCTTTATTCCTTTCCTGGAGCCATGACTATGCAGCAGTCCCTCCTTCTCAGTACAAGCCTGGGGGAGTTTCATTTTTGCCAGCCCCATTGCTTCCCAGTTGATCATGTTCCTTTCTAAATTATTTAAGCTTCTTGTCTACAACAGCTCATAGCTGTTTTCCAGCCTCAAACTAGACCCAGTCCAATCTAGTTTTTAGCTACCATTAACTTAGTCTTAATGTATTTTCTAAAACTTGCATCAGTTTCCATTCTTCTATTGTTTCGTTTGTGAATGACTCTCTCCTGCAATCAGTATCTCACTTCTTTTTCTTCCTTGATTCCCTGTGACCCTGTCACCTCATGATTTTCATCCCTTGTCCTTCACTTTTTAACTGAGCCTTTCAAGCCCTCTTCCAGCTTCCTAGGTGGTTCTACAGACCTGCATCCATTCTCACCATTTTTTGCTCCTAGCTTGCTATCTGTGTGAATGACACCATCAAAACCACAAACTCAGTAATGGCCTTCAGGGTAATGTTTCACAGAACTGCTCTGCTTAGGTAAGTCTACCAAGGTTCTCTCTGACATCCTCTAGGTGCCAAGCAGCCAAAAGCCAAGAAGTTTTCAAGTCAGTCCCACAGCATCAGCATCCTTCCTTCCAACACAGACACAAGCAGCATCCTCACATGCTCAGCACACATGTGTCGTCTTTGACTCAAACTTTACTCCAGCTTTGCACATCCAGGCTGGTTCCAGGAGGTCCTTTCTCTTATCTGAAGGCTTTCTTGTGCATCCACGTGATCAGGCTTTCATCTGGAACCCCAGCTGCTGAGTAAAATAAGATGATGCTCTGGACCGGTATAACTCTTCACATCACCGTTGTCTGAAGACGAGAAGCACCAACTTCAGACAGTCTTAGTGGAGGAGAGCTACACATTTCTTTAAGGTTTATATTTCATTTGTAAATAATACAACTTGTCAGATCGACAGATGCCCCAGACTCAACGTTTTCTCTGCTGAGACATTTGAAAACAGCATCTTGTTACCAAGACTTTATTTTAGTGTTTTATCTCTTGCTAGATATTTCTTCATAGGGTGCAAAAAAATGAAGCTTTGAGAGGGAAAATACACAGACTCCTTAAACTCAAAAGCTTCCCAAAAGATTCCACAACTGTAAACAGCAATAGCAGCTACTTTTTTTTCCTCCTGATTTTATCTGGCACGAGTCTCTTTCCAGTGCTCACTGCCTATATTTTACCTCTCAAAATGACAAAATTTGTTTTGGTGGAAAGAAACACTTAGAACTGCTGTTAACATTTCTTCAGTATGCTAACAAACTTAATAAGCTCCCGTGATGCTTCTTACAATGTAGAGAAACCTTCAGAAATATTAAAGTGACTCTGTTCACTCCAGCAGCAAGGAGCATTCCAGATGACTGGGGCGATACGTCAATATTTCACGTGTTCTCTTAATGCTGAAGAGGAACTCACAAGAGGAAACAATTACTCACTTTGAACCTTTATAATATTGTTGAACGTGACGCAATTACGATATTCTCCCTGTACATTAATTTTTTTGTTTCACCTGAAATATCAGTTGATTGATGATGAAACCATATTCTCTCACCCAGTTCTAATTCCATTTATACCGTGCTTACAGTTTCCCTGTAATTTAGCAGAAGTTTCAGTTTGACTCTGTTTCTCTGACACCTAAACCAGCTCCACAACTAAAAGAGTCCCCTGACTCTGCCAAGAGTTTTTAGATATAGGGTCCTTATGAGTATTTTTCCTATGGAGGATGTGCCCAGACCTTAGGAAAAACAAATTCAAGCTATAACAACAAAAAAGCAAGTTAGAGAAATTGTTGAAGTAAAAGCACAAATATTCTGATACCTTGTTTTCAAAAAAACACCTTAATTATAAATCATGTGATACATACAATTTTATAACGTATGCATGAGTAACTCCATACTCATTACATATACATCGCATATGATATTAACCATATATAATTGTCTAAACTGTTGCTAGCATTACATAAGTAATTATTTGAGGTAAGATTTCAGCTGCAGTTACCCTGTTGTCACTGCCAGAGAGCCATACAGGGCTTGGCCACACTCAGCATGTGCCCAGTCCCAGTCTTGCCACTGACTCCCAGGTTGATTCAATGAGTCAATCACCTCATCCTCTCCTTCCCATCTATAAAAATGAAATATGTTCCAGCCCTCTCTATTAGGCATTTTGAAATCTAATGACTACACAAGTGAATTTTTCATGTATCAATCTTGCTATCAATTGAGCGTCTGAAGTGTTAGGCTAACAATTTGCATAAATCCCTGTTTATTGAATTTAACTGAATCAGAATCAAGCACTTGTCTCAGTTACACTTTTAAATAACTTTTAAAGAGGTACATTATTTTAAGGCTGAACTTTTCAGGTGAATAAGTAGATCACGTTGCTAATATGGAATTACTACAAACTTCCTGATTTCCCTAAAATACGCAGCAATGATAAGAGAAATTAAAAAGATTAAATGAGCACATTAGCTGTAACGAGAGACTTCAATTTACAAACTAATTGGGACAGAGGGGGGAAAAAAAAAGAAAACGTTAAAAGGAACAGTTTGTAGACTGATTTTTTATTAGCAAAATGAAGCTATAGCATGGAACGGCTAAAAAAGGGGGACCCATAACATGTTCACATGCACCTCAATATCACCAGGTAACCCCGGACCCCGCGTTGTGACCACATGGAGCAGTTCACAGGTTGCTGTGGTTTTGCTTGTGATTATAAGATCCAACACAAGAAATTGTGTATTGGAAATTAATCAAAATAATCTGGAAAAATAAGTGCTATTAATTAGATTATTAGCGTATTTGGTGACGGGTTTACTGCCAGCTCAGTTGTAAGGGTAATTCTTTATATTTGTGCTAAAAAGCATTGCTAGTCATGTACAACACAGCCAAATAACCTGTAATAGTGGATTATGATCTGAAACTTTAAAATTCTACCAGACCAGGCTTTTATTATATGCAAAAATGGGTGGGGGAAGAGAGAGAGAAAATAAAAGAGAACGGAGGAACAAGGGCACTGACTCAGATTCTTATTCACTGTCCTTCAACATGGGCATGTTGGCCCAGAAAAGGGCCCACTTTGCTCACCTCATGAGTGTCGTATGACTAGGAATGAAGAAAATCTGAGGAGTGGAACTGCATTAAACATATATATATATATACTCAGATAATCTGCTTTTGCTAAACTGGGTCTACCCCTATAAAGTACTTCAGTCCTTTATGACTGCAGAATGTGATATTCTTTTTTTCTGTGCTTCCATTCCATAAACTTCTACAGTTCTTAAAAGAAGAGGTTATAGATCATCATGAAATCAAAGCCAGAATGTTTTTACATTTCCATCTGCTTCTACAACACTCTCATTTTATGGCGAATCATTTAATTGCATCTCGATTCTTTAATTTTACTGTCTATTTACTTCTCTAAAACAAACTGGAGGGGGGAGAAAGGGGGGGAAAGATTCTGCAAAATTCTTATTTAGGAAAAGTGCCTGAAGCACCAAAGAACCACACTTGGTAACTCCCATGAAGGATGAGTGTGCATTCAGGTCACTGAAACTGCAGCAAGATGGATGAGGCGGCAGCTCCAGTTTCCTTTCTGACCTTGGGCAAGTCACTCACCTGTCTGGATGCTGCGGTTCCCTCATTCATAAAAAGAGGATGATAATATTCCATTAAATACAGCCTCTTCTGCATCTGACTTTTCAACCCCAAAAGATTTGCAACCCAAAATGACTAATTCTTGGTACGAGTTTATACAGCACCCAGCACAGCGCAGGCTCATCCTCAGCCACGACCTGTGGTTGTTACTGCACGACAACAATGGTACTTAAAAAGGAAAGTGGATAACACACTTTAACTGTCGTTAACTAATGATCAGTATATCTTTAGGGAGCTGAAGCAAGCCAGGTGTAAGTCAATGAGCAACAACAACTAATGTAGAATCTCAAAAAAAATATTAGAGAAAATTCTACATCTATATTTAAACCCCTTTGGCTCCAGGGAATATACGCTCAGAGCAGCAATCCTAGCATGTTTTCACTAAGAATATATAGACCGATTTTAAAGCGTGAAAGAGTATTGTCAAGATATGTCATACAATTTCCCTTTTAAAAGGAATTTTAGCAGAAGAATCCTGATATTTACATATTATCAAATCTGCGCTGCCACATTTTTATACAAAGAATGCATAGAAATAGAGATGGCATAACGGGGAAAACAGGTTATTCACTGACTTGAGTGGCCTAGTGATTTAATAGAGAAATAAGGCTGCGGTTTTTTTAAGAAGAAATAAAGCAGCAAACTCTTTGAGGCATAAAGAAGTTCTAAAGAGAGTAGATAAGGAAAATGCCACAAAGGGTATGTGACCTCTTATGACATATATAAGAACAACCAAGTAACTGGACTAAGGAAGACCAAGGCAGGAAGGGATCACAGAATCACAGAATCGACTGAGTTGGAAAAGACCTCAGAGATCATCAAGTCCAGCCCTTGGTCCAACTCCAGTCCCTTGACTAGATGGACTACACTAAGTGCCATGTCCAATCTCAGTTTAAAAACCGCTAGGGACGGCGAGTCCACTACCTCCCTGGGCAGCCATTCCAATGCCTGATCACTCTCTCTGCAAAGAATTGCTTTCTAATCTCCAGCCTAAATTTCCCCTGGCAGAGTTGAAGCCCATGCCCCCTTGTCCTATTGCTGACTGCCTGGGAGAAGAGACCAATCCCCACCTGGCTACAACTGCCCTTCAGGTAGTTCTAGAGAGTGCTGAGCTCACCTCTAAGCCTCCTCTTCTCCAGACTAAACAAGCCCAGCTCCCTCAGCCTCTCCCCAATAGGTCTTGTGTTCAAGTCCCTTCCCCAGTCTTGTTGCTCTTCTCTGGACCCGCTCCAGCCCCTCAGTATCTTTCCTGAACTGAGGGCCCAGGTGTGGCCTCCCCAATGCAGAGTACAGGAGAAGGATCACTGCCCTTGTCCTGCTGACCACGTTATTTTTGATAGAGAAAAGGCAGAATTAAGACAGAATATCATTTTTTTTCCAGCAAGACTATAAAAATCTATGATAAAAAAAATCAAATCCAACGTCCTGCATCGCGAACAAGCAGTAAACATTATGAATTTTTAAAACCTATTTGAAGGATGGAAATCCTGCATGAGAACAGAGAGAGGAGAATGGCTAATTAAAACTAGCAAGCAAACGCAGTCTCTCCAGGCTGGTTCCTTTGTTTCAGGCACAGCGTGTTCCTGGATCCAGTGCAGCAGGCAGGGCGGTTGGCACCGTCGAGTCGAAATGCTCTTTATACTGGGAACACAGAGTGCATTTCTATCAGATTTGGGTGTTTACAGACTGTACTATTCCATTTCAAATCACCTGGAAAACACCATTCAGTTATTCTATACACACACCGATATTTCCTCTAATCTCCGCAACGCATATGGTAGGTTTGCGGGAGTTACTGGAGTTTAATTTTCCGTTTGTTGCCAAACACCAATCATGTCATTTAAAAAAATCATCCATTGAACTAATTCTTTGGTATCTAGTGAGGGTAGAAATGACCAGTCCAGGTAAGCTTGCAGAAATATTTTCCAACATAGTGGAAATCTTTTCATTTACACATAATTATTAAAAAATCCACCAAAATGACAGAAATTTGCTATTCTTTCCTGTAGGAGGAAAATGTTTAACATTCACCAATTTGAGGGTGAAAAAATATGAATAATATCAAGTATCCTAGCTCTACTGTTTCCTTATTTTTCTACAAGGAGGAACTCCAATATATAGCCCATCCTAATATTCAGGTGGTGTGAACATCATAAATATCCTAGCAATACTTATGTACGTTCATCATTTTAATGTCCCAAGTATCTCAATTTTGGACACTGAGCACTTGGGCTTCTGAATTTGAACCTGTCATCAAATAACTTGATTATGAAAAAAGGAACTGGAATTGCTGCTTCTGGCAATCACTCTGGATTTAGTTTCCTGCATTCACCAGGCCACAAATGACTATCTAAAATTGCTTAAGTTTGATCAGAATTAAAAACAAAATCTTTCTTTTCTGGTTCCATTAAGCCATCTCAATTTTGCACAATGTAACAGTGGAGTTTGCACATTAAGTTCCTGGAAGATCGATTTTCTTTTAGATGGGGGCAGAGAGGGTAGGAAAGTGTGTTTCACTTGGAAAAGAAATAACCAAATGCCAGCACCATGTACAAATGTTTGCTACAAAATGTAATTTCTTGTGGCTTGACTACAGGAAGAAGGGAGGTCAAAGATGCTATTAAAGAAAAAGAGGATCTATCTTAGGCCATTTAAATAATAACGCACGATTGCTTCGTGTGGTATATTTCCTTACCGCCTCATTCAAGAGTTTGAGGTAATGAGATTTTCACAGTCATCTTTTGAAGAATATTCAGTAATCTAATGGCTGAATCCAGACCTGAGTGAAGGTCCTGCAAAGTGTTACATGCTCCCTGAAATAAAAAAGAACGGAGGAATGCAAGACTTTACAGAATTAGCCCTTTATATCACATTCCCAATTAAAAGGGAAGAAACTCTAAAAGAGAGCTATAAGGGGAGAATGTGAAAGTAATTGATTAATTCATGTTAATTTGTGTTTTTCTCTGGAGGTGTAGGTATGCCACAAATGAAAACCACCTTAAGTACTACATTAAAAAATAATTATAAAAAATTAAACAAATAAAACCAACAACAAACAAACACACACGCACAGTTTTTGTTGCCACCTTGTCTCAGGGGAAAAGGTCCAACCAAGCCAATCTGGGCTGGGATGCAGAGGAGTGGAATTGTGTATATCTATGTTTCATATGTATGTATACGTTTGATTTTTAATATAATACTGTGCACATATATAGATAGATAAATAAAAATACCTTTGAGAATTCTATGTAGGAATTCTTTGAGAGTTCTATGTGTCAAGAAACTATGTAAAAATAGGGTTATATATGTCAAGTTCTCTAAAAACAAAAATGGCAAAGTGAGAAAGGAGCTCCCTTAAACAACAGCTTCTGATACAACTTCTGTGTATGCAATCGCATTGTTTTTTAAAGACAAAAGTTCCACCTCAGCCAGAAGATAAGGTCGGGAATTCAAGCGTAGACACCCGGGGTTTGATTTGCAGACAAGCTGAAGACTCACAGCTGTAACCGAGATCAACAGAAAATGCAGTTTTAACATATAACGTGCTGCAGATGACACACTGCTGTGCAAAACTAGATGCTAGTCATTTCAAACTGGACTTCCAATATTAGCACTCGCTTTTAATCTATGCCCTAGTTCCTATTCACACAGGGGCCAAAACTGCCGGACTTTGCGGGGGTGTCACGCTAATTCATTCACAATCGCAAATCAGCAAGATATAACACTGCAAGCATCGTGCAAAAGCACTAGGAGGTTTTTCTTTGTTGATGCAAGGTTTCAGTAGCGCTCAGTAAATAACAGAAGAACGATGACTAGAAGAAATACAGACCCACCAATTATTCAGTAGGAACTCTATACGCTGAACAAAGCAAAGGTCATCTGGAACTAGGAAAAGGGTGATTTAGAGTTTCATAGGTGACTTTGATCCTGGGACTTCTAAATGTTTGACTTGCCTGACTTTGAGCTTTTTTTTTTTTAAATATTAGTACAGGTTTGGACAAGGTCACTTGTATGTAAATTAGACTAATTTAATGTTACTGGGTGGAATTCAGACTAGAATAGAGAAAATCTCCTGCAACACAGATGAAATTTAAAGGGTTCCTGGTTGTAATTAAAGGTATGCTAAATTGATATAGAAGCAAATCTGTCTGGAGGGAACATAATGACTGCCCTTGTAATGAGTCAATCCAGGCAGAGAAATGTTCAAACCCGGTATCTTAAAGTCACCTGCTTACATAGGCAAAAAACTATGATATACGTATTTATCATGTCCTTTTGTTGTTGTTGTCTCTGTCCTATCAGCCAACAGTTGTCTAAGTATCATTATGACTCAGAAATAATCAGAACTGTTACTGCTGCTTCTAGACATGAAGAGTGAAAAATACAGCGTCTCTCTTTCAGGGTGAAAGATCCGTCGAAAAGGTACGATGCTGCCTGGTGGGTCACGTTTGTCTGATCACCTCCTACCGTGCACACAGAAAGTCTGTAGAGTGTGTCCAGCTGAAGAAGACATGGCAGCTGCCATCTAAAGCACAGAATACAAACGGATTTAGACATCTCGCAGGGTTTGCAGATAGATACCTGAGCATTGCATTTCTCGAAGACAAACTTCCAGATCTCCCAACATCTCATTTTAGGTGCCAAAATCATCTTTCTGAGGCCGCCTGGGTTACAATTTGTTCATGATAATACAGGCTAATGATAACACAGATGAATCTTCCCTGCTCTGCTGGGTATCAACAGAAGGGAGGAAATTCCTGTATTTGTGGTGGCAGGCACCTGCCCCGTCTCACACAGACCCTTGACCACTTCTCTCTCAGCTACTCACCTCAGAACGTTTCTGTTTGATGTACAACCCCAGGACCCCTCTGGTATAGGTCCCTAAATCATATCCTCTTGGCTGATAATTGCTGCTGCAGCCTGCCAGACTTGACTCCAACATAGTTTTTCTCATGGAAGACAAGAGGTGCTACTAAAAATCTGTGATGCAGAAAACAAATTCTTCAAAACCAAGTATGATTTGTTTTGTCAGAAGGTATACAGCACTCAGACAAATAGACTTATAATGACAGAGACCAAGGCATGTACTGTTACTGCTTGGTGTTACCTTCAGCCACCAGGTAGATGTGATTTAACCTTGATGTCCTCTGCTTTCTCGAGTACCTCGTTAGAGCTGCCCAGCCCCTGGTTCTCCATCAACCTCCAGCAGCCTGTGGCAGCTGCTTGTTCCTCTCTCCAGCCAGTTACAACCGTCCGGTCTTCTACAGATGAGTGTCTTCTGATCTCCTGCTCTTTCTTAGCAAGACAGCTCTGCTGCTTGTTAGGACTCTGCAGCTGCAACTCATGGATATAAATATGACCACTTTGTTCAACTATTTCTGGAATGCCCTTCTTTAGCCCCTTATTAGCCCCTTTATTGCCTGGTTTTTACTTCTTCTCTGTTCCACTATCTCCCTCCTATGTATTTCAGTTCACATGATGGAGCTCACTCCAAACAGCCAGACAATATAATCACGCAAAATGATTCAGAGATAGAGGGATGGATGTACTGAGCAGAGAGACCCTGAAGGCACGTTTGCTCCCAGACAAGGGACACAAGCAAATCCTGGTCACTGTACAGCCAGACCAGGGCTGTTTCCATCCCTCCTGCTCCTGCAGCTGGAAGCTATGGACTTTATCACCCACTCTGAGCTCTCTTCTTCTCCCTTGCCTTCTGGGATACAGAATTCCTCTCAGAAGCCAGATTAAAATGGATCTTTTAAGAGAAGGCATCAGGCTCATCCTTCCCCTGTGGTGCACACCCTACTGTAACTTCCCATAGGAACCCTATGAAAGTGCCATTCTCTCTGTTGCAGAAACCTGTAACTGTGTTGTAGATGTTCAGAGAGGTGAAAAAGATCATCAGAGGGATGACTTCAGTAGTTTTGAACAGCATCGTGTGTACACTTTGATTTTCAGATTCAGCATTTAGTGATATTTATTCCTGTGTCAGCCAAGTCTTCTCCTACAAGTAATTTTTGCTTTCTCACAACCCAAGGGAGTGGAGTTAGCATAGACTAAACAGCATTTTTCCATCTTTCTGGAATTCTGGGGGTGTGAAAGCCCAGAGAAGGAGCTGTAAACATGAGAGAGCATAGGGGGTGGGGAAAAGTGGGGAGGAGGGAGCGACTGGATGAACCCCCCATCGCTGATTGAACAGGACACTACATTTAGATGGCATTAATTTTCAGTGTTGAAATTATGCTGCAGTAGTGATGGCCAGAAGAAAATATTGATGGCAATAAAATCAGAAGACAGGACGTTGACACTATTTATGTCAATTTCTCCAGGTTTCATCCCCATCTGCATTATTGTTGACACCTCATGTAACCAAGCAAATAACTCTCCAAGAGCCAGGGAGTGAAAGTAAATGATTACAGCCGCCATGAGAGTCCTATACATTGTAGTAAGCAAACGTACCGACTCATTATGACCCTGATCTAACAACCGTAGCAGTCGGCACAATGGTTCATCGGGTACTATGTTTTTAAATGTTATTTCACAAAGAATGTTTATAGAAAGTTACATTTCTCTTACCAGTTTTCAATTATAGAAAGGAAAAGGCTATGGCAGAGCGGGAAAATAAAAATGAGAACACAGAAGGAAATCAGAGGTGACTGAACCAAAAGCAATGAGCAAAACTCTTTCAATAGTAGGGTAGGTTTCCAAAACTGTGTAACAGGTCACAAACAGTAGGGGACACTTACTTGGGTCACTTTAGCGTTGTGTTGATAGGCATCCCTTCCAATTTCGTCACCGCAGAACCTGACTCTCCAAGCATACTCTCACACATCTAAATGACTTAAAATAAATTACAGAAGAGTCCTGACAGCTTGTCATTCAGTCACTCTGATGGAGCTTCTCACGGGGGATCTTTCCAAAGGGAAAGAGGGTACACTGAATCACAAGCTCCCATTTATTCAAATCCATGAAGGCCAGGTTTGGGCAACTGCAGTCAGTAGAAAAATTCCCGCTGACTTCAATGGACTTTGCATCCTACACTAAGTTCTCAAGAGGCATTTGCCTTGTCATTAATTCAGCTGTTTTACCCCTTTCCTTCAGGTGTACTTGCCACTTGGTCAAATTAGCTGTTGTCAGATTCAGGAGACAGATGGGATTTGGGATCTGCCTGTGTGGTTGCCCCTGCTACATTTTCATTTTATACAGCTACTGCTCCTTTTTCATTTGAAAATGACTTTTTTTTACTTGAATTGCTTTCAAAGGCAGTCTGTCCAGCCCAGCAGATGCACTAATGAGGGTTCTTTATCTTTAAAATGTGCAAAGAGTAATTTTCTTGTTTCATTTAATTTTAGAAAGATTTCAGTCTGTTATTTTTTCAGTTCACATTTAATACCAGAATGAAGGGACAGAAACATAAGATTCTTTGTTCTAATCTTTAATGGATTAGTGGTATTGATCAAAGAGCTTTGGGTGCTGATGTGAATTTGTCACTTAATCTCACAGGCATGTTTATCTATTTACCAAGAAATCAGAGTGTCAAGCTAGCAATGGTATGAGGCCAAGGGCTACTACATCTGCCTCCATAGTGGGATACACTTCATAAGGAAAGGAAATAAACGGTCAAATTATATAGCACTGCGTATCAGGGTGGGGATTGCTGTTTCTTTTTCTAACTCAGAATTTCCCTTAGCTTCAGCTAAACCGCAGTGGTTTCATCAGGGATGGAACAATGCAAGACAACATTCTCTATTAAATTAGGTAGTAACCTGTGCAGTGCATCTTAATGGGAAGAAAAGCTGCATCACTGGGATTTCTTTCTTTTTTAATTAGATACAATCAGTGTGATAAAAGGACATTGAGCGGTCTTGATTTTCATTTCAGAGAGATGTGATCATACTTACAATATATTTGTTAGGCAATTTAAAAAAACACCATATTAGATTATTAAATTAACTCTTTGCATCTATCATATTGGTAAATTAAATCTGAGTCACCTTGAAGAAATAAAAGTTTCAAATTTTAAAAAGGGTAAGTTTTTGAGGGGAAAATAAGATTTGCGTGAAATTAATAATGTGTTTATTGTGTGTTCAAAATTTCAGCTCTTCTCACTTGCTCCAGGGCCCTTTATGGAGAGAGGATTCTAGGATCCTGACGTTATTCACAGGAGGAAAAGATAACTGGGAAAAAATATGTCAGCTGAAGAACTGTGTAAAATCACTGTGACTAGAACCTGGCAGTGGTTAAAGAAGAACAGGGGGCAAAAAGGAGCTAAGATAGGGTTGCTACCAGCTGCACAAAGGACAGGGGCAAAGAGGACTTGCTGTCCTGCCAGGGAAGGAAGATCCATGATGACAACGGAGAAGGGAAAACAAAGAAACGCTGTTTATGCAACAGGGGTTGAGAAGGTCCAACATTTCCAGTCATGTGGCAGAGATGGTGCAGGAAAAGCATCGCAGTGCTGTGAAAACCAGCGCTGCAAAGTAAACTGAAGAGCCAAATGAGCCGGAGAGGGTGCAAAGTACCAGCGTAAAGCACAGACTTCTTGTAATAATAAAAGATGGACAGCTATCTTCTGTGAGTACTTGAGGAGGCTGCAAGCTGAATTCAGATGTAGCACTGGCTTTTCATTATCAAGACTTTCATATAATATTTGCTCCTGGAAATTAAAGTTCATAGCATTTTGGATAAGGTATTTGCATATAATAATCTGATCTCTTTGCTCTTTCTTGCTGCCTGGTTTCTGGTTCCTACCACCAAACTCCAGGCTCAACCTGTAATTTCTGTCAGTCTCGTTCCTTTATCTGAACCTGATGCTGCTACTTAGTCACAGCATCTTTCAGCTAAGCTGATGTTTGCTCAGAGATGGCACTTCTCCTGCAGGCTCGGGAGGCTCCAATGTTTCTTAGCACTGACACGGCTTAAATGCATCAGCTGGGACTGATTCAGTTTCCGCACGCTTGAAACTTTTCTGCTCTGGGTATAATGGTTACTCAAGCGTATCTGCTTTTCTTCTACCGAGAACAATTGCAGGTGTTTTCAAAGCTGTGGCTGATAACTGCACGAGCCTGGCAGCACAGACTGCAGAGCTCTTGTGAAGCACTGCTACAAACCCTTCTCACCAGTAACTTCGTAAGAAGTATGTTAACCCCGATCTTTGGGAGCCACATTCAGCTGTATAAAAAGTATCCCACTAAACAGAGCTCCGGTTCCCTCAGAATACCCTGTGCTCAGACTGTCCTCTTCTCACTGTGTGCTTAGACCATAAACTTCTTTATAAATCTCTGTTTGGTAGTATGAAGCAACACGGCTTCTGCAACTTATGTTTCTGACTGTCAGTGTAGTCTTCCACATAGCAACAGCTTTATTTTCTCTATTTAAGGTAAGTTTCCATAAAACTCCTGTTAGTTGGAATGAAACAGCTCAGCAAAGTTTCTTAACAGCATGTAACTCACAATTTTTTCCTCCACCTGCTCCAGGCTGGGCATCATCTCAAGCACAGATAGAATCAGAAGACAAAGCAAGGAGGTCTATAAAGGACATTATCACTGGAAAGAGACACCAGGATTTATAACCTGCTCTCTCTGGGCCAATGCTTTAATGCAAGTAAAGGCCTATAGCTATAAACATTCTGCCAACAGTACAATAAGAGTGACATCCACTAGAAGTTAAGCATTTCAGTTTGATAAAATCATAATAATTGCTCGTATATTTTTAACAGAATAATTCCAAACATCATGGAGAATAAGCAAACTCTTTTCACATGAGTTATTTTTCTCCTGGTTTGGACAGTGGAAGGAACAAGAGAGGGAACAAGGACAAGGCGAAGACCAGAAGAGTCACCCCCAAAAAACCCCTATCCAATTTGTTCTGACCTGAAACAACAAAAACCATCAAACATTCCTGCAGAATGGAAATGTGTGTATTTAGCTGGGTCCACAGGCCACCAGATGCAAACACCACTTGACTGCTGCTCCCATGCATGCTGCCCTTGATGCTTTACCATTTTTTGCCCAGGTGGAGCAGATTCAGGCCCGGTGACCTCCAGAGCCATCCCACTTCTACATAAGCAGCAGAGCTTGTTTACAAGGAATATAAACCATTAAAAAAAGAGATGCTGAGGAAACTTTAGAAATGGAGCTGTTGTCAGCAGAGATTAAATTGTATACCAACAGCACGACATTTATGCACTGCTACTTAAACTGTGACAAATGGTTGCAAACATGATAGTTGCAGGATCTTTAATCTAAATGAATGGTGCTTTTAGCCTACCTCTGACTGGAATTCATTTTGGAAATAAAGAAGCATTTCCTACTCGGTTGTGTATAGAATTACACCAGCAATGACTAAAATGGCAGGAGTTGCAGCTTTCACAGCTTTTGACAGTGCCACAGTGCGCTGGAAGGGCTAGGACAGGCTGTCTTTATGTATTTATTCCCTTCTGAGTCCCAAGCAATGTCTCCGATGTAAATTAAGATCTTTACCTACCTGTCGACCTTACAGAAATTGTTTCCAAGGAGTTTTTTCTCCTCTTTCTTTTTTCCCGTTATAACAACATGCATAATGTGAGCTCATATATGGCAGCAGGGATTACATTAAAGCGTAATTTTAAAAATTACAAATATATCAAACAACAAGCTATTCAAAAATCATTTCTATCATTATCAGTTTAAATGTAATATTAACTACTGGAGAAAACTGATAGCATAGGTAGGTTATCCTACTTACACTAAATTTATTCCTGCATTATCCTCAGAGACGCTCAGCTGAAGGAATTAAAAGCACAATTCTTACAAACAAGTATTTGCAAAGTGATTTTTTTAGTGTTTATAGTCTTGTAATACAGTATTTATGAAATAATCTAATTGCAAACCTTCCAAGGTGTTCTTCAGCTGATAGCACAAAATTCACCCCTTTATCCCACCCCCACCAGCCCCGCCTCCCTATTCCCAATCACTGGCTTGACTGTACCCCTTGGAGATTTTGGAATTAAAACAAAAACAAACAAACAAAGGAAGTGGGAAAGGATGTCAGGTGAAAAATGTTTCTTCAAGAAAGAAACAACTCATCAGAATTGCAGAAACGTGACTCTGGCATATAGGCAGATGACCACACTTGCATGGTGTTTCTGCAGGAGTCCCCTTGCACAACTGCAAGATTTGCAGGTCGGGGGGAGACGTGGGGTGGTGAACTGAGCGACAAACTAAGAAAATGATCCCTTCAAGTCGCCACTTTAAGCCCTGAAGTTTACTCCAGCTTTTTGTACAGCTCCTATATTTTTAAAAAGACGATAAAACCAATCTTCCCCGTTCCTTTTTTTTTTTTGAGGGAAAACACAATCTTTGTTCAGAAGAAATTCTTCTGATGAAATACTTAACTTCGAGCAAGGTTAGAGCGCAGCTGAAGCTGTGTGAAGAGCAGGAAGGCACTGCCACCTCGTGGAGCGTGTGCTGGAGGTGGTGAAGGGGATGAAGCTGATGAAGCTGATGGATGAAGCTCTGGGATGAACCCCACTCCAGCCTGCAGCACCTCGGCCTTTCTGCCCCGGGAACGCCACCGCGTCAGATATTGTCCTTCTGTGCACGCTGCCATGGGAGAAAAAACAAGTCTCTGTATCTTTGGGAATGATAAGAATTTTCCTTAAGGAAATATACGTGAGCAAGCAAGATAAAAGACTTTTAAAAATGCATCTAATGCGGAGATCAGGATGAAATTCTGAGTTACGTTGCCTCCACGGCTGCTGGTGTACGGGGAGATCTGCACCTCAGCAGCCCACTAAAGAAACCAGTCCCAGCACAGCGGCAGTTTTGACAGGGAAAGGTGAGCTGTCTGCTGATGTAGCAGTAACACCTGCCACCAAAAATCACATTAGAACAGTAAATCAGGGGGTTTATGGCAGATGCGGAGATGCCGGGCTGCTGTGGGCACAAGGGTGTCCATTGAATCACCCCCTGATGGGCACAGAAGTGCTGACAGAAACCTGCAGCACGGCCTGCAGTTATTCTGTCCACCCTGCTGGGAATTGCCTGGATGCAAGAGAGTATCACCCTCTCATTTTTTTTTATCAGTGTCTGTTATTTCAATATATTAGAGCTGAGATATTCAAAGCTGCCTGAGGGTTTGGAGAATTAGATTCAAAATGTTCTAGGCAGTTCTGAAAATTCCTAAGAGAGTGATTTTACAATGCTATGAGTCTGATCCTTCAATCCCTCCTTGTGTAAGAAGCGCTTACTTAGAGAAATAGTTTAAGTAGTATTGTCTTGGAGCCAAATTTTGACATTTAGCTGCTGGCCATGCCAGTAGCACATTTTTTCTCCTGCTCTCCAAGCTACAAGTAAACCCAGAGTGAGCAAAATCTACCGTCTTGCCTTTGGGCAAGGTGCTCCCCAGGATGTGCGCCAAGAGAGGAAAACCTGTAATTCGGAGATGCTGTAATTGTGAGAGACGCACTCAGCGCACCTAAGTGGAAAACGGGTTCCTTACATGCTGTGTGAAAAGTGGGAAAGACTTTAATTTTACAGAAAAAAATGTGTCTTGGTTTGTTTGCCTGCTATTGTGCTGTGGGTTGTTTGGTGGGTTCTTTTGTGGGCTTAAAATCCAGCAAAATTAACGGGCACAGAGAGAGGAAGAACAGACGCACGTGTCGTACCATGACACATTTGCTTGTAATTAAAAGATGCAGCAGAGAACAGGCTGCTCCCAGTCCCGAACCAACTACCTGCTGAAGATACAGAAACCAGTGGGGAACAGTTTCGGTGTCCCAGGACAGACAAAGCCCACGCGGATTAAAGACAGACTGACGACCATCATCAGTCAGACACAGACAGATAGAAGGTAAAGCAAGCTTAACTCTGGTTTTAAAGTGATGGAGGGATAAACAGGGCCTACCAAAAGTGTACAGTCCAGGGGGGATGAGACACGTTAGGCTTTTTGCATTAATTTTCAGGGAAACAAATATATGCAAGCAGTCCACTCAGTCCACTTTCAGCCAGTCTAACCAAGCCCAACAGAAAGGCTTGAAGGCCCTGTATTCCTAACCCAGTTTATCGGCACAAAAGCTGAGACAGTGATGATGCACTTGACAACCCCATCAAGAAAACAGCTGCCGTGTGAATCAGAGCTCGGTCATAATCAAGCTCCAAAACAGGCACAAAACAGTGGGAAACCGGACTTGAGGAGTTCTGCATTTTGTAGGACTAACTACTCGAACACATTTCTCTCTACCACTAAATTTAGTGGCTGCTTTTCCTTCCCAAAGCATTTAGATTATTGTATCTCAGGTGGTAAAAAAGGAGATGGGGTGGAATGCTGATTTGATTTAAAAAACCAGAATGAGCAGCGGGATTTCATTTGGAAAGGAGCACAGAGACAGACCCATCTTTCGGAAGAAACAGCCAGGAGAAAATGAAAAACAGGTCATATCTCATGCTGAAACCACAGTGCCTGTGAAGAAAATCTGTCATGAGTAAACGATGGGAGCAAATATTCTCAGTTCAAGTCTAAAACAGCACTTCCAGGCAATTCAGCCAGTGCACCAGAATGGGTGTTCAGACCCCACAAAGCAACCTTGAACAAGGTGTAAAAAATGCTGTGCATAAGAAGCTGGCATGAGTTTCTAAAATGCCCTAAGTGTCTGATTTGATCCAGTGAAGGGTTATGAAATGAGGAAAAGCTGAGGTTTCTCCACCTTGCTCCCAGCTGGTAACTGCACTCATCATTCTTACTGTATGTAGGAGACGATGGCGCTCTGTGTGAGGATGGATTTTGTTACTGAGGGTAGAGATGAAGAGCCTAGACGGTATTGGCAAAAGCCTGTCAGGGACTTCAGCATCACAAAACTCAGACTAAAAATGATGGTAAGCTCAGATCTGTGTTACTCTTTATCAAATTCACTACAGCTTGGAAAGTTCAGAGGTGTGGAGGAGTTTTGCCCACGCCTACGGCAGATTCGGTTCTCTAACACAATCGCTGGATTTCAGTAACTCTTCTCTTCTGTCCGTATCTATTAAAGTCTTCTCCTTAGTGCCTGCTGGTTCTCAAAATACACATGACAAACATCAGAGGATTTTTCTGCAACACATTTAGAAAGCTCCACAATGCCGAGATTCGAGAAGGATGCTACACCAATAAAAGCAAAACCCTCATAAAGCCTTTGAAGAAAACATGAGGTTACTACAATTTCTTCAATACACTTTGGTTTCTAAAATGCACTATTCCAATCACTTCTCAAAAATTATTTAAGCATATTTGGATGAATATCTTGCCACATATTATCAACTAACACCTATGTAACAGAATATCATTTTTACATTTCCAAGTCTTGCAGAAAGTAAAATATGGATTCAAACTAGCATGGTTTCAGTTCTTCAGATGAAAAGCTACCCCAGTTAGTGACACATAGTACCAAACCATATCCTAACATGCAAGAATCTTGGTCTAGTTTATGAACAACATATTAACCTTGATTAATAACATGCCTGGGAAGAGCTTGGACACAGTAATTTCCCATGAAGGCAGTATTTTAGTAAATCTCCTACACCCGTATGTTTAAGACAGTTTCACTACATTTCAGCCCTTGCAACTTTATATTTGTAGGTGGGCATTTGCTCCCTGTCAGCACCCAGCTCCCCATTCCTGAGCAGGATGTGCCTTTTAGCTCCACACGGCTCATGCGTGCCGGAGAAAATCTCCTTTGTCATTTGCGCGCGTTGGAACTGTGAACGTTGCCAACGCGGCATCTGAGCGTTGCAGCGGTACCTGGGGGTCCAGCCCGGTCTCCGTCACACTCAGTATAGTCCTTGCCTCCAAGGAGCTAATTCGCAATGAATAATTTAGGTGACAAACTTAAGTCTGCTGGAGAAATACCCATGAGCAGGTTTCAGTTTCGTGAACCACAATCATTAGTCAAAATATGCTAGAATAAAGGTGGGGTGAAAGAGGTTGAGAGGAAGAAAGATGAGGGAAAAATGAAGGGGATCATGTCTGTATTTCTGGGCAGCACAGCATGACTCAGGCTCCTAATTTCTATTCCTCATACTCAATAGATGACTAATTTGGGCAGAAGAGAGAGAAAAAGCCTTTCCAGACTATGAAAGTAGCTTATATCAGAACTAAAGAACTAATGCAAGTTTCACCGCTTTCCATTCCAAGTACCAGACTGTCTACTTTAACTATGTTTTTTCTATCATACAGAGGCACCAGGGTGCCTATAAGAAGGGGTGGAAAATCCTGCTTAGCGCCTACCCCACATGCAGAATTCCTCTACAAAGCACAAGCAGAACTCAAATAAAAGCCTAATTCTGGGTTCGTTCCATGTCCACCAACCAGAGTGACGACATACTAACGACAAGCAAGCTACTGCAGAATTACACCAACATACTTACACAACGATATTCCCCCAAACATTACAATACTTAATATCTGACCTATCCCTTATCAGATGACTTTGCTGCTCCAGGTTTATGGCCTTGAGGACATTCATGCCACTTTTTTCTTCAAGTCTAACATCTGACTTGCAACTTGAATTTCTCTAGGAAAGGGAAAGGAGCTAAACTGTATTTTACTGTTACCTAGTAATTGCTGTCTTTTTTTGTTCAAGTAAATTAAAGCATCTCTTTGATTAAAAAAGAGCATGTGGCACTTAGAATATTGTGTAAGTAGCTGAGAACTGGTTCCCTGACTCATAATGATCATGTGCAATTTTTAAGACTGAACACCGAAACATACAGTGTCCGCCTTCCCTTTAGTCCTTCAACACAGAATAGCAATTTTGAATTAAAAGAAAAGTGTCCCCACTCCCTTCCTTCCCTTCAGCAAGTTTGGCAGCTAGATTATTGCCCCATGAGCGAGCACAAGCATATGCAAGCTCTGTGGTATATTAGCAGGATTTTTTGACAGGCTTCTTTATTTTTCTAAACGTGAGCGAGGGATGTTTGTTATATTTCTTACACACGCGAGGTTAACAGTGAATATCACACACAGCGATCAGTCAGGACTAAAAGCATTATTTACAAGTTCAGATTCTAAATGTCCCCTTCAGAAAGATGATGTTTAGGGTAAATAATTGCTTGGGATTGTCTAGAAGGAAGCTTATCAAGGTAAGTACCTCCCAGGCAGGCAGCAGTTCAGTCTGCTGAAGACACAACTCTGGATGGAGCTGCTTCAAAGACGGAGAAGATAACTAGACAGATCTGCCTTGGAGGCAGGTCATCAACAAGGGGACGTCTCCTAGACAGGTACCTGTTCTTGTCTGCCTGGAAAGTGAGTTCTGAGCCTTTGTACAGCACCTTTCAGGCAAGGAACTGATTCGGGACTGCCTAGAAGGCAGGTCAGCAGGCAGATCCGCCTAACAGGCACAGAACTATGCGAGTCTGCCTCTCCATACCTTCAAAGATCCCAAGACAAGAATTTCATTGTAATGATTTCAGCAGAAAGCCATTATTTCCTGTAAGAAATAATTTTCAGTACAGATGCTGGATATGTCAAACTGCAGTTTCTTTTAACGACACATTCTTAATGCCAGACACAAGAGCAGAATTCCTTTCTACAAGGTTCTGGTGGTATTCTTAATATAAAAGGAAATGTTCTTTTATAAGATTTGGCAGAGGGTTACTACAGAGAGAAAAATGTCCAAAAGAACTAGAAAAAAGAAAACTGACAACAGACACACTAAGAAATTGTATGAACTCTACCCACATAAACACAGATGTTGGCGCACTGTTTTCTGTCCCATCAATGTAAGCAACAGCAATGATTGCAGTGAAGGTTTAGATACAATTGGCAAAAGCAATAGAATTAATTTAAATATCATTCATTTCAAAAATATCTCCAATCAGCAAGGAGCAGTGTTCTGAGCACTGTGATAGTGTGTGCTGGCCCAAAGTGAAGCAGAAGCCTTGGACGGAGAGTGCTTAATGGCAATCTGAAGCGAGAAAGAAAACACTGTGGTGCTAATCAGGAGTTGTTTATTACGGAAAGGTTGTATATCCCTAAGAAAGATTCAGCAGCATCCACTGTGAGGGAAGAGCGCTGTTGTGGACAGTCATCTGGCTAGTGGGCTATCCCAGCCTATTGGGACCCCACAAGGCAGATTGGAATCCGTAGTTATTTTAAAAGAAATAGAAGCAAGAAAGAAGAGATGTACAAGGTTCCAAAAGGTGCTGTAAGACAGGTAGTAAAGTGAGCACATTGCAGGGAGAAAGAAGTGATAGCTGTTGCTGTAGTGCAAGTTGTATTATATAAAAGACAGAAAAGAAGGAAATATAAACCAGTGCTCCAGTTGCTAAATTTAATATTCTGTTCAGACCAACTGATGTAGTAACCAGTATGCTGTAAAATATTGTGACAGTGAGTTCCCACAATATAATATCCCAGAACACTTCATATTATTGATGGTCTCTTCGAGGGTAATACCAGGCACAGCAAAGACGCCTGTCTTGCAGGGCGTAGACAGAAAACACAAGGCAAACAGCATTTATTTCAACTAAACCAAAACAATTTGGCTCAGTCCAGAGCACCAGTAAGACACACTTTGTACCTGCACAATCTTTAAAGACTTGTGTTATGCAGGACCACCTGCTCTGCCAACTGTCAGCAGGAATCTTAATGAGAGTGACTTATCTTTTCTAAGTGATATCCCCATAGGCACCTGAAGAAAGGTCAAATAATCTTTGTAGACGGATTTCAGTGTCTGAAAGCTTGATCTTTGGTGTGCAGTCTGTAATATACGTAAAAGACTTACTATATAACAAATTCAAGGAAGAAATTCTATGGTATAAATAGAATTCATTCATATACTTGCAGTATACATGAGATTGTTACAGTCTGCACAGCCCCTTAATCTAAATAGCCTAGTCAAACTTATTTTACATTATCCTTCTACATTGATAGAGCCAAAATTTCATACCAAAAGCACAATACTGGCATCAATCCATGTTTGTTTGGCATCAGAGAGCAGCCTTTTAAGCTTTCAGACTGTAAACTCTTTGTTTGCTATAATTCACTTATTATTTATTAATCTGCATTATTCCAGCTCCAAAGAACCACTGAACAGACATATTCATCAATAGCTTTGGATTTAGGATTAGAATAGAGTTAATTTTCTTCTGAGTAGCTGGCATGGTTCTGTGTTTTGGATTTAGAACAAGAATACTGTTGATAACACACTGATGTTTGGGTCATTGCTGAGCAGTCGAGGACTTTCCAGCTTCTCAGACTAACAAGCAGGTGGGAGTGCAGAAATGGTTGGGAGGGGGCACAGCCAAAACTGCTGACCCCAACTGGCCAAAGGGATATTCCATATGGTGTCATGATCAGTAGATATTTAAGGGGAAGGAAAAGTGGTGAAGAATGAGTGAGCGGCTGTGTGGGGCTTAGCTGCCACCTGGAGTTCAACCACAACACCATGCCTGGCCACACAACTACGCTTAAAGACCTTCCCCATCTGCCAGGCTGCACTGGGAATTGTCACTCCAGTACACCTATTTCTCTACATGGCACTAGAAAGTTGGTTGTCTTCTTTACAACACACATTTGAAACAGAAATAGCTCTGTTTTTATACACAGACACACACACACATATGGCCACACCTGGAGTATTGTGTTCAGTTCTGGGCCCCTCAGTTCAGGAAAGACATTGAAGTGCTGGAGCGGGTCCAGAGAAGAGCAACAATACTGGTGAAGGGACTTGAACATAAGACCTATGAGGAGAGGCTGAGGGAGCTGGGCTTGTTTAGTCTAGAGAAGAGGAGGCTTAGAGCTGAGCTCAGCACTCTCTAGAACTACCTGAAGGGAAGTTGTAGCCAGGTGGGGATTGGTCTCTTCTCCCAGGCAGTCAGCAATAGGACAAGGGGGCATGGGCTTAAACTCTACCAGGGGAAATTTAGGCTGGAGATTAGAAAGAAATTCTTCACAGAGAGAGTGGTCAAGCATTGGAATGGCTGCCCAGGGAGGTGCTGGACTTGCAGTCCCTAGAGGTTTTTAAACTGAGATTGGACATGGCACTTAGTGCCATGATCTAGTAAACGGACTAGAGTTGGACCAAGGGTTGGACTCGATGATCTCTGAGGTCTTTTCCAACCCAGTCGATTCTGTGATTCTGTGATTCTGTGATTCTGTGATATTCCACTTCACCGTCTCTCAAAAAAATTGAGAATATGAAGAAATTTACCTTCACACCCACCCTCTAATATTAGTGTCATATTTCCACCAGCAGCTTAAAACTGGCTTCTCTGGTGTCAGACTGGAACAAATTGCTAACCAGTGAGGACCAACTCTTGTATTCTGCTTTTGTAACACTGAGCAATTATGAAGTAACCTTAAAATCTTGCCTACAGTTCAGAAATTGATTATTATTCTGATTATGCCATCAGCTACAGTGGTGCAGACAGATTAACTCGACCGGTGACAATGAAGTCGGTTCTGACTTGAACCTGAGTGACTGAAATTGAATCTGTCCTCTATTTTAATTTGAACTATGGAATCATGATCACAGATTTCTTTGTTAACAGAAGTGTTAGTGTTCAATTGAAGTACAAAGGAGAATAAAGTGAAGAATCTAAAGAATGTCAGATTTTTAGTATCTTCATAGAAGGACACTCAAAAAGCTAAGAAGAGGGAATGAAACCATACAAACAACTTCAGTTGTGGTTATATTGCAGAAGCTCCAGTAATTATACAGTCAATTATATTTCTTTCATAGGTTTTGGGATATCTTTCTATTTGCCAGCCCTACGCACTTGAAAGAGACTATTGAAAATACATCTTTTAAAGTATCTACAAAATCTTGAGTGGTATAGCGCTCTCCATGAAAGGATATTGTAAAACTACAAATACGAAAAAAAGCAGCTTTCTTTGCAAGATCTGGCAATCATGGGGGAGGGAAGATGGAACAAATCAAATGGCAAGAAGCATTTTGAAGTGTTTGCAATAGTTCTTCCACACAAGTGGACGATTCTACATCTCATGTTTATGTTCATTATTACAGCAGTTAGGTATTTTTTATACCTAAAATTCAGTTGCATTTCTACAGTAGCATTCCACCTGTTTAATAAAAAAAAAAAAAAGAAAAACCACTGGTCTCTTTGATACATAATAATATATCACAGAATCACAGAATCGACGGGGTTGGAAAAGACCTCAGAGATCATCAAGTCCAGCCCTTGGTCCAACTCCAGTCCATTGACTAGATGGGCTACACTAAGTGCCATGTCCAATCTCAGTTTAAAAACCTCAGGGGACGGTGAGTCCAGCACCTCCCTGGGCAGCCATTCCAATGCCTGACCACTCTCTCTGCACAGAATTGCTTTCTAATCTCCAGCCTAAATTTCCCCTGGCAGAGTTGAAGCCCATGCCCCCTTGTCCTATTGCTGACTGCCTGGGAGAAGAGACCAATCCCCACCTGGCTACAACTTCCCTTCAGGTAGTTCTAGAGAGTGCTGAGCTCACCTCTAAGCCTCCTCTTCTCCAGACTAAACAACCCCAGCTCCCTCAGCCTCTCCCCATAGGTTCTACTCTTATAGATCTCAGTGACCTGGAAAACTCTAGGGAAGCTAGAAAAACTGGGTTATCCAGGAGTGATCCAACCTGCAAAGCCTGGATAAGACATTGGAAACAAATGTAGGAAAGCATTAGTTTCTGCAAAGGCAAAACCATGGAACGCGGGGTAGTGAGATAATACATAGACTGACCATCATGCTGGTGGCATGTTGAAGTGAACAGAAAGAGCACAAGCAGTTGGTACTTTGTTATAATAAAAATTTGAGAAGTCCATAACACTTTGCTAGATGGTGCTTCAAGTGTCTTTTGTCTATAAAAGCAACTGGAGCACTTTCCAGCAGGGCATGGTTGGGGCACGGACTCACATGGGAAAGAGCAGCTTCCACCAGAGCTCTGGATTCTCACCACCATGAGGATTTCCAGACGGACTGGCAAAGGATTTCAGCCCCCAAACCACACACCACAGCTGGACCTTATGGCCAACATCTTCCCAAGCACCAGTCAAGCTCAGTTGGGAGGGATTTAAAAGCGATGAAAGAAGAGAGTGGGTGGGGAGAGCTCTGTCTGCGTTTTGCTTTAATGAACAAAAAAGCCTCTGCACAAATACTGCTTGCGAAACATTCTGTTTCCGAGGGCAGGTATACTGTCCTTATATCATTTCAATTTGACAGAGAAAAGAATGTGCCTTGTCATCATTCCGCTGAATGCAACCACGATCAAAAATTACTTCTGAGGCAGTTAATAACAACTTTGAGAGTATCAGCAGAATCGTGTAAAACACCACTTAGATTTGGCAAGTTTAAACAGTTTTGAAATAACAGGTGAGTAATATATTTGGATTTGCTTCCGTGGGCAGCCAGAGCAGAGAAAATTACTGTAAGACAAATTTTTTGTCAAAAACTCAAGATAAACAACTCAGCTGCTTTTTGTCAAGAGTAACAGAGTGGGCGTACAAATAAAACGCAGTAGGCAGGATGTCTCTGGAGTTTAACAAGGCCCCTAGCACTCTACCACGCAGAAAACTCGTTAACACACCAGAGAATCACGGCACAGATCAATTCAGATGAAGAACTGCGATTGCAAGTGAAGAGATTGCAAGTGAAGAGGTAAGTGTCATGCTGAATCTGGCTGGGCAGAATATCAAGAAGGGACTTGTTAGATCCCACATTAATCAAGCAGGCGCAGCCCAGGGCAGAGCTGGTCCTGCTCCTCCCCTACCTGGGTTCAAAATGTGTAGAGGATATTTATTAAATTAAACACATGAAGCCTTAAATCCACCTCACGTTTAACGTTTCTTCATTTAAAGTGCACTGTGCAAGCCCTCCTGCCCAAAAAATTCTCCTGTATAGTTCCATATTTTGACTACTCCTCAATCTTCTCTCCTTAAAATCATTCTCTTACAGAACCTTTATAGGGTAAAAAGCCATTTAAAAGATTATTCCGTCAACACGTATTGTATGGCAGTCATATTTATTAAGAGCATCAATAAAAGTGGCAACTCTGTCATCCAGGTTTGTTGTGAAGGACAGTAGTAGTTGTCACAACCAGCCAAAGTCACAGACAGACACACATATAATGAATAACATTTTGTCAAATGTATTGTTCTCAACTGTGTGGACATTTCCAGCCATCGATGCCCTTTATTTGTTTCTCTTTGTTAGATCCCTATGGAGTCTTCCTTGAATCTGCCAAATGTGAGTGAAACTTCTCACGGACCTGCTTTCTCACAGTGTAAGAAGCATCCTGGATATTAATGTGCACACACACAGGAGCATCATCAATTACTCCACACACACTCACAGGCCTGGTGCCTCTTCATGACAGAGAACAGCTCACAACCATACCAAAATTCAGGGATGTTCAATATTCCTCCCCTATGAGGAGTAAACACAGCACACCTATGGCAACAGGAGCACCGTGGTGTGAGGCAGGAAAATATGAACACTGTCATGCCAAAACAAACAATTGTTTTTGTCTATAGGATTATTATGTATTGCTGCTCTTGAATAAACAGGGGACTCTAGCTGAAGTCAGGGGGATCTGCAGGCAAAGAATGATGCCATAAACTGGTTTTAAAGGCTCTTTTGTCTCTTTTGTTATAAGTGAAACAAATTCGGGTTATACTTCCTATATAATGGAAATACATTTGGAAGGTTCCTTGGCTGTGAGCACAGCCATTCTGAGTCACTAATTGGGACTTTTTTCTTTTGTTATCCTCTAATTAACTTGCTCTCTTCACAGGTAGAGCTTTTCCAAATTATCTTCAAAATTCTTCTTTCTTTTATGTAGTTCCTATTAACACTGTTCTTCAAACAATGAAGGCAAATTAAGAAATGCCAGCGACTAGACTGCAACTGTATCAATCACATATTTCATATTTCCAGTCTTTTGGATATTGTTGAATGTCTTCCTTACCATGGCCGTCAGATACCTTTCTTCATGTAGCATGAAGGCAAATTTCAGGGAAAACCTTATCGCTACACAGAAAATACTGCCCAGTCTTCCGCTTTACATTCATGCAGCCCCATTCTTGCTTGTTATTAGCAACCCAGCAAATTGTAAAATAACAGCAATCCTGCGTTACCGCACCTTCCTTGAGGAATATGCTCCCCCTAGCACTTGCATAAATGCTATCCCAATCAATAACCTAGTAATTACAGTCACCAGCTTTTTGGCCCTTTTACAAGTCTCCTTATCTGGAAAAAAAAACATTGCTTGCTCTACTTTTTCAAAGTGCTTTGGAAACAGAACTAGAATCATTCAGCCACCCCTTTGTCCTTAACCCCTGAATTCTGAATTAGCTATTGCTGTAATGTCAGTGAAAATCGTTTTGTTCTTCTCTGCAGACACAGCATCATTTTCTTCCTGAGTTCTCCTTATTCCTTTTCTCATTCCTCCAGTTTATCAATAAGCCATAAATTCTGATTTTGGTAATACTAGTAGTAGATTTGTCTCAGGGTTCTTTTTGTTGAGGGGGCTTGCTTCTGTTTGTTTTACTTCCAGTAATCAAAAGAAAATCTCAAGAAACTGAAATGCTAGGGACAGGACAACTGTGGTAAGCAAATGACCGAGCCTGACAAACAATTATCAACATTGCTCAGCTCCTAGAACATACCAAGTGTGAAATCCTGCCTCCATTAAAGTCAATGGGAGTCTTGTCACTGACTTCAGCTGAGCTAGAATGTCACTCTAGAAATATTGTATGTGAGCAAATGGGAGAAACCCACGTGGAAGACAGTGCAAGCTTGTCTGGGAACTTCATTTCTCAGGAAACTAAAAGCAGCACTTCTAAGTGTTGAAATTCAACTTTGTAACTTTCTAGATCATTTACTTTTTCAAAGGTTAAGCAGACAGAAGACAGAGCTTTTAACACTATGGAAGTATATAGTTACATTCACACACTCTAGGGAAAACTGTCGCTTGCATGATTTTGAACCCAGCCTTCCTAGCACCTGATGATGAAGAGCCACATCCCGCTCCGCACCCCAAAGGAACCGCTTTGGATCAGCAGGGCGTTCGCCTGCCCATCGGCCTTGTCTTTCTGCTGCCTTTGCTACCAAAGAACCTCAACCTGAAACTATGTGTATGGCATTGACATTTTGTTACAGAAATCATAAAAATCTCAAAAACATCAGCTGATGGGAAGCCAGAACCTCCCCCCCTTCAAGTAATATATATATTAATCACCTTAAAGAAGTTTTGCTCATCAGTACACTGATGTATGGTACAATTAAAACAGGCTGACAAACAGAGCTGATGAACACAGCACATAGATGTAGCCCTGCAAGCTGGTACTAGATGTATTTTGAGAGGCCATGACTCCCAGCCAAACATGTCAAAGCAGCTGTCTGTCCTGAGCGTGCGCGTCCTCGATTAAAGAGATACGACTCTGCTAATCCGGCCCTGATGGGGGAAGAAGGATTAATACTTAGACAATATCACTGCCACAAATAAGCTTCTGGGATCACACAAAAAAAAAGAGTCAGTCAAGGATGCTTCATTGGGTAGACATGATTCATTTGAGAAAACCTGCACCGTGACCTTTCATGAGTTTCTGAGAGCAGGCAGGCTGTCGAAGTTCTATGGAGAAAAGAGGAGTAATCAACCAGTGCTCATGATGACCTTTTAATAAGTAAATGGTTGAGGACAGCAGGCATTCTGAACAGAATGAGGAATTGGTTTTGTATCTGTGTCTAGTGCTTGCTGGGGAGGGTGATGGAATCCACTCCTGTGCTTGTTCTATTAGCTCCTTCCAAGTAATACATATATGCATATATAGGTGTATGTGCACAACTGGAACGGCGCAAGGGGGTGCAGATTGAGTAAAACTGTCAAAGTCTGCACACCCTGAGAGCAGGGACGGGGCCGTTCCCACCATGACCCGGCTGCCGCGGGTGAACCTGTGCCCGCTGGAGCCCCCCACCCGCCGGCCCCCGCTGCAGGGCGCAGGACAGAGCACCCGGCTCCCTGCAAACCGCCGTCGCGGGCTCCCCTCGTCCCGCGGACCCCCCGGCAGCGGGGAGGCGGAGGAAAAGGGGGGGGTTTCCGCGGGAGGCGCCGCCGGATCGAGCCCTTCGCGGCCGCGGCGACAGGTGCGGCGGCCCCCGGCTAAAAGCAGCAACCGCGCCAGGCACGACCTGCCGCGCTACCGGCGGGACACGGGGCCGCGGCGGCGGGCAGGGGCAGGGGCCCATAAAAGTCATGGGGCGGCGGGGCGGCGGCGGCGGGCGCCATGAAGGGCGGCGGGGGGGCGGCGGAGCAGGCGCGGGCAGCGGGCGGCGGGCGGCGGCGGCGGGCGCGGGGAGGCGGCGGGCGGCGGGCGGCGGCCAACGCGCGGGAGCGGGACCGCACGCACAGCGTTAACACGGCCTTCGGCGCCCTCCGCCGGCTCATCCCCACCCGGCCCGCCGACCGCCGGCTCTCCAAGGTGGAGACGCTGCGCCTGGCGTCCAGCTACATCTCGCACCTGGCCAACGTGCTGCTGCTGCAGCGGCGCCAGGCCGAGGGCACGGCCACCGCACAGCCCTGCCCGCAGCCCTGCTCGGAATCCTGCTCGGACCCCTGCCCGCAGCCCCCAGCATCCAGTGCCGCCACGCCGAGGCCCATCTGCACCTTCTGCCTCAGCGAGCAGCGGAAGCGGGTAAGGGGCAGCTCCCCAGCGTCTCCCTTCGGGCACCGGGATCGTGTCTTGCAGAGGGTGGTTATGGGTCTGGTTTGGGATTGTCCTAACCGAGGGTTTGGGGGTCTCCCTGGTGTCTCCTGACCTGTGTTTTTTATCCCTCGTACAGCACCGAGAAGGAGAGAAACCGCTGTCTGGTCCAGCTTTAAGTGGACACTAAATCGGCCAAGAAGCTCGCGCCAGCCTTGTACGGACGGTACAACTGCTCTGGGTAACATCGCTGCACTCATGCTATACATTTACACTTAAATAACACAGTCCTAAAAAAGTTGCTTTTGAAGCCTATGTGCTTTGTTTCGCTTTGCGACAGGTTTATTCAGGGTATTTTGCAAATGAAATCAAACGCTGTTGAGACACTTGCACCTGGTGCGGCAGCTATTTTAGTGCGAGAAACGTTAAACCTCAGCAGCCAAGCCCTGAGCCTGATGTCTCCTAAACCTATCTCACATGATGAAACTTGAACTTGCAAATGCACAGTGTCCCCTGTCAGGAGAAGCTGTCACGAACATGTCGTGCCGTACGCCTTCAGCCCGGCTGGGCTGCACGCAGTGCGGCCGCCCACTCCTCCAGCTGTATGCTTAGTCCCGGCCTGCGGGGCTGAGACCAACAGCTGACATGCTCGGGCGGTTTGATCGATGCTGGAGGATTATTTTAAGGTGTTCACAGAAAGTCAGGAAACTTCCAGAGAAAGCACCACCATTTGCTGTGCACATAGGCACGGGACGTAGCCAGGACAGGAGAGGGAAGCAGACAAGTGCTGCGTAATCGACGCTCTCTTCTTATTAATGGTGAAAGTCGTGCCAGTCCTCTAAATAGAATCATAGAATCATTTCAGTTGGAAGAAACCCTCAAGATCATCAAGTCCAACCATAACCTAACTCTAGCACTAAACCATGTCTCTAACAACCTCCTCTAAACACCTTTTGAACCCCTCCAGAGATGGTGACTCCACCACTGCCCTGGGCAGCCTGTTCCAAAGGCTGACAACCCTTTCCATGAAGAATTTTTTCCTAATATCCAACCTAAACCTCCCTTGGCACAACTTGAGGCCATAGCGTGGGTTGTTTCTAAATCTGGCAAGCACAAGGTAGGGAGGGTTTCCCAAGGGCTCTCTGCATTTCCCCGTCACCCAGGTCATTCCCAAGTTGTGCCTGTACATCACCGATGACATTTATCTCCCTCAGTTTATTAACTTGTATACGTTTTATTTTTTAGAAGTCTAAAAAGCAAATGCGCATTTTACGTTTCCAGTTTTGGACGTCAGCAAAGCAGCAGGCTAAAATCTTAAACCCCACTAACAGTGGATTTAAAAAAAACCATATAGATAGTTCAATTTTGCAATGGTTTTATAGTTATTTATAATATATTTAATTTGGCCTTAATTAATCTTAACTTATTACTTCGGGAGGCTCTCTGTATTCTTTACGAGCTTGGTAACGTTACCGCTCTGAGGAGCTCTCCAAGGAATCCTGTCTGTGTTTGTCTCCCCGATGCCATCTGCTCGCTGCTCCCGCCAGCCCCGCTGCTCCCGCCAGCTGGGCGGACTGAAGAAGCAGCGCCGCGTTGCTCACTTTGCTTTCTGCCCAGAATTTTCTCATCTTCCCCCAAGTGCAAAGCAAATCCTGGCGTTTATTATGAAGAACGTAGCGAGAACAAGATCTTGGTGTGTTGCTCATGCAACTTCACATTGTTTACTTTTCCCTCTCCCCTCCCCAACGTGCACTGAGCGACTTTCCTTTATCATGAGGAAAAAATCTGTTGTACCTCCAGAACCTGCTGTAAATTTCTCCTTTACATCCTAATCAAGAAACGCACCGAAGCAAAGTTGCAGCAGTTCCACATCACGTCGGTCTACCCACTTATTAAAATCTACATGCTGTGTTTTCCTGGATTGAGAAGATGCTTTTAAAAGGTTTCTATCATTATTTTATTTACTAAGGAACTTTAAATGGCTGCCAGATGATGATCTTTGTTTTGCTTTGGCATTGATTGCTGAAGCTGGAACTCTTTCATGTTTATACAGAGTGAGTTTTAATTTATCTATTGTTTCAGCATGGGTGTGGGGTATAGATTTCCACAAACATCTCTTCCTGTTTGGTTTTATATTTGAAAAAGTTTGTCTTTTAAAAAATTATTTACTTTATAATTAAAGCTGATCTTACACTTAAGCTCTATATTCTTAGGAACACATTAAACCAAAGCACCTGACTTGCTTTACGGACAGTTAGTACTAATTTACTCATTTAGCTGTATCATTCAGTATGATACCCTAAAATGACAAAAAATAATGCAGTTTTAAACAATTTTAGCAAAATTTTGCGATTCATAAGTCAATAAGATTAATTATTTCGGGTTTTAGAAGTGTGATGACGTTATTGCAGTTTTAAGAGTGGTTCTTGGCAAACGCAGCTTATTTGGATTTAATAGGATTATCTCTATACTTAGTTATTAAAGGAAATGAGCGTAAAAATTGAGGTCCACTTGAAAGTCCACATGAAAGCTCATGACTTGAAACTCGTGAATAATCTGCTCAACTCTACAGGAATTCGGTGTTCTCGCTATAAATGGGATTTTATCCCCTTGGTTTTGTATAGCATTTCTACAAAATGCTTGTCGATGACAAAAGCAGGAACAGGCTGTTATGACTTGGCCGTATCTCCTGTTGCATGTGGCTCAGTGTAGCCTTAAATTCTGCTCTCTTTACTCAGGAGAAACTGTTGGATTCAACTGGGCTTGAAGATTTCAGTATAATGCTTAGGGTTTCAATTACTAAATAACATTGGAATTCCAGTAACACTGATTGATCATGGCAGAAATTAGGCCCCAGAGCACTGTGGCCCAAATATTCATGGTATAGACAGGTAATATCTATCCAAAACAATGATGAGTGAGTTCTCCAAGGAACTGACTTCAAGCCTGTGTTTATACATATGTAACACTCTGTATTTAAATGGGGACAGATACTTAACTTTGCTTAAGTCTATTTATAATTTAAAATTTCTCTACCCTCAGGAGCGAAAATAAAAGCTACAGGACTGAGCTGTTGCTGTGTCCTGAGTTTTCTAGACACCTAGGGAAAAACAATTTAATTTCTAGAGACACAGATGAATTGAGTGCTCAGATTTCACATCTAAAGAGCTCACTCATCATTGGGTGTTTTATCAAATTTTTACTGTGTGAGTTTATGTGTCTTATCAGCTCTATTTTTTTAATCACTGATGGAGAGGCATTGTTTGTGGCATGCACGGATCCATATTTATAAGCCAAATTTTTGGAACTCAGCTGTCTAAAAGCAAGTACCGTGTTTGACGGCCAGGCACTGCGATGATGTGAGTTTTCCCCCTCTTGTTCTGCCGAAGACATTGTTTTTTCCACATATTTGTAAGTTCATTCTGGATGTATGAACAGAGACATGCCTAACGCCAATCCCATCTTTGTTTTCCTGTATACGCTTGGCTATTCAATTTACATGATGCATGAATAAAGCAGAAATGGTGAGATATACACCAGGTGATCTTAGATCCTATTAAATGATTGTTCAAGTATTCCAAGCACAGTACTTTGTATAAATCATTGTACTTAGCCTGGTACATCACAGCATAAAACCAGCATCAAGCAAAATGAATAGATCATGTTGCTGATTTTACTGGCTAAGTTTAAAGAAGTATTTGAACATATTACTTGGTTGTTTATGGATTAATTATAATGTAAATCAAAGTAGTTACATGTTAGCTACTATTTTCAGTTCTGTTCTACAAAATGGAAGTTTCCTTTCTAATACTTTCTTGGATATGTGCTTATTTACAAAAATCTGTATTTGTTTGCAAAATATGCTTATATTTGCTGAAATAAACAGTATTTTTGTTACTAAATTAAACAATAAGTGATGAAAACTATGGCGTTAGTTCTATAGCCATCTCAGTTAAGATATAAGTATTTAAGCTTTTTCTTTCACTTTTTCAAACCTATCTATACAAGATTTCAGCAGCATATATATATGTATGTATGTCCATAGCATATGTATGTACATACATACTACATGGCACTAAAGATGCATCCTAGGTGCTTTCATGAAATTGTAGGGCGTAACGTTTCCCCATAAGCAGTTTTCTTTGGATGTTACGTGTTTGTGACCAGGATTCGTGGTTCCTAAGGCAGCAAACAGAGCATCAGTGCAAGAGGACAAGCTTCTCAGTCAACTGATTGCATTAAACCTCTGCCAAATTTACCCTTTGAAAAAAACCTTCTACTCACCAAAATGATTCTCTTTGGCCCTCTCTGAAAGGCAAATCTTAAATCTTTACTTCCCATACTTAATCTTGCATCATCACATACTCCCCCCTTATATATATTCTATATGAGACTGTATAAGCCATTTCACAGAAACCATAGGAAGTCAACCATAAATTAGAGTCCGCTGAAAATTTCAGACGCAAAAGTCTTTGATGCCGCTGATTACCAGATTCTTTCATAACAGACCTTCGACTTCCTTCCACTAAAAAAGCTGTTTTCTGTGTTCTGGCCTGTTGCACAGTGAGACACCAGACACTATGTTGAGAGAATCTCTCAAATATATAGAACCTAGGACAGCTGTCTAAATACCACTTTTCGAAAGGGAGTAGTAATGTCCTGATTGATAGTAAGAACTAGTAGATAATATAAGGCTAAGAGAAAGGATTTGTATAAAATAGACTGTATGCTGCCAAGACAAAAGATCTGGGGGGGTATATTATACCAGGAATCCTTTGAAGGTTGAAAAAAAAGTGGTTGTAAAGAATCAACATGGGGCTTGTGGGGAAGGAAGGGAGAATTATTACTGGGCTAAAAAATACTGTAGAATTTTGTGAAAGCTAAGAAAAGAACATTACTTAATAGTGAGAAGAACCGAACAGACTGCTCTGAACATCTTTCTTCAAAAACCATTTCAAAATTTGGATATAGATTCATAGCCAGGCAGCTCAGTGTCTTATTTCACCTGAAATCCTGTAGCTATTGCAACATAATACAGAGTTTCAGAAAGCTTGAAGATTCATCCCACTTTTGAAGCTGTACAGAAATGAATACAGGCTTCCTCAGGAGAGGAGGAGGAGGAAGAGAGGACAATGATGAAGAGTAACCGGGAGCCCACGGAGGAGGAGATTCTCTGTGCTGCCAAGAGAAATCCTGGTTAAAGTCCAGGTCAGCACTTACCCCTACAAATGCTCTAATCATTGTAACGCTCCCTCATTCTCTGGCCAGGAGTGCGTACAAAGAGTATTTGGTGTCTATTTGGGACTCCCAAGGAGCCTCTGGTTACAGGTATCTGGATGTTCAGCTCTGCAAGGACTGTGCTGCAACTGACCTGAGATGGGCAACCAAAGAGAGTTTTGTTGCTCTTTTAATGGATATTTAGATATTTATCATAATTTAGGCAACTGGGAAAGGTCCTCCTGAACTGCTGTGCTACAATCAGGCACCTAAATTATGGCTAATAGAAAATCAGGGTGTACGTATGCGTCCATTTTCCCCAGCAGAAGGCAAATTTTGGGCAGTCCTTCCTCCAGCTTCTGTTTCCTGACCCCCCAGCTGGGTCACTGGAACTTTTTGTGGAACCCTCTGAAGCCAGATGAGGTAAAGCATTTATGTTAAAATTAAAAGAAAGAAATAAGCCACACACAACAACAAAACAAATGCATAAAACACCCCCAAACTCCCAAAGAAATTGAGCTCGTGCAAGGATTTGACATCCCGATACAAGTGAACTATGATGCACCAAAGAAAGTGTCCACTGTTAGTGTAACAAAACACTTAAGATACCAGTTGCTTTAGAAAGGCCTTATCTTCTCTCATTCATTTACTATGTTCACATCACAGTAGTGTTGTGAGGTTTTAATTAAAGATTTGGAAATTGCTATGGGTTCTTTCAAAGGAAAAGCCAATATAAATAAGACAATTACACTGAAATGGGTGATGAAATAAGTAAGTGATAAAAATAATCCTACTTGTTATGGCATCTCTGTCTAACATCTGATTGTCTTTCCTTCACATTGTTAAAGGAAACCCTATTTTCCAAGCATATGTATGCAGATCATTTTTAAATGCGAAGATTACAGAAAAAGGTAATTCTTTGAGAAGAGAATAGTACTTGGCAGAAAGGGGAGGCATCTGTCAGGTCCTGATAAGATCAGACAGCCGCGCTTTAGCCTGAAAGCGTGTCGTGAAGCGAAGTTTTCCTAGGGAAATAACATCTTTGCTATGAAAAGGAGCAAAATGTAATGAATTCTCCAAATAAACAGAGAAAATGGGAACTCTCAGAGCTCATTTTTATCTAAAATACCAGCCCTATATCAGGGGAAAAAAAGAGGATGAGAGGAGGATAACGTCTTACCAAACAGTGAAAAATAAGGTGTGGGAGGGTCATCTCTCTTTATATTCTCAATCAAATTAATCCTTTAGATGATAATCAAAGGTAAGGGGAGACTTCAGCAGCAATAGTCACTGCAGAGATAGTACAAGGGCTGGGACACCCAGGACAGGCTACAGGAAGAAGGGTGGTTAAAATGGAGATGAGGAAGAAAACTGGGTAGAAATCAAGGAGAGGAACACAGTGAAAGGATAAGCAGCAATAATGACAAGTTGCAATGAGGTTGTTCCCTTTTTCTTTTTTTATGCTTAAGGAAAGATGTTTCTGACTATGGTTGAGCACTGGGACAGGTTGTCTGGGGAGGCTGTGGAAACCTTCTCCTTGGAGAGCTTCAGAGCTTCATGGTGCAAGGCCCTGAGCAGTCTGGTGGAACTCTGAAGTTCAGCCTGGCTTTGAAAGTGGAAAATGCATTGAATAACTCAAGAGGTCCTCCTCAATCTTATTTTTCATATGATTCTATGAAATGATGAGCTTGTGGTTCCCTGGAAAGGAAGGCTGTAGAAGAGAATAATAAGAAAAAATCTTGAAAAACGCAATAGAAAATGGAAACAAAATGTATACTTCTGGACAGTGCCAGGATCTATTATTCTGAATGAAAATGAGGGGCATCCAGGTCTGATTATCAATGGAAGAGCGAAAAAAAAGGAGGAACTGAACATGCCTATAAAGGGGATTGCCAAAAACAGAATCAGTCAGAGACAGGGCTCTATTTCTATAAGAAGGACCTGCCAGGTTTATTCTGGGCTTGAATTAGTAGAAAGGCTTTTATGATTTGTTTGAATGATGGACTAAGATTTAAATTTACAGGTGATAGCTTTGGAGGGTAGGACTAGAATTAGAGATGAACTTGAAAAGAAAAATAAAAGGAGAATCATTCTTTAAAAAACGCGTTTCAATATAGAAATATACATAGTGCTACACATGGAGAGGAATTATCTACTACACAAAAAAATATGGAGAATGATAAGCAGAAAATGATTTTTGATGTGTTGCGTATCACTAACATGACAAGCCTTTGCAAGAAAAGTAAACCTCACACAGAATGCATATTCCATCCAGCCCCCTTTCGGCACTATTTTCACTGTTTATCAGAACTTCCCCGAGTTCTATCTGAAATGTCTAGTTGGGTGCAAAATCTGTTAAAAATTGTAACTTTAAAGAATAGTATGTGTAGAGAAATACAGAGTCTTAACTACTGTGCCTGTGCAAATGAAATGATGGAGGGAGACTTGAGATTGTGAATGCCGGGCTAGTGAACAGTACCACAGGATATTTGTATCTTATTAACTAAAAAAGGTTTACCAAGGATACCTGCAGTGGTATAGAAAGAAGTTATGAGACTCTGAAATTTTGAAGGGTAACATTTAAAGAACACATGGTGCTGCCAGTGACTGGAGCCTGAGCGTATGCTAAATACATGGATGTACAGTAATCAGCGTGTCAGAAGTGCATAACAGAAATTAGAACGTGATAGGAGGTATAACAAACTGAGCCAAGATACCTGCATAGGAAAAAGGAGCCAGGCTCAGGGTGGGAAGGTCCTACTGTGTGCTGGTTTGTTGCCACTGCAATCCATTATTTTTATTTGCTACACTGCTCAAAGAAAATCTGAGTGGAAAAGACAGGCTTTAATAACAGGTGCTGTGAAAGATAACAGCCTAAGCGAGCGTTTCTGGCTGAGGCAAGAGGCAGCCTCTGGAACGCCCAGTATCTGTGCTGTGTAGGTGCAAAGCTCCAAGCCTGGACTAGCCAGGCGTAGGTCAGGACCACTGCAGCACCAGCAAGACAGACCTGAGGAGAAACGGCTGACAAAAGCAATGCACACCATTCCTGCACTGCACAAAATACAGCTGAGTCCGGCTAGGGTCAGGGTAAAAAACAAAGACTACTTTTCTGTTCCATAAAGCACGTTTCTGCTTATTTTAGCATCTGTAATGAGACGAAGGAGAAATAAAATGCATGTTACGGTGCGCCTTGACATTGCAGCAAATACCGAAACATTGCAGTGTACTTCGTTACATGAGACATTCTGTTGATTGGCACATTTCAGCTGTCACTAGCACATTACACACCCTCTTCTGGGCAGAAATGATTTCTCACTGTCATCCTGGTGTGTTTGCCCATACCCATGTGGTCCAGCTTCCCCCAGGATGGGAAATACGCAGGAAAAATGACTTAACAAGTCACTACTGTTAGGAAAACACCAGCACTCTCAAAATGTTTTAATTAAGGTGGTCAAACTGTTTAATTAAAACTATTTAAAAGACCCATTCTCATTTCCATTATGGACTTTAAAAATCTTATGGCCTCAAAGAGTATAAAGGGGTCCAAAAATAGCCATAACATAAATAAGAATTAGGGAACTTATTTTTACTGACATTATTTGTAGTTACTGATCTTCTCATGTTGGTGTAATTATCTGATTCTAAAAGGCTAGCAATTTCACTGCATTACCCTCCAGATCTGGTTCTCTTTCATAAGTAGTTTAGCAGATGCAAAAATAAAGAAAGAAAAAAAAGAAAAGAAAAGAAAAAGAAAGCTTAATGATCTAAGTAATGTAGAAAATAAAGGCTGTTGAAAGACAAGGTTGGGCAATTCCTGCACCAGTGATTTGGAATTTGTTGCCCATCACCTCCATCTGCTGAAAGTTGCTGCCTATACCAGCAGAAACAGATTAAACCCTGAAGGTACCACTGTTCCTGGACTGACATAATAGCTGAAACCAGATCAACAGCAGTTTCAAAGGGCACATTGGACTGTTAGTTGTGGTTAAGGACCCGGTTACTTTTGCCAGCTCCGCCAGCCACTTACTGTGCCGCAGGAAAAGACACGCAGCTGGGGCAATGGCTTCTAAAACTGTACAGTCAGGAACTGCACAAACCTATCTGTCAATATCCAGATTCATTTAGATTTCAACAAGATTTGGGTGTTTGAAAATGAAATTATGGTTTTATGGGAAAAAAAATTCAGATGCTGATTAAAAATGACAACACACACATCTAACATCCCCCTACATCCTAAAACAGTTCTGTGTATGTGCTTCTAGACCAACCACTACCTGAACTGCACTAAAACTGACCAGTGTTGAAATGAGCAGGAACATGAGCGACCACCTTTGTGTATCCCAAACCGAAAACATGGTCAAGTTAATGCAGAATAATGTATAGGTGTGAGCATCAGCTAAGAAGTGATGAACAGAGTGCCTGACCTCTACGTGTTTGCTGCCAGCTTAATTCCATAAAGGTATTGCTTGGACTCAGTGATCTTAAGGGTCTCTTCAAGTCAAAATGGTTCTATAATTCTATGATACTGAAGGAGGTATGTTCTGTCCCTGCTGGCCAGGACAAGCCATGGAGCCAGTCAGAGAGAGGAGGAGTTGGTAGAGATGCTCTGCTCAGTGTATTTATTCTGTTTTACATTCTAAAGACACAGAATTGAAATAAGCATTTTAGTAACTTAGCTCCAAACCAGCATATTGTGCAATCTCCACCAAGAGGGTCCCCAAGCGCAGAACCGCTGTTCCACAACCAAATGTCAGCAGAGCAGCTGAGCGACGTACAGGCCTGGAAGAGAAAGGGAGAGAGCTCTGTGCTGACCAGGGGAAAAATAACAAAGAACCCTTCTGTGTGGTTATTTGATGACATACGGTACATAATTTGAGCTTCCTTGTGAATCCCTGACAAGTCAATCTGCTACGCAGAACTGGATCATTATCTCAGATAACATCCAAGTCCCAATTTTTGTCAGGATTGGTACTTCGTTATGGTCATTTTAGGCAGAAATGAAGCCCGCAGCTCAGTTTGCCTCAACATTTAAGGAGTGGTTTCAGTTGCTAATAACTCTGTGTCACCTTGGAAAATTAAAATAGTACCTGTGGTTCTGATTGTATATGAAACCATAGCTAAAACAAATTTCATGGCACTGATTAAGTGTTGTGTTCACCAAACTTTAGAATCCCATCATGGCTCTTTCTATATGGGTGTTTGCGTATGCTACACAGTGAGTAAGAAAAATCAGATTTCAGGTGCTTATAAGCATGACAAATAGACACTGAAGTGGCCTTGAACACGGTGATGTAGTGACAGAGAGGAAATTGAAGTATTCAATATTCTGAGGTTCCTGAGCCCTCTGCAGATGGCTCTTGGATGCTTGTTAGTAATCCAGAAATAAAAGAAAATAAAAGAAAATGCCTCCAGTTTTGTTGAGGTTTGTTTTGCTTGTTTTGCTTTTTGCATTGGCAAAATAAATAATTTTAATGCATGCGATATAATGCGAATAATAATACTGTAGACGCTAAATTGCAGCTATTACTTTAGGTGTTCATCTCTGACCGAAATTAATGCAAGATTTAGCAAGTCCAGTAAAACCCCTCCAACTTCATGAGGTTAGTGTGCATTTCTGTGTTAATTAGGAGCTTTGTGAGATTTAATTCAAGGTTGCTGACAGAAGGCTTGTGATCGGGACTATTTTAAACTTGTGACTGACAGTAACAGCAGCGCCACAGCCTATTGCCTTAGTTGGACTGTGCGTTCTGCTCATCTTCACACCCCAACATCTCATTAAATAAGACGGTGCTTAAGAACTCATTAAAAAATGTGCATATATTTGTATATATTCATCTTTGTACAGGTCTGTGTTTTATAATTGATTATATAATTAAAATGCAGAAATCACATTATATGCTTTTATTTTTGTGCCTGTTTCCATGTGGCAAGTAGACCTGTGTGCAGAAATGAATTAATAGATGAACAGACTACCTTAAAATATTTATATATTATAAAATCCACTTAAACATTCACTTTCAGTGAATGAAGACAATATTAGCCGGTATCTGATAATTAGGTACCATTAGCACATGCATACAGATATATTTTAATCTGTTCTACTGTGGTGAAACTATGAGAGTTTAATATTTTTAACTTAAGAGCTTCGCTGGTTTAGGTTTCATATACATGCAGGTGTTACAATTCTGAAATAAAGTTTAACATTAAAGTCCCAAAATATTGGAATACTGAGACTTCCTCTAATGATTGTCAGGCACTTGTGAGCCATAGCAAAAATCTCTGATCTCTTAACACAAACCTCCCTAACCTTCCAGCAAGAATAATTCTGTATCTTTAAATAAAATAGATTATTAGGGTTGTAGGTCTGATGAAACATGTAGAGCACATAACAGATTAGAACAACAAATTGGCTGTTATTCAGTAATATACACAAGTGTGACCCTGAAAAGGTCAATAGCCAAATACTTTGTTCAAGTAGGGAAAGTTAAATATAGACTGTGCAAGTGTCGTTTATATAAATTGGTGATGTACAGTAGCCTTTGAAGGCCAATAAGAGTGAAAAAGTGTATTTAATTATCTAAAATTGAATTGACCTGTACATGAGAAAAATATGAAATATGAACAATGCAGCGGTTTTATAAAAGAAAGGAAGCAGCACTTTATAAGATTATTACAATTTCTATTGATTTTGTGAATAATAGTGTCCTTGATTATTTTGTCTGTCTTTCCACGTATTCAGCCAGCCCCTACAAATGAAATTTAATTATTGTTTAAACAGAATCTGAGCAGATCCTCAAGCGCAATAACGCAACTAGTAATAGCCCAACAACTGCAGGACGCAGAATCCAGCCCAAATTTGATTGTGCCCCAGCATGCTGCAAAACCGCACTTGTTACCAGACAAAGCCAAGTCAGCCAAGGGATTAAATCATGTACCTGTTGCTTGAATTCCTGTTTCTCCCTTTAAGCAAACACTCACATATATCCAGTGCTTTCTGGCCAAGCCTACAGACGGTGCAGGGGCAGCGACACCCCGCTGATGGCCAAAGCGGTAAAATCAACTTTATTTTGAGATATTCTTCATGCTTCCCTTCAGTGGAAGTTCTTCGAAATGTAACACTGGTGTTAATACAACCAAAGACCATACCCAGCCAGGACATCTCTGTAAAGGCTGCAGAATCGCAAACAAGATCTGGAGTCGGGACCTGCTTTGTCATCCGTGCCAGTCATAGACGCCAACATAGAAGATTGATATAAAACTGCATGATGTGGTATATTTAAAATGTACATCAAACTACAGAATTTATCAGGCTGGATTCATCACTAATTTTATAAGTACATCTTGCATGCAGCTTAACCTTTTGAAAATACCAGCTATTACTGGGCCAAAACCATCTTTTAGCTTTTGAAGGTTTTGAAATTCAAAATGTACTTGGCACTTCTGTTTCAAGTAAAGATTAAAAGCTGGTAAAAAAGAGTTTCACACTGAGCTAAAACCACCCCAGAACGGTGTTAGAAATATGCAGAGGCTACAGGGAATAAAAACAAAAGAAAAGACCATTCAGCAAAGAAAGCTGCTTCCTTTTCAGGATCAAATGTGATCTCAAGACCTGAAAGAAAAAAGTAAAAACTACCAGCAACCACACAGAATGAGAATCTGTAGCAAAATGTAGAAGAGAAGTATTCTTCAGCAATATGTAAAAGAGCAGGGAAATACGAATCAGGGATGCAATAAACCATGGTCAGGCATAATCAGCTATGACTAAAAATTCTAAAAATGATACTTAGATTGTTTAATTTGAGGCATTCAACCTACACACCTCAAGGGGGAATCTGTCAGTTCCTGCCTCTGAATCGCATGGAACAGCTTTGTTCCCTGTTTAGGCTTCTAGACTGAGGCACCCAAGTCAGTCTCTGGGAATCCTCACCGAGATGGCAACTCCCAAGCTTCCTGCAGAGATGGGGCAGGTAACTGCAATGGGGCTGAGCAACAGATGCTGCTGAATCCCAAAAACAAGAGCTTAGTGTTCTCAAATTGAATACATCCAATAGTTACCATTAATAAAGCCTGACAGCGTGGTTTGTCTAATAAAGCAAACAAATTCAGGCTTGAAAAGAGAGAATACACTGTGTATGTTTTTAAAGGTTGGATGGGATAACTTGGGAGCTACAAATTCATTGGTCTGACGTCAATAATATGTGAATCTTTCGAAAACACTTCAAAGGAAACAAACAACTGCCCCGTACTCTCACCCAAATGGCTTTAGCCATGCCTGAGCACTTTCTCAAGAGAGGAAAAAGAAAAGGAAAAAAGGAAAAAGAAAACCAGAACAAGACTCTACACCTATTTGTAGGCAAATGAGCATAAGCAAGGCAAACACGGAGCCATCGTGTTCTCGGTAATATTCCACGTGCAGCTGTGAATATTTGCATTCATGCCAGTTGATCTGCAGAGCTCTGAAGTGAGGGCAGGGAGTGTTGGCCACGGTACCGGAGTTATCGACTGCTCTTCAAACACTGTAACCGAATCCTTCGCATCCTCCTGGACTCTACCAGGACTGAGCAGATGGAGCCTCACTAAGCAGCTCATTCAAACACAAATGCATAACAAAGTGATAAACATTAAGGGTTTGACATGATACCAAGGCAGAGGAACAAGAATAGTTTCGCTAAAAGTGCTTCTCGCTTACATCTTTCTGTGGTGCTTCCAGTAGAGCGAAGAGTTCATGGCTTAAACCAGGACCAGCAGTATGTAATTAAGTCTGAAATAAATCTGGTTTACATTAAAAAACAATGAAATGAAAACCAAAGAAAGGACCCTTTGTGACAGCACAGCCTGCCTCTACTTTTATGTGACGCATGAACTTCAAGCAGCTCTACAATTTTCTGAGCTTTTGCATCCTTGCAATTAAGGCAGAACTTATCGCGCACACCCTGCTCTAAGAGGACGCCTTCCAGCTTGTTTTGGGGGCTTTTTTGAAAGGTCTGGCACATTTCTCTTTCATTCCTACTCCAGCTGAATTTTGGATTTTTTTTTCTCAAACAAAGCTTTAGAGAACAAATAAAGTGAGGATGAAACATTATTCTTGCTGAGCTTTTTAATTTGAAGAGAGTTGTGCTCTTCTTTCCTTTATTCTTTGTTGTTGTTGTTGTTAATTCCTTGACATCTTAGGGTCAGTAGAAAATACAGCATTTAAGTATCTCTCTTTCCTGAATCCATAGCAGAAACCATCCATTCCTTTGGGATAAACAAGCTGAGAGAAGACTCTCTTTTGTTCTCTTTACCATAACTGAAGCAAGATTGCTTGCACCACTGCATTGTAACTTCATTTTAAAGGGGTTTTCTTAATAAATGGAAAGTAGGAGTCAGACTATAGAAAGATAGACAGTGGTAGAGAAGGAGATCTGCAAGTGGAATAAACTTCAAAAGAGTTTTCTCCTGCTGTGTGGATATCACATTCTAATTCTGACATGTTCTTCCTCCTCATAGAGTAATTCTGCCTGCAAACATTTTCCTATCAGCTCTTTTGAGTTTAATAACATTTTCACATACTACGTGATCTTGTGCATTCCAGCCCTTACACGTGGCCCTACAGTTTTGTCAGGATGCATTCCTGTCTCATTTAATTAAATACCCCGGGGACAATATTAGTTGCAACACAAGCAAGGAAAAGAATGTGAAATGGAGTCTTAATTCTGAATTCCCTGACCAGTCTGGTTGTTCAAATAGAAATAAAGAGTGTGGAAGAAATCCAAACAGGAGAAGGAGAACAGAGTTTTCTGTGTTTATTCAAAGGATAACGATGTCCTAAGGGAACCAATAAAAGAAAATGAAATTGTACAAAGGACACCTCCAGTACATCTAGTAAATCTTGTAGGAAAACACAACAACCAAAATCAATAATAAAAAACTCTTTGCAAGGATGCTAAATAAAGCAAGCTAGGAACAAGCCCTTTTGAAATGCATATATTGTAGGCTGAGTTCTAAGACTTCAAAGCCATTATTCATAATCCAGGTTGAAATTCAATAAAGATGTTTACCCAGTGTTTACACCCTCTTTTGTGCAACCTGAGTTTATACAAATTACCAGGGAAAGAGGGAACACGGCAAATCTCTTCAGTATAGTACACACCACATACAGTTTCTGCTCAAAACAGTTTTTGCATTTCCCCAACATGTTTAAGGAAGGTTTAATGTGCTGGTTTTCTCCATTCCCATAGATGGTTACTCCTGTTAAAACTCCTTGTTTTTTATTGAAGAGGAAGAGCGAAACAAACACACGAGTTCACATCAACGAAGCAGCACATTGCACCTCTTCACCAACACACCAAAAACTGCACAAGGCGCAACAGTACTCCAAAACCAGTCTGATTATTCTATATAGCAGGCTTGACACAGTGTATTTTTTATATTCTGCTCACTTAAAGGGGATAATGTGTCTATTGAAAGTAAGCACAACAAAAATAGAGTCTAAATGGGTTTTGCGTAAGCTGGGAAACAGGATGGGGGAAAGTCACCAAGCGAAGCCTGATAGAAGGGCAGGAATGTGTCTTCAGATGTGCTACAAATTAAACACATTAAAAACCAAACCAAATATCTCACTGTTGTTTTAAAAGACAAGTTCCTATATACTTATCCAGTGCTTTGAACTCTGCAAAGTTTTCAAAGTGAATTGTTTTGAGTGAGACCTGCACACTTCAGCAGTGCTTCTGTTTTCAGGTAACCTGAAATGAATCTTGAAGATTATTTGTACATGAAGTATTGGCATTTCAAGTGGTTGAGTCTTAATCTGCCAAATGATATATCTTAACATTACAGCAAAAGCCTGGTTTTAGTATATTTAAGGTCTGGTCATGCATTCCAGTGTATCAATATTAAAGAAGCTTGGCAAAAATAGAGGCTATGGTTGAAGTTCATATTAATAAAGCACAAGGTCCCAAAGAAGACTTTGTCTCTCACGCAAGGCTTTCTTAAAGATTTAACTCCCCAAAATGCTAATGATATCATAAGATTTCTCTACACTGGACTCATATTTCCTCTGGAAGAGTTTCCCACAGTTATTATTCACGGTTATTAAAATGAACGCGTATACAGAACATACAGCGAAAAGTCCTTTTTTCAGGACTAAAATCAGCATCGCATTTACATTTCAGAAAGTGCTGAATGATGACAACGATAACTCTGAAATGATTTACTGCAATCAAACTTTGTGCCGCTAAAATAACTCCTACTCTAAAATACGTAACGCTAAATTAAAGTACAGGAAAGGTTCGAGGAAAAAGGCCTCGGTACTTATTGCGTCATATTTTATAACTAAAAGGCTCGCTGTATCCAAGTTTTAGAACACTTAATAATTACATTTCCATCTCTTTATTCCCCTTGAGGAGCGCTTTATCACAGGGGGGCACAGCTGAGTAGGGATGGTCTCACTGACCTCTCCCTTCTCTTAAAAGTCCAAGATTCATTCCCATTTACTATAAGTGATCAAAGTTTTATGGACTAATGACAGTTTAAAATACTTTTTTTCCACTTTTATTGCAATGCTGTCATTAAGACTAACAATCTAAAGTAGCTAAGAGAATGAGTAAGCAAGATGATTTACACAGATGATAGTGCAATGCTAAGAAGTGGGGAAAGATTCTGTGAAATTTTTTGTAGCTGAACCATTAAAAAGATTTACACCAAGGTCTTTAAGTGAAAAGAGAGCATTGCCAAAGGAGTCTGGCAAGCTCTTCTATCAATAAAATACTCTGCTCCATAAATTTAGCCAAACTCCCAGCTTAAAAGCTCAAAGGAACTTGCTTTGTTACCAGAGATAGCCCACCAACCCAGTACCCAAAGACACTGCCAACAAAAATCAGTCAGGGTAGCAACACTGTTAAATGTTCCACGTCCATTGTACCCGCTGTGCTTTTTCATGAGCCCATATACAAAAATTCAGGAAAGATTCAGCATGAGGGAGGACGGGTCCTAATACAAGATAAAGTTGCGTTGAAATTATTTAGGGTTGGGCATAACATTAAGACATTAAAAACCCGCCTGGACGCCTTTCCTGTGTAACCTCATCTGGGTGTTCCTGCTCCAGTGGGGGATTGGACTGGATGAGCTTTCGAGGTCCCTTCCAATCCCTGACATACTGTGATTCATGGCAAGGCTTCAAAAAATCTTGCCATACAGAAGACTCATCAAATATGTATATATTCTTATAAGGTTTTGGGTTTAACCTCTTGCAGCATGTTCTTTAGTTAGAGGTCAATTTAGTACAAGCTTATATCTTTTCATATCCAACCTCCTACCATTTCTGTTCATTAGATATACTCTCAGGAAGCAATAATCAGATCTGGATACAGGTGTAGGGCAGGTTCAAAGTCAAGGCTTGATTTTATGACTGTACAGAACATACATTTGCGATTTGAAAGTAGCAGTATTGATAAGGTTTTCGACAAAATTTCAAGAGAAAACAATGGAAATAATATGGGATACTTTCTGCTGCACAGTATACCCTAACATTATTTGTTCGGTGCTAAAAATGGGCTTAAGGAGCGTTTTCACAGTCGTTGCTTCAAGATCAGCTGTTCACGACATTTCCATCAACTTGGACTACAGCCCATCCAGAACTAGAAAACAGGTGCCAACTGATTTTGGACTTCGACCAAAATCAGAACAGTAGGGATGGGCACTCATGTGCCCTCCCCCTCCCCCTGAAATTCTGAATAAAGCAATGAACATAACGCGGGGCACTCCAGCAATCAAATTCTAGCAGGCAGAAAAGCAAGTGGCCATGGTGGTGGCGAAGGAAAAGAGCCTGTCACTTGCTTTGGCTTTTTATGACATGATAGTTCATGCATCTCTGCTGCCTGAGGACAGCAGGTTGCCACCATTTAGACATCCCTGGGCCAAATTCTTCAACCTCCACACAGAAATACATAGAAAGAAATCCACAGGGATGGTTGCCAGGCCAGCTTGTTGACCACTGCGTACATCCTGTGCAATTTTATTCCGCAAGCTGATTCAGGACACAGCCTTGGATAACTGGACCACCATAGTAGCCTTCGGTTTCTATGGAAATGTAAAATAAGCTGAATGTAAAATATGCTGAATATGTAAAATAAGCTGACTATCAAACAGGAATTGTTGTGCTCCTTTAGCCAAGCAAGGATGAAAGGGAAAGACACCAAAAAGGGTGGAACAAACCCTCCCTGCCCCAGCTCCATAACCAACACCTTTTTCAGATCATTGATGCTCTTTGGCAGTCTATAGGCAGGTGGAAACGTCAGGAAATTTCAACCACTCTGGTTACACAAAGGTTACAAACACTCTGCCAGTATTTACCTGCACATCCTTGGAAAGAGGCACAGCCTTTCCTCAGTCGAGCTTTGAGCACTTTGAGGTCCAGCTTCCACTTCTCCAGCATTTGCCCAGGTCTTGGACTACTCACTGGACAGTATCAACAGCCAGCTCTAAGTTAGTGGCACAAAATCTAGTTAGTGGCATAATAAAATAATACAAAAAATTCATAGAGACCAAACAGCGCACCACAGGAAACTCGAACTGTAAGTCTTATTGTCAGCCTTTTATCTCCATCACCGAATAAACTCCTCTACCCAAACACAAATATTATCTATTGTTCTCCAAAGTACATTTAGTGTTTCTGGTGGTATTCTGAATGAGATAAAAAATATATTGAAGATTACTCATGAAAGTGTTTGCCATTTTTTCCTCATTTTTGGGTCAGAATTCTAAGTTTTAGCAATTAAACTAGTTATTTCAAATAGCAAGAGAACCTGTCCCAGCATTACATTCATTCATTCAAAAAGAGGCATTCACATGTGCATACGGAAGACTTTAAAGACAGATATGGCCTATAAACAAGAATGAGGACAGAATGTGAACTTCATCATGACAAAGTTTTAACTGAACACAGAGATTTTTAGCTGCTTTACATTCACCACAAAAGCCATTTATCAACCATCAACAAGGCGGGTGAGTCAAGCAAAGCTGGGAAATGAGAGAAGATGACTCAGGTAACAAGAGGATGAGATGTTTGGGAAGACATGATGAGAAACAAGTGGACACACAGTTCATCCACGTTCGGATATTATAGGTAAGCTCCCAGCACTAGAAACATGGGCTTACGTGAGGTGCTTTGGACTGCTTCTGCTATCTCACTCCTTAAGAGTCAATAATTGTTTCACAAAGCAAAGAGACTCTAGATGTTTCTGTAGTTAGGAAAGGGATAACTCTTCTGCAAATGCAAATACATCAGCTCCCTAATGGCAGATGGTAAGCTTGGTCATAAACAGAATGATTTTACTCTCTAGTCAATATCCAGACATATGATCAAGCTGTCAGGATTTTTATATAGGTTCCTTTTTCATGGGAATGAGGGAAGAGTTGCATATATTTCTCTATACATATACAAAATATTTAGGAAAATTTAGCAGGCAACTTTCACAGAAACACAGAAACAGCCCCCCCCCCCCAGCTTCTCCCTTAGTGTGTTGTACAGCAGCCTGGGAAACCAACACGGATTGTGCATGGAAAAGCAGTTTTCAGAGCAATTCATTAAAAGCCCTGAAGAATACTTGTTGCTTATATATTCTCCCCAGATGATGTGTTGACTGCACATATACAAACCCTCATTCCTTACAAACCTGGTCCTAAAACATCGAGTGAGAGAGTTAAAAGTGGAAACACACATTACTCATTCAAGTGTGTGAAGTTAGGGAGGTTCAGAGGGGATTAAAATGTCATTTTTGCTACCGAATCTTTTCACACTAAGTACTGTTTACTGCACACGTTCACACAACGTTCCCCTTTGGCTGCACAATCGTCAGCTTCTAGATTTGTAGAACCGTTTCAATCTCAAGTGTCTTACTTGAGGGAAATGCTGCATATTTCTCTTGTTCACAGCATGTTGGGAAAGACATGAAATTTGCTCGTAAAGAAGTAGTTTATTTTCTCCCACATTTCCCCTCTAATGTGAAATACGACTTTTACATACTGCATATTGATCACTTGGGCACTATTGTGATTTATAGCACTTGTCTCACTCATTTTCATAGCTTTTTTTTTATATTCTGAGCAATATTTTTTTTCTCGGCTTTGTCTTTCAATTACTGGTTGTCTTCTACTGACATAAATTTGATAGTATTTGCCAGCATTTGTTCTGAGCACCTGTAGTGCTTTTTGCCAGCAGATGGCAGCATGTGGCTGCTTAGCTCGAACTGTGCAAAATGCCTGCAGAGAAACAAACTTCAGACAGAAACAATTGAGTCTTTTTAAACTCACATTCCTCTATATTCTCTCACTGCAAAATACTGTGGTCATGTCTCTTGCATGTCCTTCAGGGGCTGAGTCAAAGAGTGAAGTTTTCCTTGATTCTTGGTTTGGGTTTTCGTTGTTTGTTTTGTTGGGTGAGGGGGTTTTGTGTTTGTTTTTGGTCTTGCTTTTTCCAAACGAAAGTTTTTCAGAAATCAAAAGATTTCTGGAAAGCAGAGATAAGCTGGATGAAGTCTCTTGGCACAGATATTCAGAAAGGTTTGTAAATTTGGAATTCCAGCCTTGTATCTGCAATTCAAGACATCTTTTCTAGCAACAAAACCAGCTCTTCCATCCCTGCCTCTTCAGAATTCTTGACCACACAAGATATTTTCCTGCTATCAAACAATGTACACACATATATAACAATTTCTCCCTTTTCTATGTGTATAAAAGGCAGCAGCAGTATACCTATGTGTATATACCAAACGAATGGCTTAAGGAGAGAAGCCAGACCGTGGTATTCAATGGTGCGGAGTCTAGTTGGAGGCCAGTATCTAGTGGAGTGCCTCAGGGGTCAGTGCTGGGGCCAATATTATTCAATATATTCATTAACGATTTAGACGAGGGAATAGAGTGCACTATCAGCAAGTTTGCTGATGACACTAAGCTGGGAGGGGTGGCTGACACGCCAGAAGGCTGTGCTGCCATCCAGAGACCTGGACAGGCTGGAGAGTTGGGCGGGGAATAACCTAATGAAATTTAACAAGGGAAAGTGTAGAGTCCTGCATCTGGGCAGGAACAACCCCAGGTTCCAGTATAGGTTGGGAAATTACATATTAGAGAGCAGTGTAGGGGAAAGGGACCTGGGGGTCCTGGTGGACAACAGGATGACCATGAGCCAGCACTGGGCCCTTGTGGCCAGGAAGGCCAATGGCATCCTGGGGTGTATTAGAAGGGGGGTGGCTAGTAGATCGAGAGAGGTCCTTCTTCCCCTCTACTCCGCCCTGGTGAGACCACATCTGGAATATTGTGTCCAGTTCTGGGCCCCTCAGTTCCAGAAGGACAGGGAACTGCTGGAGAGGGTCCAGCGTAGGGCAACAAAGATGATTAAGGGAGTGGAGCGTCTCCCTTATGAAGAAAGGCTGAGGGAGCTGGGGCTCTTTAGTTTAGAGAAGAGGAGACTAAGGGGGGACCTCATTAATGTTTATAAATATATAAAGGGTGAGTGCCATGAGGATGGAGCCAGGCTCTTCTCGGTGGCAAACAATGATAGGACAAGGGGTAATGGGATCAAGCTGGAACACAAGAGGTTCCACTTAAATTTGAGAAGAAACTTCTTCTCAGTGAGGGTGACAGACACTGGCCCAGGCTGCCCAGGGAGGTTGTGGAGTCTCCTTCTCTGGAGACATTCAAAACCCGCCTGGACATGTTCCTGTGCAACCTCACCTGGGCGTTCCTGCTCCAGCAGGGGGATTGGACTAGATGATCTTTTGAGGTCCCTTCCAATCCCAAATGTACTGTGATACTGTGAAACATACTGTGAAATTCAAAATAACAAATCCCAAAATTTTACTACTCTCTTTGGTGACTTCCATATGATCATTTTAATAGAAACAAAACTCAAGTAAGTAGCATGTACAGATTTCAGTTATTCTAAATTCCTCATTCTTTGCATTTTCAAAACCAAAATGGGCTTGAGATAATGAGCACTGCTATTTGCTATGGTTTGCTCCTATGAGTAAGCAATTATAATAAATACTGTGGGCAACATAACAGAAGTGCATTCTCCTCTCCCTTGTATGCAAGGCTTATTTCAATTCCTGTTATGTGGTTCTTCCAGATTAGGAATTTTGGGGTGTATTTACAGCAGAGTTTTCACAGTGTATAGGCAGCCTTTTCATGTATTAACAGATATATCCTTTTTACTCTCTGACAATATTGGAGCTTACCAGTATATTTGACTGGTTATTTTATAAAAGTGCAAAGAATCAACAACCAGCTCATGCATCATGTCATGTTGACGCTATAGCCAGAATGACTTGGCCATTTCAAATTACATGTTAAGGAAACAAGAATCTATTTTGGATTGTTAGAGGTTTTTTCTTACCTGGAATGATCTCTTCAGCTGCCTTCTGTCCCTCAGAAGCAGCTAAAATTCCACATTTTCCACGTTGCCAGTAGCAGCTGCTTCGGCACTGTAGTGAAAGAAAACCCTTCCGTCAAACAATATAGTGTTTTATATTACAACATATCACACACACAATTGATCTTAATAAAACAAGGTCTTGCAAGGGCCTTCTAACAAGTGAAAGAATGCAGATTTTTTTAAAGCAGCGAGTCCATTTGGGTTGAGCTTGTAAGGGCAGTTTGCATGGCTTCCACGCCAGAGGTATGGCTGGAGCACACAGCATTGATGGGAACACTGGTTGTGAAGCCTGGGCTCTTGGTGGGCTCATGTGCCAGAGCCACAGGGTCCTCCAAGCCTCTGAGGTCTGGAAGCTCAGATCAGGGTCTCTCCCCACCCAGCTCCTGCTCCCCCAGGACTCTCAGCACCCCAGGTTTCTCCTTGCAACTCCTTGGATTATTAAGTCTCTAAAAGTCCATCTGTCAAGGAGCAGAAGTTGAAACCAGCTGCTCATTCCTGGAGAGCATCACCAGGCAATTATTGCCGTAGACTACCTCAAAAAGTCCAAGTTTCAATATGCCTTTGAGGTTCAGTGTGTTTTGAGTCAAAATAGGTGAGATGCAATGAAATGTAAAAATCCTTTGTACTGCTAAGCAATATTAATGGAGTAAAATGATTATAAGATTTAAAGACCCTTAAGGTAATGACAATTGAAATGGTAACAATTATAGTGATGAATGGCAGTAAAAGGTCTACATCAACCTGATACTGTGAACACAGGTTGAGAGATTTTCCACTTCTCGAGCTACTTATTCTGCTCTAATATATCCTACTTGCAACTATTGCTTCTCAATTTCCGCACACACCTTATATTCAGCATGGCAACTAATGACACAATTCTTAATCTTATTGACAAATACTCTTCTCATCCTCTGATTTCTGTTTTATGTTCTCTTCATTTCCTTTTTAGTTTACCATTAATCTCATTAATCATTATTTCTTCCCTGACTTCCCTTTGCCAGTGTTTCCTCCCCTATTTCTTCAGGTCTTAATAAGTTTGATGTACCATAATATTGGGGAGAGGGAGGAATATTCTCTGAAGTAGCACTTAACAAAGATAAGGTTAAAAGAGGGGCAGCAGGATCTGATGTCATTATATGTTCCAATAGTGCTAATAGTGCATGAGCAGGCGTGCCAGAATTCACCAGCTGTCCCTAAAGGTACAAGCCAGCTTTGTGTCTCCTCACATCATAGCCCAGTTAAACCTCTGTTGTAACATATCTCAGCACAAAAAGATTATAAAATCTGCTCCACTAGAACTGGAGCTCTACTTTATCTGCTTTCAGAAACACATTGCTCTGTAGAGATAACTAACACAGCACAAGTTTAATAGTATTATAGTATTTGTTGGAGCAGAGTGGATGAGCTTGCATAACAGGAGAAGATTCTTCACAGATAGACTAGAAATATAGACAACGCAATCTATCTATTTATATAGTGATATGTATATATAAATATATATGTACATAATAATATATATCTATAAATAATATTTTATATAGGGATGAACTATGATACTACAAAAAATAAGCAGAATTTGGCTTAAATTTGAGTCATGCATGGGAAACAGTTCTGGACATAGAAAGAGGGAAGAAACGAAGCCTCAAATTAGCAGGGGCAAGAAGATAATTGCACTGCCTCCAGCTAATAGAACAGCCATTGAGTTGCAGCTAATAATATCTGATCTAGACAGTTTCAAATGTTTAGGTTAATTGGCACCCAAATGCAGTTAGAAAACAACAGATCAAAATTTATTAGGAGCTACATTCTCACTCCCTGGGCCCACTATTAGGACAAAAAGCAGGGCCAGAAATTACAAAGACAACGAATTTCTAGGTAAGTGTGTGGATATAAAGAATCTGGATCCTTAATTTCGGCTATGTTCACCTGGGTGTGCAACTTCCAAGCCTTTGGCTTTTCGAGATTATCACATGTACCATTTTTATTGATTAATTCAGTGTCTGAAAAGGATTTAGTCTTGTCTTGGACACCCATCCAGGACAAAATGCCCCCTGCCTGCCTGCTGTGCCTGTGTCTCCCCATCTTCCCGCAGACCTTCAGCCAAAGCAGTTTTATATTGTAAAAAAAGTTCTCTGAAATTCTTCTCAGTCAAGCTGGTATTTTGTTAGGGCTTTTTTCCACCCAAGAGAGATTACATGACTGCTGACTTATGTGCATACTTCAGTTCTGCTGTCCTTATAATTTGTCTAGGTTGACAACATACGCTGTGTCCCACATCTTCAGTGAGCTCCCATAGCTGTGCCAAGTGCCACCAGTGGAAGATGATCCGGTGAAGGAGGCTTCAGGTCAGCAATCCAGCCAGATTCAGTAGCGAGTTCTGTTCTGGTGAAGTCTCTGTTATAAACACAGAAGCCCCTGACAGCAATTTACTTTGGCAAATTTTTGGAATTCTGGTTTATGTGGCCGGCTGTTGTAGGCAGACACATATTTCACACATTGTGCAATATATAACCAACAACACCACAGCTAAAAGTTTAGAACTGCTGCACATTAAGAAGAAAATGCTTCACTCTTCTCTTTAACCATTCATAATTTTACTGTTGAATAAAGTGTCTCAGATTTCATGCGGTCTCTCATAGTTTTCTAATATTGCCTGCTTTAGGCAGCCCTTGTCCTTGTGTAAGCTCTTGCACCTACAAAACTATTTTGCTTAACTGTTTATAAAACAACTTCTCAGTTCTGACACTGCCAGAAAAGTTTCAGATAAACTATCTGTCCCTCTCGTTGTTTCCTTATATGCATCAATGTTTTGGAAATGAAGCCAATTCACACAAATCAGACCTAGATTGTGAAGAGGCAGGACAGCTACAGAAACCAGCTGTGATGCACGACTGAAGCTCTGACTGGATAAACTGCAGCTGAACTTGAAAAGCCTAAGCACAAAAGATCTGAAGATATTTTTTAATAACCTGGCCTTGTTCTGAAGGAGATGTAGGAGTTAGAAAGGATAAAAAAAAATATATATGGGCAATATAAGCTGCACTCAGGCAAACTGAAGGCAGGATTTGATGTGGTTTTCTCCGCAGGCAAGTTCTTGGGTATGCAACAGTCCCACTCTGGGTCACTTTAGGCAACTTCTGCCATGCACAAAGAGATTCTGGAAGGAGGGTACACACCATGTAAAAGTACAATCCAGCTCACTATCATCCAATACACAAAAACAATTGATAGGAATAACGAGCTACCAGTCCAGTGGCTGAGAAGTTCACTGCTCCAGAGATGACATAGAACTAACATTTGCCAGCCAGGTAAACCACGTGAGCAGGGTTTTCTCTATCTTTCCACAAGACAGGATGATCCTCAGTGCTGCAGAGTTGCTGTCCTTGGTCTCCTTTTTTTTCTCCTTAGGATTGTTTATCTTTCCGTGTCTGTTTCTCCTTTTGAATCCTTGAGCTGCCAACTGTACCCTTCTCAGCAACCTTATCTCTGCAGTTTCACCTTTCTCATGTCACAGGCTCTGCTCTACATAAGCTTTTGCAGCTCTTTCTATCAGTTTAGCAGCTTTCTCAGAAGTCTAAGCTGGGGTTACACAAGCATGCAGTGTTCAAGCTGGGGCTTGGATCACAGACAGCTGAACCGCTGGGAGGAGGGTTACAGGTATGACAAGCTATTCTGGAAAAAAGCTATTGACATTACGTTATGAAAAGCTGTCTCTTTTATTGTCAGATCATGTTGCTGCGAGGGAGCAGAGAGCAACAACACACACTTAATAAAATAAAAGAACCTCTTTGCATCTCATTCAACTCTGACACAGCAGCGACGGCAGCAGAGGATTCATTGTTTGGGAGCGCTGATCACACAAAAGCAGATAGAAGTGTATAACAGACTCTTCATTTGTGCTAAGAAGTTAAGTAACAATAAGCCTACTTATGCCTGCAGATGGTTCAGTGCCTATAATGTTTGGTTTGGGTTTTAATGCAGAAATACCGAAACCTGTTAGTAGCAATGCTGAATGACCTCCTGCCTACAGTCAGTGATTTTCTTTTAATAGGAACACACAGTACAGAGCAGCTGATCGTATTTTGAGTCTCATTAGGCAGCCTAAATGAAAGGACAAGAGGCACTAGCTAACTGTTGCTGCCCTGACGAGCAATTAAGGATCCACCAGCCCTCATGGGTAAGAACGTGCATACTCTGGGAACACAGCAGCATAGGAAAGGTTGCTGTGTATAACCAGCCTATGCAACATGTGCCAGGTGTGACACTGCAGGAGAAGCACAGAAAGAAACAAAAGGCACAATGGATATCACAGCCTCGCATGTGGGACTGTGTGTCTTGTGAGATGAAGAAATGTCCGTATCTTACCACATAATTGCATCTAACTGCGTAAACCCACTGCTTTATTAAGTTGGATTACTATATCAGTGTTTTCTACCTTTTCTCAGTTGGCAGGCCCTTAAAAATGTTCCAATATTCTAATGCTGTAAATGCAAACCAACTTCTAATTAGCGTGTTTTTCTCAGTTATTCTTCTTGATCACTGAAAAAAATCACAAACCTCAGGGCAAGAAGTCAGGAGCCACTGAACTAGACCACTTGGCATCAGCACAGGTCTGCTCTTGGGCTGCTCCTATTCACACATAAACGGGGTTGCAAAAATAAATGTACAGTAAAAATAGTTAAACATTTTCAAAGTCCCTCCAGCTGCTGTGAAGAGAAATAAAAATGATAAGTCAAGCAGACAGAGCCACCTCCCTATAATGCTTTTTCTTTTTTTACTGTTCCGGGGTCTTTCCACTCCTCACAGTAAAGTTTGTCTTGCCCAACACATTATATTAAGCAATTGAATATCGGCCATCCTACAAAATTAACTAGGGTAAGTGTTTCTAGAAAACCGTTACAAAGGCTGCAAGCTTGTGGACATAGCAATTACTGAGCAAAAATTGCTGGTAACTTCAAAGCTTTCTGAAGTAACTTTGGAGGAGCTTATATATGTCAGATTCCACCTGCCTAAACTTATATCCACTGTTGCTTTGACATGACTGGAAGCATCACTACTCATGACAAGACACAGAGCATTATCTGTTTATACCAATGATTTTGACTCCTAAAATAAATTCTGAGCTGTGGGCCCTTCAATGGGGAGCACACTGTTGAAGGTTTTTACTTGCTACACTTCACCATCCACAATCTGGCTACAATGTGCCTTATGTGATCTGAAAATAAGGAGGGAAAATCTCAAGCTATCTTTTATGAAATATTGAATCCTACAAAGCGTATTTCCTTTGATTCTTTACTTTATTGATGATATTTGCTGATTGAAAAGTTACAGTAGTACTTGCCTCCACTAATCATAAGATCAAAGAAGTCTGTTAGGGTTTTAATTTTGGTAACACTTTTGAAGAATGTCTTCTGATTCGAGAAAACTAACTTTTCTCATCCACCTGGGCATTTTATTTTCGTCCTCCCTCCTGATGCCACTCTCAAAAGAAAAGAAAAATTAAACTGTCAAATCTTTCTTTCTCTAATTCTAAGACTTTTAAAGGTGGCAGAGGCTTTCATGGGTCTTTTCAAGTTAGCCTTAGAACCATAAAAAATTGACAGAACTGCGCAAGCAAGACAAATGAAGAGCGTGATAGATTTCTCAAAGTCTTGGTGGATAAAAATCAATGTAACAGGACATATATATGCTCTTGCCTCTGTAAGTGAAAGAAAACCTCTTCAGAGTCACCAGCAGGAACACCCCATTCCTCATCTTCCAGTCACAGCAGGTTTACGGTTTTGTGAGCAGAGGGATGATGTCTCCTGTTCAGTCCAGCAGTATCAGACCTGTTGATAGCGGTGATGTCCGTTAATATCCAACTTTATACTCCTGTAACCTCAAGGCCATTGTAGACTAATTGCTACCACACTTTCCGGATCAGAGGAATCCTATCCTGTTCCAGACCTCTCAAAGGTAATGTAACATTCACTGTTGTACTTCAGTTTTCATACGGGTATCTACCTCCTGAGCTGGATGGTAGAGTAAAATCTGAGGTCAACACAGAACAAACTGCAGTGCGATCTTATATAGGAAATGCTAATAGGTGACACGTAAATTCTTGCTGCACTCCTTACATAAGCCAACTGATCTTAATATACTATTTTTTTAGGGAGCTTGCCCTTGTTTAGACAGCTTTTTCCAAACAATAGGCAAAGCCAAATAGCATTGACTGGAATATGTGGCAAACTTAATTGCAAACCCCTGGCTGTGCCCCAGGGCTTCTGGTCCAACAAACAACTTCCCCCAGCCAGGCTTCCTTTTCCCCACCTTTGTTTGAATTTCAAGCACCTGGTCTCCAGAGGTCACAGATTTTTCAAAGAAAATCTCAGCAAGTGCAAAACAAAAAGCAACAAAGTAAACTGCTTTGTTACATGGAAGACTCCTTAGGCCCTCTGATTTATTCCAATGCCCAACAAACCTTTGCAGCAGGCTTTGCCAGTCCTCCAAAATAACTGTGCTGGAAATTAAGGTCTGCTCTGTCCTCATCCATAGGTGGAAGCTCTTTCTCCAGAGGGTCAAAGCACAGCTTCATCCGATGTTCCTCGGTGGTTCTGGGCTGGATTCTAAACAAAAATAAGATGCTTATGTTGGTTTCCTCACTCCTGAACTACCCTTCCCAAGGTACATCCCTCCTCCCGCAACAGCTACGAACCCAGCTGGGCCACAGTTTAGAAGTGAATGTAGCAGACTGTCGCTTGCTCCAGGAGCTACTGTGCCTGAAAAAGGAGGAGATACTTCAAACAAAATGAAAAGATGCTGGTTTTAGTGCTGAAAATAAGGTGCTGAAGTCCACAATCACCTTTACAGTGAAAAATCATTTCCATTTTAGATGTTAGGAATGTTAAACAGGAGTTTTGCCTTACCATTGAAACTGCAACATTTTATTTTGAATATCAAAGGAAACTTTTGATTTTTACTATGAAGCAGACAAAAAGGCACAATTCGAAGTTTGGACTCACAAATGAGTAACTAACTAATGGATGCAATGGTTTGCGACTCCTAGACCACATTTAGCAGCAGCAGGGTTTGTATTACAGGCTGTGATTCTTTGATCCCATAACCGTGGCACTGAGTGTAGGAAACCAGCGGCATGAATTGTGCTTCCTCTCCACCTCAGCTGCCTCAAGCCAAACTTACAGACAGGATCTGGGAAACACAAACTCCTTCATAGCGGCACAACATGAGGAACCCTCGAAAAATTTCCTGTTTCACTGGGACAGAAAAAATCTCTTTGTGAATAATTGGCATTGTGGAAGATAAAGGAAACAAAGAACCTGGGCTCATTTTCAGAAACAACCTGTTATATACTTAGCGTAAGAGCCTGCATTGGTCGTCAACCTGCTATAATTGTTCTGACAACATAACACACATTCTGGACGTTTTATGAAGGATTTTGTCTTGCAAGGCATCAAAGGCCACTGGGATATGTACTGCGGTCTAGCCTGGGTAGATTTAGGGTAATTAAAAATAATAAAAGAAAAAGAATAATACAATCTGACAAATGCTGATATACAATGTGAGAGTAGATGCAGAGCACAATGGCTTTTATGTTGCAAATTATGTAAATAAATAAATACACTTTTTGGTCAATTTGGCCGGAAAAATGGTCTTTTTAAAAACTACATGGGACCTTCTCAAGGAAGAAAAAGGTACCATTTTCTCTGTCTTTGAAAAAATTCACATGGGCATGTTATGTCTCTAAGCTATTTTATCCCTGACTAGCTAAAACTCTAAAAATTTTAAAATATTATATTTGTGTTGTTGTGGCAGAATGCAACCCCCCCTCTCTCCCCCTCCCTCCTTCAGTATGGAAGGAGTGGGCACATCTCCCTCTTTCTCTGCTATTTGAGGCTAACAGCTGCTTTTGTTTGGCCCCAGAGCACCCCGGCCAGGGCCATTAGGAGAAGGGAGTGTCAAGGCACACTGAGCTGTGCCCAGTGTGGGGGATGTTTGGAGGCTTCAGGGGCACCCACAGCCAGTGTGGGGGTGCAGAGAAGCTTCTAGAGTGCATACAGTCAGATCTGATCAGCCAGTATAAAAACAGGACTCTCATCGAGACTCCGCCCATTGTCGCGGGTCTCTCGGAGCACGAGCAAGATGCTGCCGCCGAGAGTCCCCTCCCCGCGATGGGGACTGCGCTTGCCTCGCCGCCACGGGTGTGAGTAAAACTTCTCGCAGGATTGCGAGTATATTTATACTCTTTGTGCACATATGCACGTATAACTTTCCGCGCTCCATATGAGAGCGTGTAAAATTAATCCTCGCACAATCGCGAGTGTATTTTCCTCCCGTGCACACTTGCACGCGTAACTTTCCGTGCCCAATACGAGCACGTGTATAAATTATTTCCTCGCACAATCGCGAGTGGCCGCCGAGAGCCCCTCGCACAATCGCGAGTGTATTTTCCTCCCGTGCTTCCACGTAAGCACGTGTAGGATTCCGTGCACACTTGCACATGTAAGTAAATTAACTCTCGCAGGATTGCGGGTGTATTATAAATTTACCCTCGCGGAATCACGAGCGTACACTTTCCGTACTCACTACGAGTGTGTGTATCTCTTTAAAATAATCCTGCACCGTGTTTAGGCAAGTGTGTACTCCTCCGGGACTCGGGGACGGCTCCGGCATTGTTTTGAGTGAAGCCACGTGCATGCACACTGTGGACCGCCTGTTGTACTAGTTGCTGCCCCTTAAATAATTTTCCTCAACTGATATCCGAACCTGTATTTAAGTCACTTTTGGAGTGCTAAAACCCTGTTTCTCACCGGTTTAATAAAAGTTGGTTTTGGACCTTGTTGTCCCTTAAATTAACCTACGGGATGCCTCCGTGACAGTTGTCTTTTGGAACTACCCAGAGTTCACCTTGATACTCAGTAATCATGCATGTTCCATGCAGATTTTTTCTTATTACTCCCCATACAAAAGTTGACAGTAAAAAAATTGCATCTTTTTGTATAAGAGATTATGACTGAGCGTAATAAAGCTGGAAGTGAAGTGGATTTGAGTGTTCACTGAACCAAATATCACATTATTTTTCCAACACTAGATGAATCCAACAGCAAATTCTAATCTGTCAAGTCACAATCACCATGTTAATGTGGCTCTGTGCTTATTTTTTCATTGTATTAAGTTGGATTTTTTTTAGCAGAATCACACAGCAAATATTTTTCTCACAATGCAGATTTGCTTATTTTGTCTCCTAGATCAAACATAAGCTACATGGTACAGGTGTGCTGATATGGTTTATTCATATTCTATCGAAAAAATAGTTAAAATATTGAAACTCTTCAAAAAAATCTTCAAAAAAATATTTTGGAATTTAGAATCGTAGCACTAAAGTAAATAGAGCAGCCACAGCATAAATGAATCTCACATGGAGGTCCATTCTAAATGATAAAATATTCCTTTGCAAGAAATTAACTGGTGAAATAATATATCCATTTATGATGACGAAAACATATTCAAAATTCTGAAGGTGGGGAAAAAACAACAACTGAGAATATTAATGCAAGGCACTCTGCCCTCAGATGCTATCATTGCTCTGTGTGAATATTTAGTATTGCAATGACTCTAGCTCGTATGACTTCTAAACCCACTTTTATTTAATAGCTTTTTTTACCCAGTTACAGATAACTCATTTTCCTTTCAAGAAAAATTTTCAGCATTACTTTCTTTCATTATTATATCTTCCAAAATCTTTTCCATATTCCTGTTTTCACAAGTCTAGCCATAGTTTATAAACTTTGGAAGTTTAACTACTCTAGTAAATTATAATACATCTAGTAGATTTTAAAATAAAAATGTGGAGAACGTGATCAATCTTAACTTTTTACCAAGTGTCAAGCACTATCTTAAAACAGAATTAATCTATACCTAGAGTATCCCCTGCACTTTGACATAGGAACATATGAATATATTGTGAGTGATACAGCAGATTAAATAGATAACCTTGTTTCACCTGACATAATTACTCCTATGGCTCCAGTTCAAGACACTTTCTCTGTTGAGGATGTTTTTAAGTGACTAAATCAATGATGTTTGGCAGATGCTAAAACACTTTGTTGAAAAACTCCTCAGCACAGGCTGCAGCACTTTGCTGACTGGGAACTCCTCATCATCCAAACCATTCGATTCACAAACCAACGAGGTAAATAAATACATAATTAAAAACGTAACAAACAAAACCCAAACAACAACAACAAAAACACAAAACAACAAAACCAACACACACAAATAACACGTGTTTCTTGTGACTATTACAGCTGAAATGCTACAAATTCTTCCTCATGTAATAAGATATTATTATCAATGGGAATAGATGTAATCAGGAAAAATAAAAAAGCTGAAATGAAGATCAATCACCAAATCGTCCTCTGGGTCCCTTTGTATCAATTCCTTTAACATTTGCTCAGGTATTTTGCCTGGCATTAGACTGTGACTAGCAATTACTTATTTCCAGATGTCCCTTTTTTATTCATTCACTTTTGCTCATAAAACATTTTAAATGTATTGATTGCCACTACTGCATACTTCTCAGTTTTAATTAATGACCTGTTCTCACCAATCTCCTTCCAGTAGTGTCAGCATGTCTACTAAAAGTTTTGCTTCACCAAAACATTGTATTTGTTCGTAGGATTTGATCTGGATGCACCTTTTAATTTACTCACGGTGAGCTCATTGGTGAGCTGTGTTATACTTCAGCTGCTTGGATTTTTAAACTTCTTTGAATATATGCAAACTCGACGAACTCAAAAGGAGTTAGTAGGTACTGGTGACTCATCTGTCTCTCTTTCAAATGCTTTTGAAGATGACAAATAAAGTTAAAGCGTACAGAAGAAAACCAGCTCAACACATGGCCTTCTAAAGCCAAGCTTTAAATCCCTCTGAGGATCTGAACTAGAGTTTGTCAGGGCTACAGCACAGATCCATCACCTGAGTCCAAGCAGGAGCAGTAAATAGCAGCAGCAGACCATTATTCTCTATTTAGACTACTCACTACACAAAAACCCACTACACTAGCTGCACTGAGAAAAAGACTTGGTGCGTAAGCCCAAATTAACTGATGTGAAAGAAAATTCCAGTGGAGAGGCAATCTCTGCTTCAAGCCAAGCTTCCAGGTCAACTTAAAGACAACTGAGCACCTCAGATAAATGAGGGAATGATGAATAAAGGAAAATGAGAAGTGAAGAGGATGGAGAGCAAAGAAACAGAAAGCGCTGCTGTTAATGCAGCTGTAGAGAACTTAAGGTTTTAAATTTATTTGAAAGTCACTATATACAGCGAGACAACAAATCAAAATATTCTGGTAGCAATGTATGGATCCTGAAGAACAGGGAAACTTGGGAATACCGATGCAGAATACGTCAGCTTGACAAGTCTTGCTTGGGCAAACAGCGCTACTAATATTCCGGCATGGACTGGAGGAAAACTATTAGGTACTGCAATACAAATCAATGGGAAGCTGATATATGCTTATTTGCCTAGCGCATAGCTAGGATATTTGGAGATGTCCATCATAGAAAATCAACTTGAAATGATTAAACAAACCAAAAACTTCACATTGTTCAAATTAAATTAATGGGTAAATAAAAATAGGCTTTTAACTTAGCTGCCTGGTGTCTCAGAGTCAAGTGTCAAAGCCTAGCTAGATGAAAATTTACTTAATATTTTAAGATAAGCACAGATCACAAAAAAACGGCAAAATGTTGATAACAAAAGATAATGTATTAGAGGCCAGAAAATGTAATAAAGCTAGAATCATAAAAATTCACGTGAAAAAGTAGCCAAGATTCTTCAGCTTCCTACAAGGCCATATGGAAAGAAAAAACACAAAGCACTCTCTTTAGGATGAAGAAAGAACTAAAGATAGTTTAGGTGTGCTCTCAAATTAATTTCCTGCTTTACTTTTCTATATGAATGAAAATTCTGAATGTTAAATCAAATGTAGGCAATACAAAGGGCAGAAGAAAATGGAAATGGAAGTCATAATATCCATTGTAAAACCGAAGTCCAACAGTTGATTTATTCAGAGAAGCGCAGATGCGGAAGCGCTGGCAGGCAATCTTCACAATTCTGAAATAACCAACATGGGAAACTGCAAGTCAGGTAGAAGAGATTCGTAATAAATCTATAAAAATCAGGAATGGTTTATATGTAGAACAGCAAACGCAATTTGTATCCCTAAGAATAGGGAAAGGAAGAGAAACACAATATCAGCAAACATGAGCTTTAGAAATGTGCAAACTGCTGAATAAAATCTGGAGGGAGAAGACAAAGGCTTAGAAACATGGGTAAACAGAAAATGGGATGAATTTGGTTGGGTTTAGTTTTGGATCAGTTTTTATTTGGTTGTTTTTCTCTCCCTGTCCCCCCCCCCCCCCTTTTTTTTTTGTTCTTCAGAAAGGTAGATTATTCTAGGATGATGAATATTTCATTACCTGCCTTTGATTAGGCTACTAATTTTCTAGACAAATGAAATAGGGTCATCTATCAGGACTTCAATCAAAACGTGATTGGATGTCATGTGGGAAAACATTAGTTAGGCTGGAAAAAGTGATTAGGAAACAGTTGTGACGAAGGTTAGGTATGGTTTAACAGCTGGTATTCAAGATCTGAAAGGAAATAACTAATAGAGTTCATCCAAGATTGATCTTGGGACTACTACTATTCAATAAATGAATTAGCAATTCTGGCAAAAATGTAGGACCTTGCTATTGAAATCTGCTGCTGACACAGAATCGGTAAACAGCCAGTAGTGTGAAAGGTCTGGCTAAAATATTGGAACAACTGGAAGAGTAGAAAGAGAGAAAATATAATTGTGATGTATTCTTGGAAAGGAAAACACAACAACACCAGAGAATGTATTTGAGACTGCCATAATTAACAAAATTTGAAAGGGAATCTATACCTTACAAACTTTTTCAACTACACGTTGTCAGAAGGCAGAAAAAGAGCCCATTAAGATAAAGCAGTGACTGCAAAAGGACAAATGTGTATAAGCCCAGATATCAACTGGAAATTAGAAGAAGGTTTTCAAACGCCAGAGGACTGAATTATTGGAACAGCTTCCTGATGCACTGTGGGGCTCCCCCCACTCCTCACTAGGTAATTCTAGGTTGGATCTTGAAGAGTTTCCAAAAATAATCTACATTTCAGTGTCTGCAGTCAAGGGAGATGGACTGAATGACACAGGCAGCTCTTTCCAGTCCAGTGTTCCTAATATTTGGAAACAGAGTGAGGAGACTTAGGACTTAGAAGAGCAAAGGCTGGTGTCAGTGTTTTAAACTAACTCAGAGGAATGAGATTTGAGAATTCAATTGAGGTTGAATAATGGATGGGTTTGATGCTAACTACAGGTTTTTCTTGTTTGTGCTTATAAATTACTTGATAAAGGAATAAAAATTACTATTGACTTTGTGCACTATCATTAGGCATCATGTGTTAATCAGATATTTTTTGCTGTCTTGCAGTAGCCAAGATGGTTTAGTAGGACCCTGAGCTCAGAGTTTAGTTTTTCCACAGCTGGTTTGTCAATCTCTTTCTAGAGAGATTAGGATTACTTCCTGCAATACCGACCACGTTTCCTAAAATGAACCAACTCCTTGTTATTGTGCCTTAAAATTAGACCAGAAAATTTTCCCTTTCCCATTTAAATGACATTTGAAGATCATGCTAACACACCAAAGCAGGGGAATGCAAAGCTCAGGCCTTACATTCTGTTCTTAACCAACACTACCGTGACTTTTCTGGGAAGCAATACAAGTAAGAATAATACTTATCACTTGCTGTTCACTGTGCTTTTCATCTTCAAAGCGCTTTACAAACGTTTACTGCTAGTTAATCTGGAAAAAGTATGATTTAAGACCAGCTTCTGATAGCCTGTGTGACAAAGTTAATGTCATTTAAATCGAGTCTGTTTGTATTTAATAGGATAGAACTACAGTACTTTAGTTTAAACACTATTGTTCCATTAAAAGCCAATTACAGAAATTCAGCCTTCCTTGAATTCATAGAGCACAGCTTTTCATTTTCAAAAAGATCTATCTAAATGCTTCATCCGAATTTAGGCTTCATAATTCTAACTAATTGCATAACAGTCTTTTCACCCCGCTGCATAATGCAATTCGTCATGAGGAACTAAAACCTCGGCGCCGCACTCGCCGGCAGTACCGCCTGCCAGCACCAGATCGCGCTCAAGATATTTTAATTTATTGTAAGGATCCCTGTCTCCTGGCTGGTCCCTGCGTGGGGTGCTCCACACCAGACCCTTGGGCACTCCCACAGAGAGTTTCCTTACGGTTCAGCCGGTAACAGATTAATTTATGTGTGCAAAAATATAATTTCAGACCCATAAAAAACGTTATTTTTTCAATACTAAACAAAGGCATAGCAGCATTTACTTATTTTTCATCCAGGATGGAAAGGCAACTTTGGGATTTAAATTCTGATAGGTGTGGTTTATGCTGATAATTCGATGTTAAAAATAAAATCAAATGGTAGCACAACAGACTGAAGACCACTAAAGCAAACACTTAAAAAACAACTTCTAAATATTGTTATTAAAAGTAACCATGTGGATTACATTATAATATACTGACTTAGTGACCGTCACTGGTTTGGATAGTTCTCTCAATTTTTTTTTTGATCTGATACAAATTAACCCATTTTAAAGGTTTTCTGTTTGTGTGAAACTTCCTTTGCTACATCTTTCCTGACCCCAAATGAGAGAATGCGATCTGTGGGCTGATCGCATCCATTCGTTTTATGAGATGCCAAGAAGCAGAGCTCAGACAGGAACCAGCGGGGTGTAACAACTAAATAACCACAATCATTATCTGTGAAAATCTTGTCTGCTCTCAGGTGCAGTGAGGCTGTTCCACTGGCAAGGATTTTAGAGACTGAAAACACAAAGATAGTAAAAATGTAACCTGAACATGGACTTAGTAAGAAGATGCAACAGGACAACCAAGAAGTAGGAGAAAACTGATCTGCAAAGGGCAGGTAGGGTTTGGAAACTGAAACCACTACCTGCACCTCAGCACAGAGATCTCATGTATCACATCGCGTGTGAATTACCCATCGGCAAACACCACCAGACCTGACGCAGGTGTCACCGTGACAGGTGAGGGTGCCACCACCGCAGTCCCAGGCCACATGGGAGGCACATGTGCTGAACGTGGCCGGGGTTTCCATCTAACCCTGGGCTCTGGTGCTCAAAACTTTATTTCCCCTTTCAAGGTCACAGCATTACAAGTTTGTCAATCCTGCAGCTTGGAAACGCAGGAACAAAAGTCTCATGCTGATCTTAAAAACAGGTCTGGAGCATATTCATTAATTTACGTTATTAAATTGATATAACGTCAGAGTTATTTAGAGACAGATTCTCCAGCCCTGTGGGTTCCCAGCACATTCAGGCACCATCACCCCCGGTCCTGCTCGCCCCATGGTGCCCACAGCACCTGCCCAGCTACAGCCCCGCACAAGGAGCCCACTGGAATCTGATGCTGTCCCCACAGCCATTCGAGGGGACACTGTCCCAGGCTGGCAGCCCCGTGGTGTCCCCCGGGCAGGCCGGGGGCCCAGCCAGGGCCGGGCTGTCCCACCGTGTCCCCTCACAGCCGGGGAGGAGAAACACGTTGAGTTTCCCCGCAAGGCCCACGGCTTCCCACCCGTGTGCGGGTGACAGATCTACCCGAGAGTCACGGAGCTGCGACAGGGGGTTTCCTACAGAAATGGAACTGGGGAGGGGAACATTAAGCCAAACCCTTCACCTGTCTTTCACACAGCAGAGCTGGCGGCCATAGCGGGGCCGGGTTGCGGAGACTCCCTGAGGGAAAGGAACCCCGGGGCCGCTTCCCCACGCTCTGGCCCCGAGAGCCGCCGTTCCCCTCCGGGCAGGGCGGCGAAAGGTGGCTGCGGACGGAGGAGGCGCCGCCGCGGCTTTAAACTCGCCGGGAAGGGAAGGGCAGGGTAGGGTAGGGCCGCCCCGCCCGGGGCAGCGGGGTCTTCTCAGCGCCCGGCGGTTTCGCGCCGCCTCCCCCTCCACCCCCCTCAACGGCTTCTCCTCAACTTTAGCCCGGCCGGGCGCCTCTTCCGCCCCGGTGGCACCATGGCCGGCAGCGGGGCGGCGGGCTCCAGCCCTCGGGACGGATTGTGAGGGGACCCCCGCCTCTGCCCCGCGGGGGGAGCCGCGACCGCCCGGCCCGGCAGCGCCGCCAACGCCTTTTCTTCCTTCTTCCCGCCTCCCGCCCGCCATGGCCGCCCGCGGAGCCGAGCGGTGCGGCGGTGCCGGGGTCTCTCCGCTGCCTGGCAGCGCCCCGTGAGGGGGGACAAGCGGGGCGGTGTGTCCCTGCGCTCAGTCCTGCCCGCCCCCCCCTCCCCACACCTCCTCCCCGGAGCGGAGATGTGCGAGACCCGTGCGAGGGGAGTCGCCTCCTAGACCGGCAGCCAGGATGGTGCACCTGCAGCCCCTGCCCCTCATCGTGGTTCAGGGCGTCCTCCAGCTCGTAAGTCTCCTTCCCCGCGTCCCTCTGCTCCCCCACCGCAAGACTTTAGGGAGAACCGGCGCCTTTTCCCGCCGGGAAGGCGCGGTGTCCTCCGGTGGCAAAGGCAGGGCTGGCTCCGAGCAGCCTCCCACAGCCCCACACCTACTCTTATTTCGGGTTTTAATTTTTTTTTTCTAAGTGTGCTTTTCCGCGCGTTTGCTGCTTGGCGGGCTCGTTCGGAACCGCGGGGCTCTCGGTACCCGAGCAAAGAGCGGCCCCGGCAGCCGGGGCTGCCCCGGTACCGCGGGCAGGTGTGTTTGTGAGGGCGACACCCCGAACTGCCCGTTCCCGACAAGTTCTTTTGCTGTCCTCAAGTGCCTCTTCCCGTGTGCGGGACACGGCGGGTTGTGTGGGCAGAGTCACCTGCGCTTTGCGAGCTCCCCCGTTAGTGCCGCCGTTCTGCAGCGCAGGCGAAGGGTTTTGGTGTAATTCGTGTTACCAACACGCCTGGATTAGGTGCTGCACGACGTGGGGGAATTGGGGGCTGACGTGAGGAGGTGAAATGCGGAGCTCAAACCTGTGTAATGGGGAAACAAAGCGCTTGGAGTCAGGCGGAGAGCAGAACTTGTCCCCAAACCAGCGAATTATCCTGTTTGAGGGGCATTAATGCTAGAAAACAAATGATCTAAATCCTCGTTGCAATTTAAAAAGAGAGAACTTGCATTCGCAAACAAGTTAGGCGGTCTTCACTTTAAAACGTATTAGTAAAATGCTATTTTGAAATTGTTTAAGGAGAGTGTTGTGTTTTGTTTTGTATTTTACTTCCATAATTCGTGCTGCAAAAGTTATGCCTCCCTTCGCCAGCTGCCTTTTAGCTGAAAGTTTGTCACTGCAGTCAATAGGGAGTGTGTAATAAACCCTGAAGGGATTAAACACCCTCCTTAAGAACTGGAGTCTAATATTACCAGCGTGAGTTGATTGATTAGTTTTTGAGGAAGCTTATGTCAAATTCTAATCCGGTTTTGGATTGTGCTTGTCGTGTAATGTTTTTTGCTCCAGCACTTTATCATAGGAATGAAGTAGCGAGCTGCAGTCCTGCGATAAGGCACACATTTCTTTCACACTCCTATCCTTTTGGACAAGAAAAGGCTGTTTACATTCTTCACATCCTTGCAGCCCAGTTCCCAGCTAAACAGGGGTGAGCAATGGGAAAGGAAAGCAGTAAATGGATTACAAAGTTGCTGAGCAGAAGAGAACTAAATAAAAACACTCCTTCTTCATACCTACAACCTCTCTCTCACTCACACCCTCCCTTTCGTGTGTGTATATATATATATATATATATATATATATATATAAACAGATATCAAAGGGATTGATTGAAACTTGTATCAACAGGGATCGCGTTTGTCACACACGGTGTTTTCTGGATGGTGTTGGGAAGTCGCTTGCTGTGGTCTTACATGCTTGGAGTGAAGGTTGAGTACAGAAGCGAAGTGGCTGTCTTGAATCAAACGAAAATAATGTGTAGTCAGTGCGGGTTTTCAGGTGGATGTGCCGCTCAGCTCACCCAGAAGTATTCTTTTTCTTTTCTGCGTTCTTTATATACAAACCAGAAAAGTTTTGGAGTCAATTAGTTTCACGGCTTACATACATCAGCTTAAATAATAAAGCAAAATGAGAATGTGTGAGGTACTTTTAAAGCATTTTAGGCATACCTTTTAATGCTGATCTATTACTTAGAAGTTGTGTAAATACTACGACTGCCAGAACTTCTGGTTCACATCTGGTTAAATTTTCAGCTGCTTATCGAGTTTGGAAATGTTTGATGTCAGTGGTAATGCACTGAATAAAAGTCTCTGTGCTATTCTTTGTTCTCTGGACAGTATTGGAGTGCCTGATGCCCTTCTGGAATCTAACTAGCATTTTAGCAGGCAGACATTGGTGATACTAATTCTTGTCTTTTTAAAAAAATGATTTTTTAAACCAAAGATCAGCTTGGTTAATAATAGTACAACACTAAAGGCTCATCATTTCAGCCAAGAAAGAAAAAAATGTGGGTTTCAGTGCTGCGATTCAGCAGCATTCTAGTAACCCAGAAATGCTACCATCAACCCTTCCTGACGGTGCAATCTTAATTTTTTATGAAATCAGGGACATTAGAATGCAAAATATTTTGACACTGCATTTTAGTGAATGTAGAAGTACTTTTTAAACTTAAAAAGCTTGCTTGGCTTTCAGATACCCGAGTGTGGTATGTACGTACCTACTTTTTAAAGATGCACAAATGTAGGATAAAATAATATGTAAAACTTCACAAATTTGAGGAGATGCTAAAGATCATGGTGGACAATCTGGCTGAATTTCTGAAAGCGGTGTTAGGTGATTGTTTGTGTGCTGTATCAAATATTGTTTAATCAGAAGCTCATGTTTAGTACTTCCTTAATACAGTATGGATGTGTTTTTGTAGCGTATTCTTGGATTATTATTTTGATTAATAGATGGTGTACTGGTATGCATGCAGTATGAATACGTATAATGTTCTTAAACTCCTTTGCATGTTTGGGTGTATTAAACAGCAAGGAAGCCTGCTGTTGCTTCAGTCGAAGGTACCAACTTGCTTCTGTATAAGTGCATTTATCTTAAAACTCAGGTTTACCTTATGTTGTCCATATAGATCAAAACAATCAGTTGCAATGCACAGTCAGTACATGTCTGGGCTGTTATTGATAAGAAGACCAGAAATGGTTGTATTGTATTATATTAGCAGGTACTATTGCTTTACTATTATTTTTCAGTAAGCTCTTTCAATTGGCACATAATTGCTGAATGCCCTGTTAGTTGTCTCTTCGTAAATAACGGGGGTTACATGTTGGGGATTGAAAAGACTGAAGTGTTAGGGTTATATGGTTTATATTGTGCCTTCTAGTGCTTTGTTAAGTTAGTTTTAAATGCGTTAAAGGGATGGGGCTTCTGCTACTTCCTTGGGAATATTATCAGTAATTTTAAAGAAATCTTCTTTAAAAGAATTAAAAATGTTGTCAGTAACCTGCGTTTTCTTTTCACGTTATTAATTAGCACCTTTAAAATGTCATATTTCACAACATTGTTTGAAACAGCTTATGTGAGGTCTTCAAAATGTGTGAGATTTCCCCCTTTCCCTCAAGAAAGAAAAAGGAGGGAAAAAAAAGGGTTGCATACAGGTTTTGAATCAAGAAGCAGAGTTTGCTTCAGCAGTAGACACTTTCCTTTTGCCTTGGCAAGGTACAGTCACAGACAGGACCTGTGGTTCTATAGGGTAATGGGGCACCTTAATTATTTGTTTATTAATTTCAGAGTGCAAAGATGTAGGAATAAAGGATTACAGCAACATTTTCTAGTGTCTATAGTTAAAGTTGCATCAGAATTCCTATCAAGAAACTGTCTCATAACATTATCAGAGTTGTCACCATGTTATAAACCCAGGAATCAATTATTTTATAAAGCCTTAAAAGCAATTAATTTTTCCCAGTAGTGTTTGTGTAGATGAGAAATAATTAGAAAAAAGACAAAGTACATTATTTTAAGATTATTTTTTTCTCCTCCAAGATTAAGTATAGCATTTGATATGAGGGAAATACAATGACAGATTATATTTGTCTTGGACTTCTCAAGGACTGAGATTTTTACCCATAATGAAAACTATTTTGTCAAACAATTAAGCCAAATTTTTTACAGAGTTTTTTTTTTTAAAACTGAGTTTAACAACTTGAGCTGAGAAGAACATTTATAACTTGCTGTAGTACAAGACATTACTTCATATGCAGAAATAGCTTGAAAACTGAGATAAAGCTGCATTTCCATTTAAAATATGTACACCATGTAGGGCATAGAAACACAGAGTTATGTTCCTCCTGGCTACTTTAATTTTGTCTCCTTAGCCCTGCAAACGTGGTCTGTGTAACATGCCCTTGCAGTGAGAATCAGAAATAAGCCCCATGCAAAACTCCCAGCTCCGTTTCGGAAAGGTAAACGCTTCCCTCTGGTCATCTGGACGTGCACAGGTGTAATTCCATCCCTCTTGAGTTCAGGGAGATCTTTCTCCTGAAATATACTGGGCCCAACATCTCATTTATTTTAGTATAGTTTGGTATTTTTCTTGATGCTGTAGGCATTGTAAGCCTCCATCTCATTCTTGTGTAATAACAGAAGCAACCCAAGGAGTGCGGGCTGTTGGAAGCTGAAGACAGCTCAACAAATGCTGGTTTCAGCAGTTGGAGAATTTATTATCCTGAATGAGGAGTTGTGGCTTAAAGTGGATGGGGCTAGGTTTAGTTTACATAGGAGGTTAACATGCAACACTAAACCCAGCTTGTCCTGACGTCACATCTTTTGACCTAGTTCTATGGAATTGGTGACTGATATTTTTCAGTTCATTTGTAGGTTGACTGGGGCACTGAAAGGTTAGAGATCCCATTTTAAACCTCCACAGCGAGTCTGTTTGATGTCCAACAGACCGCGAGACACCCCAGGCTTCCCTTGCATATAGGGCATGTAAAATCCAAGTCTCAACCTTCCCATCTATAATGTGGAAAGTACTTTTCTGTATCTCAAAGTGCTTTACCATACATGTCAGAGATGTGCTGTAAGTACTACTTATTACCGGTAGCGCAGTGTAGCGGACAGGGAAATGAACAGGAAGATTGATGGAGCCCAAACACCAAATTGGGATGTGCTGATAGTCCCACCTTTCTGGTTTGCGTCCTTGGTGTCTGCAGGGAGCTGGAGCACAATGGATAGAAAGGAAGTCACCATAGAAATCACTCACTGCTCTGGATTTTCAGGGCATCAAGACTCAGAGAGGTACAACTGTGCTCTAGGTGTGCAGAATTCCTCAGATACTGTTGAAAATTTTACCCTTAATCAACAGTTCACAAAGAAAAACATACAGAAGCAAGAGCTGCTTGACGTGGGATGGGAAGGGAGCACTGGGCAGTAACCCTTACCATGATCTGTGGGTGAGGTGTTAACATGTATTTGGCTCGACTGTTGAATAAGACGTGGTAATTCATGGCATTTCTGCACTAAGGAAAGATCAGTGCTAGTCTGTGCTGAATGGTTTAAGACAAAAGCTGTAATTCCATAAGTGTGGGTTGTATTTTAGTCTCTTCTGCCGCGCAGAGAAGACTGTTGCTTTCAGTCTTTCACGCACACTTGTCCATGTATCAAAACCCAATCCAGTGAGGAAAAAGGAATAATACTTTGCCTTCACAAAGTTGCTGTGATGAAGTGACTGTTTAAAAGCAAGTGTACTCCACAGAACAGTGCATTTGCTCTGTTAGTCTGTCTTCTAGTCCCAATTTTCGCCCAACTCTTAAACCCACCACTTGGCTATACCCACTATACAGCAAAAATAGCGGCCTTGAAATTTTTACTAGATCAAATCTTGCAGAACTGGAAAAGAGCAAAGTGAAAGTTCCCATTCATGTGGCTATGATAAGTTCATCCTGGACTTGATTTCCAGATGTCCTATTTTAGGGCAGCTTTGACCTTTCACTTCAAATCTTAAATATGCTTTTGTGTATTTCCCTGACCCCATTCAGCATTCCCATTCTGGTTTCGCATTCTCAATTTCCCACCATGTTTCTAGGTGTAGTCTATATAGTTTGTTTAGGTAGTTAACGAATCAGAGTTGAAGAAAATAATAGGTGGAGCTGGTAGTAGGTTCTGCTTCCAACACTAGTCTAATTAAGAGTGGAGAGGGAATAACGGGCTATGAAGATGGGCCCACAGTTAAGACCAAGTAGTTTTGTCCTCACAGCAGAGATTTCAGCGCTGGTATGATGCTCTGCTCTCCCTGGCATGGCAGCGCTTACTGTAAATACATAATTTGAACGACTTGACTGTAATTTAAGGTAGAATTAAAGAACATTAAGAGCTGTAGTTCTTGAGATGGGTTTTCTCTTTGTTCCAAACGATTGGTAGTAATAGACGCTATTATTAGCAGGGAAGTGAAAATGAAAGAATAGGGAGAAATAAAAAATAAAACTAGGAATCTAATGTCTCTAAAATCAGTTTTTATGTGCATTGGGACCAGTTATGGTTATTGTGTCATTACAGTGCAGAGTTGAGGTTACTTTGAATGCCCTAATTCTGCTTCTCCAGATCTAGCATGTTTGGTTTATGTTCATGGTAAGTCGAGAATTTCATGACTTTATAATACTTGATTTTGCTGATGACCAGGTATTTCTAATACCATGAATCCACCAGGATTCCACCTTAATGTCTTCTTATTGTACCCATTATCTAGGAAAATACAATACTGTGCATAGAGATACTTCTATATTTTTTCTGTTATTATGCAAATATAATGGCTGTTTATGGTTTTAATGGAGAAGGAGTCGGTTGTGCCTGAGCTGACGAAACAAAGCGCTGGGACTTGGCTGAAGGAGTAAGAGGTGAATATGAGGGAGAGGAAGAAGATGGAAATAAACCAGTTCTATAGGCAGATGGAGTGAGCCTGAGCAGTTCCTGCAGGAGAGGGACAGACAGACTGACGGTAACAAAGTACTCCCAAGTTGAATTTTCTCCTTACTCCAAGCAGTTGAGTGGTTCTTAGAAGAAGAAACGTTAGAGTTTGTAGAACAGGAATAGGTACATAACAGTAGCTTTGTAATTGGACTTCATGGTCCTTTATGGTCAGTATGTATTACATACATGTCATCATTATTTTGTGTAACTGAGGAAACAAGCGCTGTGTAAGTGTAATAAAATAGAGCCTTGGGGTACATTAATTGGTGTTAATTGATGTGACTTATGGCTTAGGATTTTTAACCCATGACTATTAAGGTGATGCTGCATGTGTTTTTCTGAGTTGGATTTTAATGCTGTACCACATGCTTTCCTCAAATAAAATTCTGATATATCTACATTTTTAGTACAATAACACGATAGTTTGGTATTTTTTTGTATTTTTATGTGTTTAAAGTACAATAAACTGCATGTGGGTTATAGACATCTTAGAGCTGTGTATTTGGAAACTGAGCAAATTCAGGGTTTGTACTAAACAGAATATGTGAATGACATAAAGAAAAAGCTTTAGCCCTGCCCTTAAGTAGCACTTTGAGGAGGAAAACATAAAACATGGAAAAAAACCCCTGAATATCTTTATAATATATTTTGATATAATTTCAGGACAAAGTATAATTATATTTATTTCATATACTGTGAGGCAGAGGTCACATTATATGATTTTGTGATTCTGTGAGGCTGTGGTCAACATGACCACATGCAAACTCTACCGTACTTCTTGGTTCATGGGGTTCGACCCAAAACCTTGCCACTAAATCTTGCTGAGACCAAAGCAACAAGGTTTAAACCTAAATAGGTCTAATCAACCTCCAGGTATAAATGCAGATTTAAATACAGGGGAAACAACCGTATAACTGGTGGTTGTAGGCCGTGTAGCTGTGTATTCCCATGTGTCACAAAGGTTAGTATTGCATGTGAGAAACTCAGCTCCGTATTTCACACATTTTAATGTTTAATTTGGGGATAGTTAAGAAAATCCTCCTCTTGTACTTTGTTCTCTTATGGATTCTTAAAATACACTTTTAGTTCAGAGCCTCCTTGGTTTAAAAGCAAAGTACAAAATCCTCTAAGACATTCAGAAACATAAATAAGTTAAAGATGAAACTTCAATCTTGAAACTTAAAAATGATTAAAGCACACTGCAGCTGGAAAAAAAACTGCTGAACCTTGACTCTTGATAGGTTGGTAATGGGACATTTTTGTAGTGACAGAATGTGGGGCGAGGAAGAAACGAAGAGCAGTTCTTTGGTTTCTTGAACAAGCAGTGTGCCAGGGAGAAGGGTAAAACCTATCTTGTTTCCACTCATTAAACTAACAAAATGCTAATCAGCTTTGTGGAATGATTCGTAGTAGATAATATTACTTCTCACTGTGGTACCACTGAAGATGAGGGTGTTTTAGCCTGGACCACTTCAAATTAGATGATTGAACGCTTATATGTGACAATCACTAGCTAAATTGCACCTTGCTTAACAGATGAAGTTTGTCCACTGGCTGATTTCACTTCTGTGGCCATTGAAGACTGGGAAAAGACTGTTGCTGTACTACTTGTTGGGTTGGGACAAACCCTGTGATACAGCTGCCGTTTTATGCCACACTTGGCTTTATCCTACCGTGTATAGTCATCAAGTTAGTCTTACAGTATTGGAAACATCCATTTTTGAGTTAATTTTGAATCAAACTGCAGGGTCTTCTGTGTGGAATGACAAATCTACCGCTCTTCTCTGCGTTCCTCTGGCTTGTCTCTGGCCCTCCAAAGGCTTTTGGCAAGCTGCGAGCTCCCTGCTTTGTCACCTCTTGTTCTCCCTCTCTGCTTCGTCCTCCCAAAGTTATTTTTCCACACAGAGAATTCTCAAATCCTTTGGCAGAAGCAGCGGCTTCCTCACTTTCCCATTGGATCCAAAGTGTGGTAGCCAGGGTCAGGTAGAAAGACTATCTTCCTGTCTACTGGTAAGCAGAAAAAAATACTTCAACTTTGCTTTTTTAAGCAAAACATACTGTATCGGTACATGAAACAAATTAAATATCTAGAGCCACCTTTCCAGAATCTATTAGTGGTCATTAGTTTGCCCCTTGTCTGTCCAAACTCTCTGGTAGTGGATCAGTCCTGAGACTTTATTGGCTTTGCGTCCTAGGTTGTATAACGTAGTTCTAGAGTGTTTCCGTTTAAAATTGTCCATTTTTAACTCGGTTGTTACAAGGTGAAATCTGAGTGGATATCCACTATTAAAGCAATAGGGTGGAACATGATGTGGGGGCTATCATACTGCCTTTTATTTTTTAAGGAGCAAGAAATGCAGGTTCTTCAGACTGTGCTATTTCTCTAGAAAGCTTATTTTCACAGTATCACAGTATGCTTGGGATTGGAAGGGACCTCAAAAGATCATCTAGTCCAATCCCCCTGCTGGAGCAGGAACGCCCAGGTGAGGTCGCACAGGAACATGTCCAGGCGGGTTTGAATGTCTGCAGAGAAGGAGACTCCACAACCTCCCTGGGCAGCCTGGGCCAGGCTCTGCCACCCTCACTGAGAAGAAGTTTCTTCTCAAATTTAAGCGGAACCTCTTGTGTTCCAGCTTGATCCCATTACCCCTTGTCCTATCATTGTTTGCCACCGAGAAGAGCCTGGCTCCATCCTCATGGCACTCACCCTTTATATATTTATAAACATTAATGAGGTCCCCCCTTAGTCTCCTCTTCTCCAAACTAAAGAGCCCCAGCTCCCTCAGCCTTTCTTCATAAGGGAGGTGCTCCACTCCCTTAATCATCTTGGTTGCCCTTCGCTGGACCCTCTCCAGCAGTTCCCTGTCCTGCTGGAACTGAGGGGCCACAACTGGACACAATATTCCAGATGTGGTCTCACCAGGGCAGAGTAGAGGGGAAGGAGAACCTCTCTCGATCTACTAGCCACCCCCCTTCTAATCCACCCCAGGATGCCATTGGCCTTCCTGGCCACAAGGACCCAGTGCTGGCTCATGGTCATCCTGTTGTCCATCAGGACCCCCAGGTCCCTTTCCCCTACACTGCTCTCTAATATGTGATTTCCCAACCTATACTGGAACCTGGGGTTGTTCCTGCCCAGATGCAGGACTCTACACTTTCCCTTGTTAAATTTCATTAGGTTATTCCCCGCCCAACTCTCCAGCCTGTCCAGGTCTCTGGATGGCAGCACAGCCTCTGGTGTGTCAGCCACCCCTCCCAGCTTGGTGTCATCAGCAGACTTGCTGATAGTACACTCTATTCCCTCGTCTAAATCGTTAATGAATATGTTGAATAATATTGGCCCCTTCTGTCACCCTCTCCCTGTCAAGGTCTTGCTGTGGCAGTGAGGTCTGGGGTGTAAAATTTACATCAAGACCAGGAGATACAAGAAACTCCATTTCCACCACATCTGCATTCTGAGGGCACAGAAGGTTTTCGGTTTCTTTACCTTTTCTCTCCTTCCCTTTAGAACCCAAAATCCCAGATTTTTAAAATTTTTTCTCCGTACAACAGTTCTGGTGAAATAATGGATGATGTTTCTCCTTCAAGTTCTTAAAAACTGGGAGAGCTATCATCATCCATCTCGTTCTTCGAGCCTCTTCTTATTTTTCTTCTCACTAAACCTCAGTATCCAGTTCCTGGCACCTAAGTGAAACCAGCTTAAAATAATACCAAGGTAGCTGAGTGTCTGACAGGAGAATAAATTCATTGTTAAGACCTATTTGATTTAAAATAAATGAAATGCCTCTAAATGTAAGAATGAAGAAACATGACATACCTCATACTCAGATCCATCTTATGGTATTCACCCCCTAATCCTTTTATTCAGATATGCACAACCTGTGTATTATCAGCAGTGGACAGCCTAACACTGCTGTGACTAGGGAATTTAAACTCCACATTTTTATTTGACAAAACATTTTTGTGGGTATTGAATGGGATCTGTTACTCTGCTTGCTTAGACTGAAGGTTCAGTGTCGCTGTTTTTAATACTTGGTGTTGAACAATGGGGGAAGAAATGAATTAAAAATAGCTAACTTTGTATTTATGATGACTAAGAACATTCTGCAGGAATTTGCCTCTAGTGAGTTTGCAATATTCTTTCAGTGAACAGTACAGTTATATTTTTTTGGTCGGAAAACAAGAATAATATAGTGAAAACCAGAAATATAATAGGTATTGTATCTTTGGGTTTTGATGGATTGAATTGTCTTGTCCAGTTCAGTTAAACTACTAGTTTTATTTTTAATTGATATCAATAAAGCTGGTAACTGTGAAGAAGATTCAACTTGATGTTCTATTTAGATACTAAAACCGTAGTCCTGATAACACAAACCAGTAGTCCCTTAACTGACTTGTCCCATGCCAATGATATTAATCTCCGGCTGTGCGTTCGGGGAATATTGAGATAAACCCGACTGTGAGCAGGTATCAATAAAGCCCGCTCTACTATGCATATGTGCCCTGTGCCCCAATTTTTGCCTTACCCACTACAATTATTTAATAGAAACCTAATTATCCTTGAGATCATCAGTTCTGTCAGATGCGATTGAAGTGCACAGAATGGCTGAGCAGTGATTTGCGTAGGGCTGATGTACAGCTGATGGGCGACAGCATCATAGGAAGCTTGATTTTTCTTAGAAAATGGGCTAAAACAATATTTCAAACAGAAATGAGCCTGAAAGCTAAACCACACCTGAATCTCAGTCTAAAGTTCACCAGGATTTCCTGGGGTGGCCACATTTCAGGGTTCTGGTTGTTACTGTATAGCCATGTCGAGGATGCAGAAGACATTTTAATCTTCCCTTGGCCATAAAGAAAATGTGGGCTACTGTATAATTAATTTGGTTCAGGCACCTCTTCAAAATACTCACTGGAAAAGAAGTAGTGATCAATTTTAGTGGGGCAACAAAAGTGCACAAGCAAATGTATGTGGTTTTGTTTCTGTTGTGGTTTTTTCCCCTACCACACTCATTCCTTCTCTTTGAGAATAACATCTTACCTAAATGTGATCAGGAACTTTATTTCTGGAGAATTCATAGTCATTAAAAGACAGCACGGGAGTTATCTCTGTCACAGCTTTGAATTAAACACCTGCAGTTTGCATATGGTGCCTGAGAATGGGACTCAGCAAGCTCCCCATGCAGAAGGAAGGGAGATATCTCACAAGGTCTCCAGAAGAAACAATCAGTAGCTTCAGATATATCCCTTTTGGACAGTTCAGAGCCTCCCTCTGGTCCTTTCACTTAGACTAACAGGCATTTTAAGGGAAGCTGGTTAGCCAAAGCTAAAACAACTTTTAATGCCTAATTAATAAGTTGATGATAATATCTCCAGTCTCACGGTGCAAATGTCTGCATGTATCCCCTAATTTGGGTAGCAGAAGGGAAAGCGAGCTTGCATCTCTCAAGGCAGTATCATGTTTATCGAGGTAGATAGTATTTACAGCAGGGTGCTCAGCCCCTGCCCGCAAAGGGAATGAGCTGCTTGGATCTACCTTTGGAGAAGAGGGAGAATAAGTACAAATTTGTTCATTTTTTGGTGATGGAGTATGTGTATTCAAATTCAATGAGAACAGGAAAGTGGCTTTCCTCTCACACCTAGCAGAAGATGTACTTGCTTCTGCAAGGAGACATTGGATTTTTAAAACAAACAAACAAAAAACAACTAAAAAAAAAGAAAATAATTGTTTTCTTCTTTCTATAACCTGAGTCACAGGTGTGTGAAAACTCCTCCTGGATTGGATCCTTCGGGGAAGAAATACCTAGATTGTATCCCAAGACAGCCCATACATGGATTTGAAGCTCAGGTGCCCAGCAAAGCTTGCTCCAAAACAAACTCAAGGGAATTTGCATTCTTAAAACATAGGGACGGCTTGGGTCATGCAACTTCCAGGGAGTTTTACAGGTTATATTAGATTTAGGACCTGGGCATCCATTATGAACCTGTGGTAAACCTGTACTTGCTGTCTCACAAGCTCTTCCCATTCTCTTGTTGTTGAACTCAGCAGCTGGATACCAGAACAAGCGACCCGACATCTTGCTGTCATGTAGGATGCTCACACCAAACACATCCCAGTATTCTTCACTGGATTTTTTCAGAAGGCCCCATGATACTCCCTAGGAAGCTTCACAGCTGACGGTATCATATTGTTTAGTAAATTCTTTTCTAATACTGTACACAAAGTTTTCCTAATTCCTTCCTGTTATGCTTAGCTATCTTCTCTTTTATCACTCATGAGACACTTTGCTTCGGCTGCATTATTTGCTGGTTCCTGGGGACCTTTTCCTCAAAAACCTACAATGTTAGCACTGTGAGTCACAGCAAGTTTTGCCTCTTTATTGATCTTTTTTGCTGATCGTGTGTGTTTGGACTGACTTCTATCTCTTCTTTTTCCCTCTTTCCTGTTAGTTTTCACAGAATATCTTAGTAGATGTTAACCATAACTTGTTAGGGTCAAAAGATACCATCTGAACGTATAGAACTCTTGGAGAATTTAGCAATCTTGCCGACGAAGAAAATGGGCAGGGTTCAGGAGGAAGGCTTTGTATTCTGGATAATTCTCTTGGAATATTTTTCTCTACCCCAAACAGCAACGTGTTCATTACTAAATTTTTTTATCCATCTCTGGACACACTATATAGGCAGGTGTTTGCTTTTGCTCTGGACATCAGCAGTCAGCCCATGAGGATGGGACACTGTGCATGCTGTGTGTCCATTCTGAAGATGTGAACTATGTGACTAAACTAGCGCTATGCACTAGTTAACAAACACAACACCAGAAGGTAGGATGAGTACAGTGATGTGGTTTTGATCAGCTAAGAGCTCACGGAGAACATTCCTTTTTCTACCAGAAACATTTCCAGTCTCCTGGATTTATAACTTCTGCTGCGAGCTCTTCAAGGGCGCCTTATGCTTCACGTATGGGACTGGGCACACATCAGTGCTCTGAGTGAAGACAGCGGTGGCTGAAAAGAAACATAACAGCAGGAATTACACATAAACAGATTGTATGCCTACATGTTTTGCTCAGTCTCTAATTTCTGATTAAAGAAATATCCCACGAATTCCCGAGGGACACGTTTCTTTGCGAGCAGAGAGAATCTCTGTAACTGTCACTGGGTAAGAAAAACTTCTGTTGAAAGATGCTGTAAAGAAGCATCAGATGCTCTGTTGCTGTAAACATTATATTGCTTCAGATTTCCTGTTCCTGAAAGAAATATGTTTGGAGTAGTCTGTAAAATAGTCTTTTTACCTGGAACCACCACCTGTTTCTCATACAAGTTATCATCTTTAATAGATAAACTTTCCATGAAGAGCTAGACAAGATGCTAGTTTTTCTTGCAGCAGTCAGAAATAAGAACAATAAATGTGTGGGAGAAAATCATCAGTTTGGTTAGGAACATCACAGTATGTGCCTATCTGAAATACAGACCATGTGGAAACAGAAATAGGTGCAGGGGAGGCTCCAAGTGTAGAATTATTGACCCTGGAAGATAAGATACAGAATAACCTTCCTAGGTTGTACTTTGTCAATCTTAAGTAGTGTTTGCAAGATGAGCATTTTAACAGTTTCATCCCCCTCAGCAAAGATTTAATAGTAGATGCATCAGAGCTTTTCCTATTTTTTTCCTTTTATAAATTACACTACTGTAAAAGTACGCTAATATTCTATGCATTTGCCAGCGTTCTGTAAGATGGTATAAATAAGTACTGCTGACTGATGTAGCTCATAAAAGTACATAAAGGTGTTTGTTTTTCTAGTCTGGTTGCTCATTTTCTGATCGTGGTCTCAATTCTGGGACCAGCTGGTTGAGCTCTCCCTGTGCTGTGTCAGCCCTGGAAGTGACGGGGTCTGCAATACTATGACCATCCATAGGATGATTTAGTCAGTAGATCACAATGAATCTTTTTTGTAATCTTTGTGAAATATAAATATGATTATCAAAAGATAACTCAAGATAAATTCTTCTTTCCCACAGTGCTAATCAGATGTCTGGGGTAATTTTAAGTCTATCGGACAAAATAATTATGTTTTCTTCAAAATGCTTTGGAGCATTCATCCTAACCATCTATTGAAGAAGTGCACTGTCTTCCACACATCTCAAATATGATGCAGTCTGTGTCTAGCTATATTACCAAGCAATCCTCCTCTGACATGTTTTGTGTGTGTGTATATATATATATATATATATAGATACATCTATATCGATATATATATCTATATCTATCTATCTATATAGGACCATGTCCTGGGAAGTTAGCAGATGAAAGTTGTCCTGTAAGTCTACCACACAATGCAAATATGACTTTATTTCAAGGAATGTGTCCATTTGAAACAAGGAAACAAATTGCTAAGTCCCTATATATGCTGCCATTCAAAACCTGTTATTCAGATAATCAACTTGGAGCCAGCACGTTTAAAAAATAAAGCTGCTAGGGTTTCTTTTTTAAACTGGCAGAGCAGGACGAAGGCGGCAGCTCTGCCTTCTCTGGTAGGTGCTTGCTGAACCTGGTGAGGAAATTCCTGGTGCTGTTGTTCAGCTGGCGTAAATATGGGCCTTGAGTGGTAAAAACACACAAAGGTGAAGAGGTTTACTTAAATAATCAGCACCCATCAGTCTCTTTTGAATTGGAAGTTCCATTAATATGGAAATTCTGTGTGTTTAGTGACACCTCCGGACTCTTCAAACCCCGCGGCAGCAACTTTCAATGAAATATTTTTAAAATAAGTTTATAATGAAATTGGAAGCAAACAAGATTGTTTAAATCATCTTCTTTGGGAAGATTAGGTTTTGTGGGTTTTATTTTGTTTATACTGTTTTTTTTTTCCAGCAAACTACGTCAAAACTTTTCAGTAATGATAGTGATTATGAAAATTTAAGCCTAGAAAATCCCCTTGCGAATTTAGTCTGTAGTCTTAGAGAAAAATGAGACTGTTTGGTTTTGATCTCTCATTAGAGTACGACCCATTAACCACTCACTATCTCCTGATTCTGAGCTCAGCTGCTTTTTCACCCAAACAAGAGTTGTCTTGTCAAGGTGGTCACGTCCCAACGTGGGACAGAGGTGCTTGGGAGACTGTGTCAAGAAGTGGGTGATGTTCCTCTGCTTTCTCCTCATCCCCAGATCTAGTCTTTTGATAATTATTTGGCAAACAGTTTAGTCAAGCGTGGTAAATTTAGTAAAGCCATGGTAAATCTATGCTGGCTGTTCCCAGTCATCATCTTCCCCTTCATGTGCCCAGATATGACTTGAGAGAGGATTTGCTCCATGATTTCCCCAGGGGCTGAAGTGAGTCCGAGCAGCTCATAATCTCCCAGATTGTATTTAACCTTTTTTGAAAAACAGTCACTACATTTGCTTTTTTTTCCTGGTCATCAGGGACCTCTCCCGGTCTCCAAAACCTTTCAAACTCGACAGTGAACAGTCTCATAATAACACCAGCCAGCTCTTCCAGCACACTTGGGTGACACCCATCTAGCCCTGTGAACTATGTGTGGGTTCAGATTTCTCAGGGGATCCCTGGCTTAGTTCTCTTCTGTGACTGGTAGTAAGGATTAAGTAGGGAATGGTATCAAAACTTAACATATAATCACAGAACAGTTTGTGCTGAAGGGCCCTTCCCAGCTCCCCAGTGCCCCCCTGCCATGAGCAGGGACATCTTCACCAGCTCAGGTTGCTCAGAGCCCCGTCCAGCCTGGCCTGGGATGTCTCCAGGGATGGTTCATCCACCACCTCTCTGGCCAACCTGGGCCAGGCTCTCACCACCCTCAGTGTAAAAAAACTTCCTCCCCATGTCTAGCCTGAATGTCTCCTCCTTTAGTTTTATACCATCACCTCTTGTCCTGTACATGCCTTTGTAAATGGTCTGTCCCTATCTTTCTTATAAGCCCTTCTAAGTACAGAAAGGCTACAATAATGTCCCCCCAGAGTCTTCTCTTCTCCAGGCTGAACAGCCCCAGCTCTCTCAGCCTGTCCTCATAGCAGAGCTGTTCCAGCCTCGGATCATCTTGGTGGCTCCTCTGGCCCCTCTCCAACAGGTCTGTGATTTCAGGGGACTTGAATAAGTTGCACTTAGTTGTACAAGAATCAGATTCGTCCCTTGGAGTTCGATACTGTATCACTGAAACAGGCACCGCTGTTTCTGTTTAGTGATGGATGCTAAATGATTGTTAAGCCAAAATCTAAATAACCATCTACAAAGGAATAGTTGCTATTCACATTTTTTTCTCTACATTAACTAGAAGGACCTGATGGTTCACTTCAAGTCTCCTGAGAAGATCTAAGCTTTACTTGCAAGGACAGGTCTTGAGTTTGGTCTTTGAAAATTGCAGCAGAGAACGGTCTTGTAGAGGCAGAAGGAAATGTTCCTTGCAGCTGAGGATGCTCGGGGGGAGCAGCAATGTGCATTCTCTACCCCTATATATATATATATATAATAGTTTGAACATGGTATATTTTTCCCTGAGGTCTACACCAGCAGTGTACAAGATTCAGCAAAAATTATGAGTACAGCGTTAGTGTGGGTTAGCCCTGTTTTTGGAGTAAAGACTCAAGACCAACTTGCTTAAAATACTGATGTTTATATTCTTAGCAGTGTTATATTTTAGCAATACCCAAAGATATTGGAATAATATGCTTAAGGCAGGCACAGGAAAATTATTTGTAATTCTTTGTAAATCTTGTATTTCTGAATTCAACTGGTGTTTTATGGTTAGGAAGGTCAGAGGTAGAACTGCCAGCATATGCTTTGAGTCAGACTAACAACTTTTGCTCCTGCAAAAACAATTTACGCTTTTAATCATCTGCTAGTTTGTGTCTTACATATTAAGGGCTTGTAGATAAATTATTAAATTGAGAAATACTAGATAAGCAAATGAACCTCAGAGCAATTGTAACACCTGGAAAATTTACCGAGTGTAGTGCTGTTTTTTCAGCCACAGACAGAAATGATGGTTAACATTGTCAAGCACTTGCAGTTTTCTACCATACGGGAACTTCATTCTCCCCTCGGTTTGTTATCTGAGGTAGCGACAAGCTGCAGAGAGATGACAGATTTAGCGAAGGATTTGGAGTCTGAACACCTGTGCAGTGTCATGCATTTAAAAACAAAACGTGACAACAAAACACATCAACCCCCCCAGCATCCAAATGGAAGCCACAGGGGTTTTTCCTTCAACTTTTATGCAGAGAAATAGCTCTCAGTCATCGCTGTCCAAGTAAAAACATAAAGCAAAAGCTGTTTTGGTGAGGTCCAAATTAAACAGGAGCAAATGGGAGTGGTAGGCATGGATGAACCGAAGCCGTTCAGTAGTCACTGTTTCTTTTTTCTTGCTGATGTTTGCATGTCCTGCATCTTTGGGGGGTGCAGATCATTAATGTTCAGTAGGAGTTTCTTCAGGAAGCACTTGCTGGTGGGATAGAAGAGATCTGGCAGCTAAAGCTGCTTTGCATACCTTGACTTCTCTGCGACTCATCCAACCCTCCAATGAAGCTAACAGAAAGAACCCAACCAAAACATTGTATTGTTTTGTTTTGTGTAATCTTCTCTATGGGAGAAAAAAGCATAAACCAAGGACAGAAAGATAAAAACAATCGTGCCCGATGACTGGGTTAGATTTGTGCATCTGCTCTCCGCTGAAGGAGCCGACGTCACTGAAAGCATTTGAAGGGAACATCTCTGCTCCCCATCTCCTTCCACAGTAACCTTGAAACATTAATTGAAACTAAAGCACATGGCTTTTATTTTTCTTTTCCACGGAGGGAAGGAGGTTTCCCCGTGTGTGAGATGCTGCCAGCGCGCTCTGCACTGAGCACCACTGCTGGCAATGAACCCCGGCCATCCCCTTGTCCCGTTACAAAGTGCTAACCTTCCAGCACACACTATTTCTTCAGCAAAACCTTTGGTTTTGAAGGTTATATGTTTTTGTCTTTTTTCTTCATATTCTGAGAGTTTTTAGGTTCTCTTTTCTGTTGCACTGCTATTAATTGTATTAAAAAGGACATTTATTCAGTGTTTTGGGACAAGAGTTTTATGTGATTATGTGATGAGCAATTAAGGAAGGTCCATATTTAGCTCTTCCATGCTCTCATTTGTGTATGAGAAGGACAGGAATCTACTTTAAACTCAGATGAAATGAGCATTTTGGATGATAAAAGCTATCACACAGGAATGGCTTGCTTCTTAAAATCAATGCAACAAATAGACTCCCTGTTTAGGAGCATCTGGCACCCTTAGAACCTAGTTCATATAATGATATTTCTGTTTATTAAAAAGAATTATATAACAATATGGTTGATTTATTTCAAGATGATTGGCTTAGCAACTTAATTGGACTATGTAGTATACCAGAGGAAAAAAATATAACAATTAGCTCATTCATTTGTGGATGACTGGAAGCACCGCGCATCATGCTTGGCTTGTTTAAAGGTGCAGCCCTTGGATCCTGCAAGGAACCAAACCTTTCCAGCTTCCACAGAAACCACCTTTGCATCTACAGGACCATCAGCACGAGGCTGATGTTTGGGCATCGGGATCCAGTTGGAGCCCACAGAGACCAGTAAGAAATTTGCTTTGAATGCAGAGAGTGCTGGATGGCTCCTTGTGGGCACAGGAACCTTCCTGGAGAAACAGCGAGACAAAATTGGGCCTGGAAGAATAAAGCTCATTTTCCCCCACTGGGGTCTTTCTTTTCCCTTGAGCTGAAACTCCCACCTTCCAAATCCCAAATACTATTACCATACCAGAAAATCAGCATGCTGCATGCAAGTTCTGTATTCATCCCAGTGCAAATTTTTAGTTCCTCTGTTTGCACCATGACTACTTAGACATGAAAAACAGCCTCTTTTTACACCATTTGACTGCTTTATGAGGTTACCACCTCTCAGCTGAGACAGAACAGTAATATTTTTTATTATTATTAATATTATTATTGCTGAACCTCTCAGTAACACAAAAGTAACAGAGTTATCTATTGAAATCGCAGTATCACAGTATGTTTGGGATTGGAAGGCACCCCAAAAGATCATCTAGTCCAATCCCCCTGCTGGAGCAGGAACGCCCAGGTGAGGTCGCACAGGAACATGTCCAGGTGGGTTTTGAATGTCTCCAGAGAAGGAGACTCCACAACCTCCCTGGGCAGCCTGGGCCAGGCTCTGCCACCCTCACTGAGAAGAAGTTTTTTCTCAAATTTAAGCGGAACCTCTTGTGTTCCAGCTTGATCCCATTACCCCTTGTCCTATCATTGTTTGCCACCAAGAAGAGCCTGGCTCCATCCTCATGGCACTCACCCTTTATATATTTATAAACATTAATGAGGTCCCCCCTTAGTCTCCTCTTCTCCAAACTAAAGAGCCCCAGCTCCCTCAGCCTTTCTTCATAAGGGAGGTGCTCCACTCCCTTCATCATCTTCGTTGCCCTACGCTGGACCCTCTCCAGCAGTTCCCTGTCCTGCTGGAACTGAGGGGCCCAGAACTGGACACAATATTCCAGATGTGGTCTCACCAGGGCGGAGTAGAGGGGAAGGAGGACCTCTCTCGATCTACTAGCCACCCCCCTTCTAATACACCCCAGGATGCCATTGGCCTTCTTGGCCACAAGGGCCCAGTGCTGGCTCATGGTCATCCTGCTGTCCCCCAGGACCCCCAGGTCCCTTTCCCCTACACTGCTCTCTAATATGTGATTTCCCAACCTATACTGGAACCTGGGGTTGTTCCTGCCCAGATGCAGGACTCTACACTTTCCCTTGTTAAATTTCATTAGGTTATTCCCTGTCCAACTCTCCAGCCTGTCCAGGTCTCTGATGGCAGCACAGCCTCTGGTGTGTCAGCCACATCTCCCAGCTTAGTGTCATCAGCAAACTTGTGTTCAAAATGTGTTCAAATTACTTAATGCCCAAATAGTATTTTCAGAATAGCATTTGACAATGGTTCAAATAACTTTGAAGAGCTCTCCCCTTCATTTCAGTTCCAAATGCAGTTTGTTGTGTCAGCCAAGAGACTGCTGTCTTGGGGTCTAATTCCACTTAAGTGGAGTTAATCACATCAGCATAAGTTGTTTCTATACTTTAGCTTTACACCAATTTAAATAAAATTAGAGGTTTGGATGTTGATTTCTCTTGTGTTGTTAATTTAAGATACTCTAAGTCCCAGATGATTTCTTGTTCCGTTTCTATAATTGAACGCCAAACTCCCCATTTCTCTCCCACCCCTCAAAGCACACAGCAAAGAAGACAAAAACCTAAATTAAAATGAGAGTCAGGATTTGACTTAAAACATAAAAGAAGAAATGGGGCTGAAATTCCATACTTATCGTACCCTGTTGTACCTAGATATTGCCGCACATCTGGCGTGTGAGATAATGCACTGTTTAGAGACCATGGTACAAACACAGAAAATTGGAATTGGGTTTCAAGTCTTAACGCTACATTTCTTCGCTACTGGGAGCAAGTAAGGCCCTGGTTTTCACCCTTTTTGTAGGTTGTGTGATTTGATTCCCTCTGTTTGTTTGCTCTGTAAATAATATAGGCATGAAGGAAATCAGGTTTTTTTATAAATTCACAGAATGTATTCCATGGTTTAGTTGTAATATTAGGCACAGCAAAAAATAAGAGATGCTCCGTTGAAGCCATGGGTGGAGCAGCAAAAACCACATGTATCTTGTTCGTTAATTTAACAGGTAATATAAATAATTAAAACCAAAGGCAGCGGTTAGCCATTTTTGACCTGCAACAGAGCACATTCTCTCAGGACTACCTGGTGTTATAATTCATTTTTGTCACGATCACACATAGCAGTTATTTGCACAAGTCTAGCCTGTAGCTATCAGGCAGGAGAAGTTAAACCTTCAGCCAATGTGTTTTCCAGTTACTTCTTATGCGACTCGTGGACGGCTGCACGGGTCTGGCTTATGATAGGGAATGTTTTCCTCACACAGTCATGCAAAATGCAAGGTTTAGCATTGGACTAAATGTACAGGAAACTGAGTATGTCTCTAAATGCAGAACATCAGACTGTATCTGATCTTTTTGTACTTAGATTCTGAATTAAATGCTTTCTCTTGGTTTTGAGTGCCTGTTCGCTGACGGCGACGAAGGAGAAGGGTGTCCAGGAGGAGACAGGGTGTCTGTAACGCAAGCCTGGTGTTGGTGACATGCTCCCAACATGCAGCACCAGGCAGGGTGGCACCGGGGGACACAATGAGCAGGGAAGATGTTGGTGACTGACCCCCTATTCCTGAATCCAGAGCTGAGCGGGAGCAGCTCCCTGACATTGAGAGGAAAGGAGCAGTGGTGGGAACATCACAGTCTGGCTACAAGACCAGGAAAGCAGCATCCAAAAGGGTTGGACTAGATGATCTTGGGTTGGAGTAGATGATCTTCAGCGGTCCCATCCAACCCCAACAACTCTGTGAAACCAGAGGGAGGAGTGAACCAGCAGCGTAGCGACCTCTCCAATCTGTGCTATGATTATCCTGGGTACTGACCATGAAGACAAAGGGAGGAAAAGCAGCTGAGCGAAGCACACTGTTGGCACCCCAGGAAAACCATCTCCTGAGTACTGAGCAGCAATTAAGTGCACATCGAAATTGTTTAGACATTTTGATACATACTCAGCCATCAGACTTTTGGCTGAAATTCAGCTGAGCCCCAAGCAAAGTCGAACACAAGCCACATACATCTTATCTACACTAATGAGGTGTTGCCCTTTGCTGACTGGAAGGAGATCTGCCAAGATTTTCTTTTCTGGAGCATGATTTGGAAACACCAAGTCTCTGTTCAGTGAAATAATGTATTCCAATTCTTGTTCTCTGAATGGAGGCGATAACAACCCTTGTTTCTCACTGCAAGTCCAGCCGTCCCACTCTCCTCTGTGCATGGCATGTGGATGGAAGAAGCTGCTGCACCTCGAACAAGGCCAGAGGGCTCCCTGCTTTAACCCCAGCCAACACGAACAGTGAAACCAGATTTATTTACAAATATCTGAACCAAAATCTGTAGCATGTTACCATGCATACACTCTGCCTAACGTGATGGTCATGCCTGGTCCAGATTAGTGGGTACACGGTTCCCCGTGTCCCAGCCCCTGCAGCACTGCGGGCAGGTCGGACAGACACACCAACCCGTCCTGAAACGGTTCATCACAGCCAACCGGCACTTTCATAGATATCAGGAGTTGTAATGTCATTGGATGTAATGCAGTTTATTGGTCTGATCATGGAGACTCAGATTCAGAAAATCACATCTTTATTACTGATTCGGTCATGCACATACATATTTATAGGCTTCAGAAAATCTTTGTAATTGATCTAGTAGGGCAGCACATTCAATTTTAATACAAGAGATTACTTGCTGTCCCTGTGGAACCACCTTTTGTATCCACAGGAGGCGGTTTAAAACGTGTACAAGAGAGTTGCCTTTTTGTCTGTCATATGCTCATTACCGACTTTGGCTTAGGCAGCAGTTACATTTAGATTTGTTTCCTTCTTTGATCTCCACAATCTGTATGAAAACACACATTAGAAACAAGAAGGAATACATGGCTTTTTAAGCCTGCCTTCACTTACACATCACCAGTTCTTGTACCTTCTGCTTATCAGCTCCTATCTCATATCTCTTGCTTTAAGAAACCTCTTCTTCCTAACCCAAATTTGTTTGGGTTTTGAGATTACTGATGCCGCTTGCTTATGTTCAGTCCCAAACCCATTCATAAATTGTGGTTAGGCTTCTTATACAGACTCAGAATTTTACTGTTGAATTAAAAAATCCTTGTTTTGTATTAAGCCTTTTCAGACAGTGCATGAATTAAGCGGTGACCTGCAAGTCACATTGGCAATTATGAATTCTTCTGAACTGGTTAGTTCTGCTTTTAAAAAGTAGTGAAAACTGATTACTGTAGAGTGGCCATTTTCAGAGTAAATTTTAAATTAGCACAGTCCATTTTGGGAGCAAACTCATTATCTGCCAGGGAGGTCAAGACTGTGGTCAACTGAAAAAGAAAAATCCCCAAAGAACTTTGAATGTGGAACAAAAGGAACACTTTGGTCTTGTTATTGTGTATGGTGAAGTCCAGGAGCAGGGAGGAGAGTCAAAGGGGTTGTTAACAGAGAAATGTGGATAATGTAGACACTATCTAAACTGTTGGGAAAAATAATGTCTTGTTGTGAGTGAAGCCAAACAAACCGAGAGAGCAGAGATTTCTCATTGAATGCTTGTCTAGACTGACCTCGTGTTTGGGCCTTTCGAGGTTTTGCAGTCAAAGGTTTAGGATCCAGTTGGCCATTACAGCGCTTGCATCCTCTGATATTTGCACTCCAATTTGCTTTATTGGTGCTAGCGCAGGAAAGGCTTTTTAGGGTTATGCTTTTATACAGCCTTCCCTCTAAAACACCTCTAGTATGCATCCAAAGAGAACGCTCCTTACCAACTTAGTTGTGGGATTGTACATTTTTAGGGTATATGTTTTAGACACGTGTGCCTTAAAAGCGGGTGGTTTATCTGCCTTTGGTGCTTGTTTCCCCCACCACAAGCCCCCTGCTAGTGTGGTTCTTTTATACAACCTGAAAATGTTATTCTTTCTGTGCCAATTGAAATACACCACATGCATCGTGGGATGAGACCGAATTAATCCTTGGGGTTACGTGCACAGTAATTCACAGCAAAAGAAGGACTGGAAGATGTAAAGATGTGTTGAATGTATTCCCTTTTTGTTTGATACAGATTCAGCAAATATGGAGCAAATAGGTTTGAAATGATATATTTTTTAATGCAAATGACAGCAATTTGTGTTAACTCCTATTGTGCTAGAACGTAACGTTTTCATTTGATGTGAGCCTGCCCTTCTTCAGACCTGCTTTCTGTGCTTAAAGTGCAAGTACAAAGTCTCGGATATTAAATATCTCAGTAAATCACTGAAAGGGAACAAGCCACACACATGTGACATTCTTCCAGTTGAACTAGATAGCAAACCCATCGCTTCTCCCTTTTTTAAACCCAGATCATGGATTTATTATCTCAGGACAGATGATTAACCAACTTCTAATTAAGCTCTGTTAAAACTTACATGGTCACTGGATTTCAAATTTGGACCTTGTCATTTTTAAAGTGTCTCAAACCTCTCATTGCATTTTGGATTTAATGTTTCATGTACATAGCACTGGGCTCGAATTGAACTAATTGCGGTTTGTCTGTTTTAAAAACGAATCCAAAAAGACAAGTTTTTATGTTGATAATTAGCTAAAGAAAAATGCTAAGGAAAATGTTTGTATTTTAGAAAGTTTTTAATTCAGATAAGATTTGATCAACTTATCTCAAGCTGTTCCCCAAACATTCAAAGCGCAAACAGATTCATGCTGAAAGGAATTCCGTTTTTCCTTTTCTTGGGGACATAAAAGATGGCTGAATAAATTAAAAGGGATTAAAACTGGATTTCAATAGGACCTTATAGTATGAAGTCACTATTAGTACACCACGATGCAGCTCACAATGGCTGCAGGCTTGGCTGGCTGCTGCCAGCAAAGCCTAATATTGTTTTACCTTAAAACTTAATAATAAGGCAGCTTCAGTCAATGATTTTCCCTTCTTTAAGGGAGTAATTCATTTAGGAAAGCAGCATGTGTGCCTGTGTTTAGGCAGCAATAAATATCTCCAAGTGCCCCGATGTGCTACCGCATGCTAAGTGGTTTGCAAAGGAAAAAGATTTTAATTTAATTTAGAGAACTGCTGTGGTCTTCCACGCGTTCTGCGGGGAGGAGAGAAGCCGTGAGCCGGTGTGCGGACACGCAGGTTCTCCCAGGCGTGGTGGAGGAAGCCGATGCTCGGCCCGGCCTCCATCCCAGCGCGGCCCAGCCAGGCCTGTGTCCGGTGCCGGCCCGGGAGGCCGCTCAGCCCATGCCAGCCAGGCTGTTCCCAAAGGGCCTCCGCTTAGAATTGTAGAATCATTTCGGTTGGAAGAGACCCTCAGGATCACCCTAGCACTAAATTATGTCCCTAAGAACCTTGTCTAAATGCCTTTTGAACCCCTCCAGGGATGGTGACTCCACCACTTCCCCGGGCAGCCTGTTCCAATGCCTGACAACCCTTTCTGTGAAGAATTTTTTCCTAATATGCGATTTAACCTCCCCTGGTGAAACTTGAGGCCATTTTCTTTCATCCTATCACTTGTTACTTGGGAGAAGAGACCAACCCCCTCAACGCCAACACCTCCTTCCAGGCAGTTTCAGACAGTGATCAGGTCTCCCCTCAGCTCCTGTTCTCCAGGCTGAACCCCCCAGTTCCCTCAGCTGCTCCCATCACACTTGTGCTCCAGCCCCTCACCAGCTTTGTCGTTGCTGTGCTTCTGGAGCAGCCTTGGTCCCAGTGAGGACATTCCATCTGAATATGAGGAGAAGCTTCTTACTTTGAGTTGCCAGGGCCTGGAACAGGCTGCCCAGAGAGGCTGTGGAGTCTCCTTGTCTGGAGACATTCAAACCCACCTGGACACCTTCCTGTGTGATGTGCTCTGGTGAACCTGCTTTAGCAGGTGGGTTGGACTGGATGATCCCCAGAGGTCCCTTGAACCCCAGCCAGTCCGTGATTCTGGTTGTGTGTCCCTCCCCAGGCAGCCTCACCCGCAACACACAGCACGTCTTGGTGAGCGGTAGGTCGCTTTTTTCCTCGGTATCAGTAACAATTCTGCATGCTCTTGTAATTCTCACATGTTTCTATCACGAAGCTTTTAAGCAGAAATATTTTTTGTTAGGGACACGTTCCCACAGTTTGCAGTGACTTGGGTCTGACTGTCCCCATCTCACTGCCTGAACAAAAATGCATGTGGGAATTAGGATTCCCAGGAAGGAACATCATGCTGGAAGTGAACAACAAAATGTGTTTTCTGGAAGAAAGCTTTGAACTTGAGATCACCAGTCATTCCCCCCATCCCTGCCCATCACATTCTAGTCATTCTTGGATACATCCACATGTGTTCTTCAAATAGCTGGAGGATTCAGGAGGAGTTGCCAAGAGTCACTGAATGACCCCAGTTAACACGGTGTCTTCTAGGGTACGGGCTCTTCCAGTTATCTCCATCACTTCAGTGACACGTTGTTGGGAAATGCAGCCCGCAGTGAAGCAAGACAAGTGTCTTACGACTTATTTAAATAATGGTGTTCATTGCCTATTAAAATGTAACTTCTTACTTTAAAATAGGATTAATTAAAATGTACAAGAATGCAATTCAGTTACATTTTATGCCTCAGCCCAGCGCATACTTTTCATAACTCATTCCCAGAAGTGATATTCAGGGCAGCATGGCATTCTCAGCTCTGCCATTAAAAGCACAAATGACTATAAAACCTGTTCTTTTCAAAAACTTGGCTCAAGTATCGCCATTGTTAGATTTTTCATAACATATTACTTTGGTCATTACTGTTTTGCAAGATAATTGTATCAGTGATCTAACTTTTGACAGTATCCAAAGTGGCTGAAAATAGTTTGCTGCAGCACCTTTGTCTTTTAAAGGCCATTTGGGGCTTGTTATTCTAATCCTCGTGCAGCCTGATTTATCACTTCAAACATCTGTCAGCTGTGCTTTGTCTTGAAATTGATAGTGATGGTGTTACTGATTTTTCAACAGCAGCTGTTAGAGGTTCATTAGTTAGACTCTCAAAGGGGGTAGATAACTGTAATATTTTTCTTTGTTAATCATCTCTTACGCCTTGTAATAATACAGAGCTTGAAATCTGCTAGAAATGCACAGCCTCTCTGTTCCTAACTTGTCAGAAGCATCCTTTTCTTCATTTAATCTGGCTCACTTATTAAAACTCTCTTCCTCATAATGCAGTAAAAGAATGAATAATGGCACGTGAGTGGTGAGATGGAGAATCAGCCTTTGCTGTGTCGTACTCAGCACGGAGGGAGGTCACTCAGGGTCTCGGAGTTCACGTACAAATACGGATCAACTCCTAAGATGATATTAAGGGATGTTCTGTAATTGATTTTTAATTTAAAATACACAAGGCATACAAAACCTCAATGGCAACTTCAGCAAGATCAGGTTCATTTCTAAGAGATACAGCAGTTTTGTGTCAGTGTGCATTCCCTACCATATCAAATACTCTTAGTGGTTATTCTTAAAGCATTTCCCCCCCAAAATCCTGGGGGTCGTGGGCAGTGATTCCTCCGTGGAGCTGGGAGGGACCAGAGAGCTGCCGAGTCTCCTGCAGTGGCGAGCGGATCAGCGCCACCGCCGCTTCCACCAACAGATAATTACAGTTCCAAATTAGTATTTTAATGAACTGATCTCAGCAAATGTAAAGCAAAATCTCCCAGGCATTCAAGACGTAAGCAGGAGGGAAAATTATTAACTGTGAAGTTCAACAGACGGCTGGTCAGCAGGTGCTGGCTTGGCAAAGCGGTTGAGTGTCGCCATCTCAATGTGTGGGAGGAGGTTTGTTCGGGTTCTGGTCCTGCAAGGTGCTGAGCAGCGTCTGCAAGCGGCACCGTCACTTCAGTGGAGATTGAAAACATCTGGGAGATCATCTCACAAGCTTTCCAGGTGAACAGGAATTTCTATTAAAAACAGCTAAATGCCAGATCATCTTTAAAAGCTCAGGTCTTAGTCCTGTAAGACGACACACGTGTCATAGCACCAGGGAAGCTCAGGGCAAAGCAGACCACGAGAGCACAGCCTGCATTTCAAACAGATGTACACAGGGACTCAAAAAGTGCCTGTAAATCAGTTCCTTTCTATATGTTATCACAGCATGAATTGCGTTTTCTTCTTAAGGATGGACAGGTACCTTGATCGGGTTTGCATCAGGCACCATGGTCATGGCAGGTGTGGGGAGAGGGTTGTGTAGGAGGAGGAACAAACAAGGAGAAACGTTCCCCCACCAGCTCTGATGTGCGTTTAGATGGCCAGAAGTCACTGGCCAGCACCAATACTCGTTTTCCTTCTGCTTCTTCTTCCTCCCAATTTAGTTTCTTTAAGGAAGTGCCATTTTAGTAAAATACTATTTTGCTTTGTCACAAAAATCGGATAATTTTTAAATTTTGGTTTGGTTTGTTTTTTTCTCTGTAAAATATGACACTGAGTTTGAAGTACCTGTTTAGGTTAAAAATATGCAATGAAACCGTAGCCTGAATTGGAACTTCTCCCAACACACCCCTTCGTTTTAGATTTGTACTTTTGTCTGTGGCTTATTTGAATGTTATCATCTCATATTCTCAGTAAAGATTCCCGTTACCTTCCCCAGCCTTTGGGTATGCACGGATGTAGATAGAGCTCTTTCTCTCTCAGATCTTTGGAGGTAAAATGGCAAAGTGCCTTTCAGCGCTGTGCTGTGAACCACACTTCATTAGCTTCTCACAGAACACAAGAGGAGCTTACCATGTCATAGGATGGAAAAATAGTGCTGAGTTGCACACGGGCTTTCATGTTTCCAATTGATGTTTTCTGACTCACCTTCTGTGACAGTCAGAAACTCCTGAAAGGCAAAAGGCTAAAAAGCGAGAGAAAAGCTTCAGGTTCACCCCTAGTGTCGTGTCTCTTTCAGGTATTTAAGTGTGTATTTCTGTTTAGTGCTATAAGTGACTTTCAGGCAATGGGACCAGACTCCTGTCAGTGGTGCCCAATGACAGGATGAGGGCAACGGGCACAGACTGAAGCACAGGAGGTTCCATCTGAATATGAGGAGAAGCTTCTTTCCTGTGAGATGCCAGAGCCCTGGAACAGGCTGCCCAGAGAGGCTGTGGAGTCTCCTTCTCTGGAGACATTCAGACCCACCTGGACACCTTCCTGTGTGATCTGCTCTGGTGAACCTGCTTTAGCAGGTGGGTTGGACTGGATGATCTCCAGAGGTCCCTTCAACCCCCACCACTCTGTGATTCTGTGATATGTGGATATATGGCCTCAAAAAGTTGAAGGCCGGGCTGGATGGGGCTTTGAGCAACCTGGTCTAGTGGAAGGTGTCCCTGCCTATGGCAGGGGGTTGAAACTGGGTGATCTTTGAGGTCACTTCCAACCCAAACCATTCTATGACATGTCAGAAAGTATTAATATTCACAATCAATATATTGATCTGTAGTTTTATTGTGTCATTCCTCGTTTTCTTTCTGCGGTGGCTTTGGAGGAAGCCCCGTCACCCGCGCCTGACCAGGACGCGGTGCAGCATCCCTGTGCAGGAGGAACGTCTTTGTAGGATTCATTTGGGAGCAGAACATTTAATGGGCTGCAAGGTTCAATCGTGAAGGCTTTGCTTTTTTTTTTCGGCTGAAGCAGCTTGTCATTTTAGTTTTAACTACAGGAGACAGGACAAAATTGTTAAAGCAATCCAATTATGTTAGCTATCGAACAGGGGATTTCTGCCCACCTTTTCTGAGTGAAAGTGAGTAGGAATTGTGCATTAGCCTTTAAAATTTTGCAAGTTGTAACCTCTGTAATACGACCAGGGGACTTGGAGAAGTCTGGGTACTCCACTGCCATCCAGCTCCAGTTCAGCGCTTCTGACGATCCAGCAGGTTCCCCGCAAAGGGCATCTGTTGAAATTAGAACAGTCCCTCTTTTTGATCCATTTAGAAACGAGACAGAAATCAAGCAGCTGAGCTCTGAATTTCAAACTTGATTTGATCTTTACACCAGAGTATTCCAAAGAGTCTGTCATCGCCCAAAGGAGAGAGAAAGCCAGTCAAGACAACTAGCTGGTATTTCTTTATTTGCAGTTTAGCGAGGGAGAGGCTGTACAGGTGTAGGAAAGTGTTTTGGGTGCCTGGAGAGCAAGGACATCCCAATTCTGAGTATTCACATCCCACTATCATCGTCGTACACGGCGACAGCAATTCTTGTGGAGTCTCTTCATTTACGTGGGGAAATAATTAATTCTGAGCTTTTGACAAATGCGTAACGAATCTGGGATGGCTCAACGAATCAGGCCAAGGGGCAGGACCTTCAGTGTTATTCAGGTCCCATTTTGCCAGCGTGTTGCTCGCCCTTCTCCTCTCTTCCAGGCTGCAAAAAGCCACACAGGACACAGAATCCCACTCTCAACCTCCAGCTCAAACGTCTTTTGTTACTTATTTTTTTAAGATTCTGATAAATGTACCTTCCTGTTCGCTTCCTTCCTTCCCACCAACTCGGTGCTTGAAGGATTATACAGGATGCAGCTCCTGGGGCTCCGCAGGGGTCAGACCCGGCTGCCACATCAGCGTCACCAGGACCTGGGGACCACCATGTGCTGGCTGCGGTGGGGAGCGGACGGTCACCCTGAGCACCCCGGGGTCCCGCACCAACTGCACCATAACCACAGCAGCAGAATTTGGCTCAGGAGGTAAAGCAAGCAGCCAAATAATGTGGCCACGTTCTAGCAGTCCCTTCATCTCAAATATTTCAAGGCATTTTTGTGCTTTCTTCACAACTGAAAAAAAATACAGGAGTTATTTGTATTTCTTTGGAGCTCCCTTGTTATTTTCCCAGTATAAGAGCCACATACCCTGCTGCCAGGCCCTCGGGTGTTCACATGTGCTTTTTAGCTTACAAACCCAATTTCTAGTAAATAGCTTCTACCAACTCCTCTGTACTTATTTAAAACACCTTGTGAGAAGAAACACAAACTCCAAAGCATGGCAGGATGCTTCACGCTTCCCACAAAGCACCGTGCACACTGAATTTTCACTTGCTGCAGCTCCCGTGGTCTCATTCCCATTGGCACGGGGGCCAGTTGTGCCGATTGCAAAGACAGGATGAGGAGGAGGAATCACTGCGAATCTTAGGACCTGTCTGGAAGGGAAAGACTTTTTAATTCAATGCAAAACAACTTGTTCCTTGGGGCAGGCTGACCTGCACTATTTGGTTTTCTCAAGGGAAATGCAAAAGCTTCCCAGCGGAATTTTTGGGAGAAGGGATTGAAAATCAAAAACATCCAAGTGCAAACCTGAGCATGCGTTTGTGCAGCTGAAGATCCTTAATGATTTTCCTGCTTGGCGACCCGACTTGTTAATTCACAGCTTTCATTCCCAGCAAAAGCTGCAGCGCGAAATGAAAGTTCATCCACTTTACAATTACGAAACTATGTGGGTTTATAACATCCTGGGAGATAAGGCTGAGACTAGATGGCACAAACGTGGCTCTTCCATACAGTCCCGCTCAAAGATGTTGCTTAATTCCTGAATTCCTTGAAGCACTCCTGACAGCAATCGCATCTGCTGCCAAAAAACCCATCGCGGCCTCTGCCTTTGGGAAAAACGTATTTAATTATCAGCAAAGTTCAAGCTCAGCGTGTTTTGATGAATTATTAGAACCTGTCATCATTTTCTTGGGGAAAAATAAAAAAAAAAAGGGCTATAATGGAACACAATTTTACATTTTCCCATTTAATTGATGACAGGCTGAGTTTTTATTAATCATCCTGGGCTCCAGTGTAAGATGCTGAAAAAGCTAATATGAGATCATTGTATCTGGTTAATGTGTGTGCTTTGCAAAATTGATAAGGCCTATCAAGACATAAATTATTTAAAATTTGATAAATGTGTTGAAATCATTGAATTTTCAAACAGACAAAGCAGAGCCATTTCTCTTCCCCTCCCGCCCCTTTGAGACGGAGGTTTTTGTGCTGCCGTGTTATCCCTGTGGCTGAAATTACCGAGGGACACAGAGAAACGTGTGGCGGTGACACGAATATAACCCCATGAGACACAGCCTTGGGGATGCAGGTAACCAAGAGTGCAGAGGCCACGGGGAGCCTCCCAGTATGAGTTTGTCACTGGTGAAACTGGGGGCGGGAGGAGGTTACTGAGAACCACCTCTCTCCTACTCAGCTGGTGGAATGAAAAGCTGCACCAGGGAGCAGCCGAGTGGTGCTTCCGAGCTGTTTATCCCAACAGACCTGTTAATTTCAGCTAATTGCCAGGAGTTTTTAAATGATTCCTGGCAGGGGTGAAGCTCCAGAAATGATTGCTGGTGATTGATGAATAACCTGGGTGAAAGTCCCAAAGCATCGGAACGATTAACTCCTGCACAGGTGTTTAGCGCCCGCCCGCAGAGAACGGCGTGGGAGCAAGTTCAAGAAGAACCCCAATTTATTTGGGCAAATAGAGAAAATATAGCATGTGCTGATACCAATGTCTCACCAACGCGGGCTCCTTTCCCAAAAACAGTTCACAGGGAATGTTATTTAACCCTGCGCTGCTCTGCCATGGGCAGGATTATTCATGGAAGAGCAAGGTTTGGAAGAGCAATCATCTTTCAGAGAAAGAACCAATGGTTTGAGGTTTAATTCTACATAGGGCAACAAAGATGCTGAAGGGAGCAGAGCATCTCCCGTGTGAGGAAAGGCTGAGGGAGCTGGGGCTCTGGAGCTGGACAAGAGGAGACTGAGGGGTGACCTCATTAATGTTTACAGATATATAAAGGGTGGGTGTCAGGAGGATGGAGCCAGGCTCTTCTCGGTGACAACCAATGGTAGGACAAGGGGTAATGGGTTCAAACTGGAACACAGGAGGTTCCACTTAAATTTGAGAAGAAACTTCTTCTCAGTGAGGGTGGCAGAGCCTGGCCCAGGCTGCCCAGGGGGGTTGTGGAGTCTCCTTCTCTGCAGACATTCAAACCCACCTGGACACCTTCCTGTGTAACCTCATCTGGGTGTTCCTGCTCCATGGGGGGATTGCACTGGATGAGCTTTCCAGGTCCCTTCCAATCCCTGACATTCTGTGATTCTGTGAAATATCAACCGCACCAGACTCTGGTTTGAGCTGTTCTTGGTGTTCACGTAGCAAAAGAAACCGGCGAGGCAGCGTGGAGCCTGAGCACGGGTGCACGATGATGTTTCTTACTGGAAAACATCTACACCCTGATGGAAATTTTAGGGTAACTGGGTGACATTTTACAGCCTCTATAATAGGGAAAAAGATGAGGTGATTTCTTCTGTTGGGAAATTGCTGGTTTGGAGAGAATGGGAAAATGCAGGTGCAGCAGAGAAGAACTCCAGCAATAGCCATCTATTTAAATGTACACACCAACTTCCCTAAGCAAGTATTTTTCAAATAAACCTACTAGCACTAGAGAAGCATTAGAGTGAAATGGCAAGATGCTGAGGAAGTCATTTTTTTCAGCATGTGCTGCATTCTTTTAATATACATTTATTTTATTTCCCGGAAATTGCTAACCAAGGTGAATGAACAGCCGAACAAAGCGCATCGGCCCATCCTCGCTAACAGCAAAAAGCCGTCATCGAGCAAACGGCCTGTGCAATGTATGGAGAACGATGCATTAGAATTTGGTTCTCTTAAGTGCAGAAAGCTTTATTCAAAATAGGAATATAAATCTGCACGCACACACAAAGAAGGTTTTACATGAAAAAAGCACAAATATTCTTCACGTTTCTGAACAACACGCCCTCATTCCTGCGCCGGGCGCTGAGCAGAACCAGTGGGTTCTTTGTTAGACACCTGGTTACTAAACACTTGCAAAACACAAGGAATGTGTGACCTGGAGCCGCAAAGTCCCCTCTCCTGCAACACAGCGAGCTGACAGCTTTGGGAGCCACGTTCCTACAGGGAAATCACTGCATCAAGACAGGAGTGGGGTGAAGCGAGGAATTAAGGCTCTATGAGACTGGAGAATCCTGAAGACTATTTCAAAGTAATAGGAAAAAATAACTGAGGTTAAGCGTAAGGTAGCACTTCCAGCCATGGCTGGTGATCTCTAGGCCTTATACAGCAATATTACATGCTTGTAATCCAACGTATTAATGATTTCATATTCCTGGTTTATGAAAGCGTTTTTGTTGCCACATGAAATAGTTCACATCACTGTAGCGCTGGGGACGCGTTTCATTATCGCATTAGTACACCTCACCGCTGTCGCACGTAGATAATTAGCAGTATTAATAGTAGTTTAGCACAACGCAACCCTGCAATTCCACCATCACGGTTTTGAAATAATTGTGTCCCAACACCTTCCTGGTGTGACAAACCCCCCAGGTTTTATCATGCATTAGTGTTTCCCACCCTTCAGCCATCCCAAAACTTACACCTACATATTTCTTCTTTCTATAATGGAGCCTGCCACAAAAAAAGCCGTTTGGAAAGCAACGCTCTGCCAGCTCATTTGGCCTGAGAGCCCCCTGAAGAGACATCCATTGAGTATTACCCAGAACACACGGCTCGATGCCCTCCAGATCTCTTCATAAAAGGAGAGGGGAGAAAAGCCAAAGAGCCACTGCAGGGATTTCAATAAACATCGCAAAAGAAAAGTAGCCCGGAAGGACAACTGTGTGTGTCCCGTGCCCTTGGCGCAGGACGGGCAGAGCACAAGCAAAGTCACAACCTCCTGGGAACCACGGAGCTTCGTGTTTATGTATTTCTCCTTAAAATTTCCAACCCACAGCTCAGTTACAAGCAGCAATACCAGCTGTAGGTGCCCACAGTTTCCAGTGGCCATTAGCAGTTTTGTGGCAGATTATTTAGCCGTGCAGACACACAGAAAAGTTTGCAGCAGTTCAGCACTGCTGGAATCTGGAAATAGAGCAGAAAAACATCTTTTTTTTGTGGCTCTGAAGGCCTCAGGTCAGTTTTGGGGTGCAGGATGGGTGAGTGTGTGCATTAGTTCTTGTTTCGCCTCGGCAGCAGGAGTTATCTCACCTGGCTGGTCCTGAGCTTGTGGTCAGGCCCACAAGTGGCTGAAGAACCTGCAGGAACATGAGGTTCACAGAATCACAGAGTGTCAGGGGTTGGAAGGGACCTGGAAAGCTCATCCAGTGCAATCCCCCCATGGAGCAGGAACACCCAGATGAGGTTACACAGGAAGGTGTCCAGGCGGGTTGGAATGTCTGCACAGAAGGAGACTCCACAACCTCCCTGGGCAGTCTGGGCCAGGCTCTGGCACCCTCACTGAGAAGAAGTTTCTTCTCAAATTTAAGTGGAACCTCTTGTGTTCCAGTTTGAACCCATTACCCCTTGTCCTACCATTGGTTGTCACCGAGAAGAGCCTGGCTCCATCCTCCTGACACTCACCCTTTATATATCTGTAAACATGAATGAGGTCACCCCTCAGTCTCCTCTTCTCCATCCCGGTGGAAGCAACGTGTGCCCCAGCAGCGTGACGACAGCGCTATTTGTGTTGGTACGGATAAGCATCCATCATGGTTTTACATTAGAACCTTTTGGTTTCCTGGGTTCACAGCTCAGCCATAAACTTGGTGTAGAGGCGGCAAGTGGTCACACGAGGTCTCAGGCCGATCGCTGTTGTCTTCCCCCCCCTTTCCAACCTGAAGAAGAAAATAAGATATTTGTGCTGAGACACACGTGAGCACCACCTTTAGATCCAGACGCAGATTTCTGTAGCAATACAGATAGCCGCCTTTCAGCATTCAGGTCATGAACTGTGCCGGCTGCCCTTCAACATTCAGTCTTAATCACAGCGTTAGGGATGATCAGGAAGAACACGTGGTAAGCGGGTTTGGGCTCTGGTTTAGAGCCTATTGCCAGAGAACAGGCCCTCAGTGAATAGGAAGAGCTTCCAGTTTCTGGTATTTGCCAGATAATGAAATGCAAAATGGAAGATGATAGAAATAACATTTTGTATGAAATACTGCAGGTGAGTTTTTCTTTGGACGGTTGGGTGATGGTATAAGTCAGTCCTGAAGAGAACAAAGCCTGATAACACATTCTCCGGAATTTATATTCAAGCTTTAAAGCACCTAAAAAGGAGAAGGTAGATGATCGTTTCTAGCCTGTTGAAACACAGATCCTGGTTCTGACCTCTTGAGCATATGTTCAAATTCTGCATTTTCAACAGGGAGAAACGCATGCAGCCGATGTGTTTGCACATTAAATTGCAAACCTGCTATTTACTGAGACCTGCATGTTTGACTCTGAAATCTAACGCTACCAGAAGTAGTTATTTGCCTTCCGATTGCAAACAATTCTGCATTGGACTTAACGTGGCCTGGTCACGTTTCTAAGAAGCGCAGAGATGTGCTCTGTGGCTGGGCCTTGCTAAATACAGGCATCGTAGCACCTGAGACCAACAGAGGGAGAGCAGGGTTATTTCCAGAGTCTGTCGCAGCTGGAGAGCACAAACAGGCACGCTAAGCTTGGAAAAAATGGAAAAGCAACACAAAAAGAGACAAAGATCTAAGAAACCTTTTGTACAGGTCAACACCAGAAGCACCCGAGTACAAGAGGACTTGAAGCTTAAAGCAGGTGGGAAGTTACGTGGGGAGAAAAAGCAAAAGGGGATGGAAAAATCTGCTTTTCTATTTCACTCCATTTTTTGGCAGAGGCGCCACTTTGCTGTTCAGGTTTTCCAGCGTCATTAGACGTGTTTTTACCTCACAAACCTGTGGGCAAAGGGAACTTGGCCCCAGTCCTCGGCCTGTCTGGAGGTTTATCCGTTTGTCCCGGTGGATGCAAAAAGCTCAGTGGGAGCCATCATCTGTAACCTACTTTGAGTAAAATCCTTGAGCTTTCATGGGGCAGCAGAAATCCCTCATGACAGCAGCCCACATGAACGAGCCGGTTGGACCCTACTGGTATAAAACCAGATGTGAACAGCTCCTTTTGGACCCTACTGGTATAAAACCAGATGTGAACGGCTCCTTTTGGACCCTACTGGTATAAAACCAGATGTGAACGGCTCCTTTTGGACCCTACTGGTATAAAACCAGATGTGAACGGCTCCTTTTGGACCCTACTGGTATAAAACCAGATGTGAACGGCTCCTTTTGGACCCTACTGGTATAAAACCAGATGTGAACGGCTCCTTTTGGACCCTACTGGTATAAAACCAGATGTGAACGGCTCCTTTTGGACCCTACTGGTATAAAACCAGATGTGAACGGCTCCTTTTTGGACCCTACTGGTATAAAACCAGATGTGAACGGCTCCTTTTGGACCCTACTGGTATAAAACCAGATGTGAACGGCTCTTTTTGGACCCTACTGGTATAAAACCAGATGTGAACGGCTCCTTTTGGACCCTACTGGTATAAAACCAGATGTGAACGGCTCCTTTTTGGACCCTACTGGTATAAAACCAGATGTGAACGGCTCCTTTTGGACCCTACTGGTATAAAACCAGATGTGAACGGCTCCTTTTGTATCTTGACAGTTTTCATACAGTTCTTTCTTTCTGTTTGGTAACAGGTATTTTGCGAGGCCAGTCGAGTCGTACAAGCCACAGACGTGCTGGACTGGGAAGACAAGGATGCTGCAGAGACGCTGGTGGACACCGCGGTCCACTCCAGAATCATCAACCCTTTACGCCTGTTTGTGAAGCCATCTCCAGTACTGAAACACAGCCAGGTGTCCTACTCGGACAGCATAGAAAACTTTTGGGATTGGTTGTCCAACATCACAGAGGTTCAGGAATCTCTTGCACGAACTAAACGCAGACCTATAGTAAAAACTGGGAAGTTCAAGAAAATGTTTGGATGGGGCGACTTCCACTCTAACATCAAAACTGTTAAGCTGAACCTCCTGATCACAGGGAAAATCGTCGATCACGGCAATGGGACCTTCAGTGTTTATTTCCGACATAACTCCACGGGTCTGGGGAACGTTTCCGTCAGCCTGGTGCCGCCTTCCAAGGTGGTCGAGTTCGAACCGTCTCCACAATCGACGCTGGAGACCAAGGAATCCAAGTCCTTCAATTGCCGAATCGAGTACGAAAAAACAGACCGAGCTAAAAAAACTGCCTTGTGCAACTTCGACCCTTCAAAGATCTGCTACCAAGAGCAGACTCAAAGCCATGTCTCCTGGTTGTGCTCCAAGCCCTTCAAAGTTATCTGCATCTACATCGCTTTTTACAGCGTAGACTACAAACTGGTGCAAAAGGTCTGTCCTGATTACAACTACCACAGCGAGACTCCGTACCTGTCCTCTGGCTGACCCGGAACTACAGATACAGCATCGGGTATAAAAATAAGCATTTCCATTAACCTTTTGGAGAAGAACATGTTTTCCTATCAGGTTAAAAAGTCTTTAAAAACCGTAGCTGTGTTTGTGCTGTATCGTAAATAACCCAACTATTTGTGTAACAATCGTTTTCATTTGAGGCTGTTGCGTTTTAGCGCTCTCGTCATTAATAAGGGAACTACTGGGCGGACATGACAAAAATCAAACCAAATTATGTCTGACCACTGATCTTTAAAATCAGTTTTTTAAACTAGACTCGATGGCAGAGAGGTCGCCTTTTACTTGAATCAGCCAGCACTTAGCGGGATCTTATTTCTCATTGGGAACTTCAGAAAATTACTATTTAAAAGAAATGTGAAGGAGATCGCAGCTGCTTATGCACAAAAACCCAAATAAAATGCTCTAAAGCTCTCCCACTAATTTCATAAAGAATGCTACACACACAGGGCTCAAGGAATCAAGTCCAAATACTAAGAGAAAGTGCTATTTCTAAGACAAAAACAAAGGAATCTGCATTCCTCTGAGCTGTAGTTATTGTATTCATTGAAGTGAAGAGTGAGTAGTTCTTCCTTCAGACTTCTTACCCATGGATATGCAAGGATGTAATTAGACATTGACGAGCTTTAGTTTCTTAGACCCAGTGGGTGTGCAGGTTGGGTGGACATTTCTTCCTTCCACGGTCACCATTGGTTTTGATTCTTCTCAAACATTTACATATACACCAGTACTAGTTTTATGGTGATAGAGAATATATATATATATATATATACACACAGCCTGGTAAAAGATAAGCTGTTGAATTCTGATGATAACAGGACTGGCAATTCTCTTGCTATCCAGCCCTCTTAGTGCTGTAGCAAGGAAATGAAATGACTGTGGCAGCTCAGATAAGGCTCATAAGATTAATTCTGATTTCCTTGGTAAAGTCTCATACAGAAAACCCAACTTGTTAAAAATACACAAGTAACTGGTTATTTTGTTTTCCTCTTTAGGCGACAAATTTAAACGTGTCGTTTAGTTTGATCAATAATCTAAATGTTTTCCTTCATCATCGTCCCTACAGAGTCTCTCCTGGTCTAAATGATGTTTTTTAGTTTGTCTGTTACTGTTGATCCCTACAAGATGGTCCACTTTGTATTCTGTATAGCGTGTCCTGGTTCTGGCTGTACATAAGCTTGGATTTACTGCCGAGTTCAGTGGTTGATGCTTTTGTAACTTAGCTGTAAGCCATGATTTTATTGCCATGCATTTTTACTCAGCACTGTAGGCAATTAAGAGAAAACCCTACATGCTATTTATTGTAGAGTATGTGGAAAACATGTATGTATATACACTTAAATATGTGTACATATACAGAATATAAGTGTACATGTATTTGTATGTAAATAAAGAGAGTTTGCTAAATCCGGCACGCACTTGTGGCATATTTGATTTCTTTTCAAATGTCATGTATATAAAGACAAAGTAAAAGACACTGCAACACATTACTAATGTTTTTTCTAGGTGATATTTCACTATGTGCTGCAGTGACCTGCGCTACACGCCCGGGCAGAACAGGTTCAATAGCATTTTGGGCTATTTGAGAAATGACGTGCGTGTTTTGGCAAAGACAGTCATGAACTGCTTAACAACTGCGCAAGCTGCGCTAAGAGTAAAGGGGTTATAGACCACATTAGAAAACACGTGCGAGTCCCTCCCAGCAGGAAGGCGAGGGGAGCGGGATCAGCGTTTCCACGGGGAGCTGGAGCAGCCTGAGCTTTCCAGACCTCAGGAAGCCGAACCAAGACCCTGAGCGTACAAACTCCCCTCGGAGACACCCAGAGCAGCTGGGCCAGCTGAGGATCCGCAGGGAAGGGCTGTGACGAATCCAGCCACACGGATTTTCACAGGTTTGACGCCTGAGCTGCTCAACACTGAGAAGATGCACCAACCCGCAGCGTTGGACCTCCAGCGCAGCGTTGGGAAGAGCTGCTGTCTCTCACCTCTGAGTCCCCCAGGGGCTTTCCTGCCTCCAAACCTAAAGATACGGGAGCGACCACCATCAAACCCGCTCGGCTCCCTCCGCACCTACAGAACAAAACAGTCTGGAGAAGCCAAAGTTTGTGGACAGAGACGCCTTTGGAGACTTTTACAGTATCACTGTATGTTTGGGATTGGAAGGGACCTCAAAAGATCATCTAGTCCAATCCCCCTGCTGGAGCAGGAACGCCCAGGTGAGGTCACACAGGAACATGTCCAGGTGGGTTTTGAATGTCTGCAGAGGAGGAGACTCCACAACCTCCCTGGGCAGCCTGGGCCAGGCTCTGTCACCCTCACTGAGAAGAAGTTTCTTCTCAAATTTAAGCGGAACCTCTTGTGCTCCAGCTTGATCCCATTACCCCTTGTCCTATCATTGTTTGTCACCGAGAAGAGCCTGGCTCCATCCTCATGGCACTCACCCTTTATAAATATATAAACATTAAAGAGGTCACCCCTTAGTCTCCTCTTCTCCAAACTAAAGAACCCCAGCTCCCTCAGCCTTTCCTCACTGGGAGATGCTCCACTCCCTTCAGCATCTTTGTTGCCCTGCGCTGGACTCTCTCCAGCAGTTCCCTGTCCTTCCTGAACTGAGCGGCCCAGAACTGGACACAATATTCCAGATGTGGTCTCACCAGGGTGGAGTAGAGGGGAAGCAGAGGGAGTTTTCCTTTGCTTTAAGGCAGCCTGAGTGTTTTCTCAGGGAGAAGTGACCCCTCAGTGGCAGCACTGGCCCAGTGTTGGATGATGTGACAATGGGGCAATGGGACAAGCTCCCACCAAGCACCGGCACGAGGCGGCAGCTGCACCAGGAGTGGGGGAAGCCGCGGTACCAAACCCCATCCACGCCAGAGAATTCGCCACCACCATTTTTTCCAATCACAATACTTCAAAAATCACCTTAAAAGTATTACATTTTTTTTTTTTCAGATCAATTTTGAGAAAGTCATTGCAAAAAAAAAGGCACTTGCAATGTCCTTGCAGCCAAAATCAGATTAAGAAGAAATTCTGTTCACCTAGCAAGGGAAGCAAAATACAATCCAACGAATCGAAGCAAGTGACAGGCTTCATTAGGTCAAATTTCACTCTGCCCATGTAAACGGAACCAAAATTGATGTGATTTCACACAGAACAGGGCGTATTGTAAAAGCCACTTTCCTGTAGAACAGGTGACTATTTTAGACTATTGCAGATGTCAATGATCATGCCTCTCATGACTCTTATTCAAAGGCCTTTAAAATACAAATTCGGAAGATTAAATCCCCAAGTGTGCAATAAGGACTTATGACCGCAGCAACTTAATCTAGAAGTTTTTAAAAGACATATTTTAATCCAAATCTCACCAGTGTAGTTTTGCATGCACGGGTATCAATGCAAATACGTATCTAAACTCCTGACTAAATACACTTCCTATTGTTTTCCCCATCCTGTGTGTATACACATTAAAACATGCCCCTTCAGTGCAAACCTGCACCCTGCGCTGCCTTCTTTTTTGTTAATTATAATTCAAGGACGTTGGAATTCACTATTTGTTTTACGCTCTGTTGACCAGCATAATCTGGATAATGTTTTATTTATAGTATAATAATGATTTGTCATTACCACTGTCCCTATTCAAATATGCACAGTTGAAAAGACAATAACAAGTCGCATAGACTAAGTAGCTCAATGAAATACACATCAATCAAGTGGATTTTTAGCTGTAGGGCGCCTCGTTTGGAAAACCAGGCTTTGCTGTTCCCATCTCTGTCTCTTGTGAACAGCTCTAACACGCATCCATCACCAGGAGCTTCCTTCGTTGTTTTAAAACTAGCAAATCAAGTGATGTTTCTCACGTGTTGGCAACCCGCACCAACACTGTATGTAGAAGGTATCGCCTGTACTGTATTCAGCTCGGACAAAAGAAAAACCTAGGAATTAATATAAAGCACTCACAGCTTTACGAAACCAAAATCATCAATTTATATGGTGGATACAGGGGTCTGGAGTCAGTGAACAGAATCACAGAATGTCAGGGGTTGGAAGGGACCTCGAAAGCTCATCCAGTGCAATCCCCCCATGGAGCAGGAACACCCAGATGAGGTTACACAGGAAGGTGTCCAGGCGGGTTTGGAATGTCTGCACAGAAGGAGACTCCACAACCTCCCTGGGCAGCCTGTTCCAGGCTCTGCCACCCTCACTGAGAAGTTTCTTCTCAAATTTAAGTGGAACCTTTTGTGTTCCAGTTTGAACACATTACCCCTTGTCCGACCATTGGTTGTCACCGAGAAGAGCCTGGCTCCATCCTCCTGACACTCACCCTTTATATATCTGTAAACATGAATGAGGTCGCCCCTCAGTCTCCTCTTGTCCAGCTCCAGAGCCCCAGCTCCCTCAGCCTTTCCTCACACGGGAGATGCTCCACTCCCTTCAGCATCTTTGTTGCCCTGCGCTGGACTCTCTCCAGCAGTTCCCTGTCCTGCTGGAACTGAGGGGCCACAACTGGACACAATATTCCAGATGTGGTCTCCCCAGGGCAGAGCAGAGGGGCAGGAGAACCTCTCTGACCTACTAACCATCCCCCTTCTAATCCACCCCAGGTACCATTGGCTTCCTGGCCACAAGGGCACAGTGCTGGCTCATGGTCATCCTGCTGTCCCCAGGACCCCCAGGTCCCTTTCCCCTACGCTGCTCTCTAATAGGTCATTCCCCAACTTATCCTGGAACCTGGGGTTGTTCCTACCCAGATACAAGACTCCACACTTTCCCTTGTTCTATTTCATTACACTTTTCCCTGCCCAACTGTCCATCCTGCTCCCAGCTCAGCTCAGCCCCACCTCAGCCCCTGCTGCCCACACAGCCCAGCTTGCTGCACATACAAGGAACACACTGGGCTCCCCAAAAAACACAAAACCACTGCAAATAAAAAAGAAATGCTTATGCAAAGATGCAATTCAGTCTCCGACTCAGCACAAATCCAGCACCAGCCGCAGTCTAATTAAAAAGCAATTATATTCACGGGAAAACACTTTACTCGGGGAAGGGAAAAAAAAATTCGACCTACGTAAACCTTACGAGACTCCAAAGAAACAGCAGCACCTTGCTATTCAACAGCAATGAAACAGCCAGGTGGTTCACAGTATTTCTTACGCTGCTCTCTGGTTTTGTCCTCAAGTCATAACACAGAAAAACAACAAAATCCATTAGTTTAGGGATTTTTTTTTAATGTGTTTTCTTCATCTTATGAAAAACGCACATCGGTGATTTTCTGATGTCCCACCACTCACCTCTCACTTTAGCTTGTCAGAAAACAAGACAGTTTTATTACCAGCTTGATCCCAGACCCACACCTCGTGTTCCAGGCCTCATCCTGCCCTTGGCAGCTCCTCCCCTGGGCCACCTCAGATGCAAATCCCATTTCCCCAGTCTCTTGCCTCATTCCCAGACAGTAGGTGGCTCTTTCATCATTATGCAGTCAATTAAGCTTTGGCCACCTTATCTTAACAGCTGCAAATAAGCTGCTGATCTTCCTGAAAGGTGAAACATTATAATTGGTACCAAACCAGCAAGAAAGAGAATAGTGAAATATGAGACTTAGAGGTTATTTGGATTAGCCCCGAAGCTAAAAGTGGCCCCAAAAAAAGCACCTGAGGTTATCAGGGTGATTGCTTAGACCTCCTAGTATTGGTCAGGTTTGTATCACCAGCACAGAGCGACACGGGTGAGAGGATCCTGGGTGCCAGGCCTGGCAATAGGGTACATTTCAAGTGCTCACACTCTATAGGTGTCTCCGCTATATATACAAACATTTATATATATGTTTGGAATCCACAGCTCAGACAGTGCCAGGGAAGCTCAGAGCAAACAACTTGTGCTTCCTCCCAGCTGGGACTCAGACACTTTGCTGCAACCCCCTTTTCATCCTGTGAGGAAAGCCATAAACACCTAAGCAATAAATGCCCGACAAGAGTTGGGTCCAGATGAATGTCTTAATTAATTATGAGGTTTTTAGATGAGCAGGCAGCAATTACACCCCCTTTTATCCGCATTTCAACAGCCCTCGATCAAACACGACTCACCTGAGCTCTCTTAGAGAACACCAAAGGCATCGCCTGGCAGGGGAGGATTTGGGGCTGTGCCCCCGTTTTCAAAACACGTCAGGCTGATATTCTCAAACATGAGCACGTGTGTTTCGGCTTAGTACAAGAACCAACCAGCGAGGAGCCTCCAGTCTATTGAGCCAACAGTACTTACACTGTTCCACCAGCTTTCCTCGTAGGGAGTATGTGAAGCACACGCCGGCATGGCAGGTGATGCTGAGCAGACCGGCGCTGCTAACCTGGGATGCCAGCACGCAATACTTAACACACATTTCTGAGCAGGTGAACCAAAGCATTAAAAATACTTCAAGCTGCCATATTGAAGATGATAAGCAAGGCTATTTATTATACAGTACTTAAGGCTACTTAGTCCCAATCCACTTCTCTTGTCAGATATATTTAACTGTAGCGTTTCTGACTTCAGTCATCGAAGATTTGGATTAAATAAAGTACTCTGGGAAATGAGATGTCTGCTCCCCCCGCCCAGAGAATACCCACTCTCATCCCTCTCCTACTACCGGTTTTAAGGTAAATACAGCATAAATACCAGACCCACACCAAGCACAACCCAACTGCTCAAAGTAAAACCGGCACCACAGATGAACCGTGTGCAAGGCGGTTGAGCCCCATGAGTCAGTCAAGCTCATCCGTGTGTCAAGGCATTAGGGATATTTATTTTATTTGGCAAAAGGAACGGAGAAATGTATTTTGATTTGCCACACCAGTTATCTTTAAAACAAGCAGAGCCCCCTATTTGAAATATGAGTATTGAATTGTGTTGCCAGAAGCAGATTAATTGCAGCTTCCAGGAGAAACTCTGAGCTTATTTCACATTGACTTTTATTCCCACTTGAATTAAGTTCCTTATGTTACACCAACTCATTTGAATTTTTTGAATTGGTTTTGCACAGTATCATTTACTGATGTACTATCTTTAATTACATAACACACATAGACTCTCCAACTGCATTATTAATGAAAGTGTTTTTAATTAAATGGCTCTCAGCATAATATTCAGTCATTAATTTCGCATGCTCAGGATGTGGAGAGATTCTACGCTGATGGTCTGGGGAAACTTTGTACTTTAGATGAGGGATACTTCCAAAGCGATAGTTTCAGAGTGAAGCTGAAAATCATTATGAGCACTGAATTACCCTTTGAGCAGCTGGTGCCGCAGTTCTGCTCTTCTGGGTATTATCTGTTCTTCAGCTCAAGTGCTCCTTGTGCTTCAGCACCAGTCGTTCTCCAATGCCTCTCACTGGATTCACACACCTTCCATAGAGAATAATATCAGAGTTATCTTTCAGTAACAACTTATACTTAGACAATGGTACTAAGGCTGCACCCTTTACAATAAAAAGCTCTGCACCCTCCTTTCCAATTATATCCCCCACCTACTCTAAACTTCCAGTGCTCTTGGGAGTGACAAAGAACATTCACACTGTTGGGGTTGGGCTTTTCTTGCCCATCCACCAGATGGAGGCACAGCCATGAGTTCATCCCCAACATCCACCTGCTGCTAATTGCCAATTAGGGCCAAGAGACAAAAGAACAGTCTTAAAACTTATTTTTCCCCTCCAAACCAGCACAAATTTAACACAAAGATAGCAAATAGACGTGTTCTGCAGCCCGGCATGGGAAAGAAGCCCACACGAGCAGTGCTGGACAAGCTTTTCCCTTCCACAAAGTCTCCAAAAAGGACTCATTTTCACTTCACTTTATGCCTTCTAATTATTAATAAGTAATCCCTATGACAGCATTTTCCAGGAGGACTCTTAGAAGTAATTTTTCTGTCTTTCCAGAAGAGCCCAAAGGAACTTGAGAGTAAGGAGACCGCACAATACTGTTCATGTTCAACCTGTGCGTCCTGTGCTAAGTTTACCCACCTTCCCCAAGGGTAATTGCATATAAAACAATACTTTGATAGGGCTGTTCCTGAAATTCTTCTAATCTAATTGGTCTTTAGGCGGTTAAGTCACAGCAACACATAGTCCTGGACCTTTGCTTTTAAGTAATGAAGTGCGTCCCCCCAGAAAACATCCTCTAGTTTTAGGTTTAAAAGCCGCCTCCTCCAAAGAAGAGGAAGGGGAAGATAGACGGGAAGGTATAGATTAGAATAAATGCTCAGAAACCTCCTGTCAGTAAGGTGAAATCAATCCCTTCCTTCCTTTGGAACCAAAAGGACTGAAAGGACTTTGGTGAGGAAGTTCAAAACCTCACTGAAAATCAGAGCGAGACTTATCTCAGACTCATTGGGTTTTAGTGTTAAATTTAAAAAAAATTAATAAAAAAACCCTCCTAAGTCAAAAAATATATTGTACGTAGACCTCCAGTGGATTTAAAATGCACTTCAGAAAAATAACTCCAGTATTTTTATATTACAAGACTAATATGTGCCATATTCCCAGCATTTCATGTCTACATAAAACACTGCACCATAATGAAGACAACTGAAAATATTACTTCCATCAATATTTAATTAGCATTTGGTGCTAACTCATTATTTTGGTATCATTGATTCCACACCTTGCTGTACGGCCTGCACAGATTTCCTTCTAGAGGGCTGGTCTCGTGGTGGTACATAAGGAATATCAGAAACATGGAGAACACAACTGACATTTTACTCCACTGTGGGATACAAAAGCATAACACTGAAGCTCAAAATTTGCATGCATTTAGCTAATGCTTTTTTTTTTTTATAATAAGGGAAATATTCTACTAAACTAACATTAGAAAACTAATTAAACCATCACCACAACCTGCCTGTTCCTCACCAAATCCCCTGGCTTAGGTACCCAGTGATCATTTAGTAAAAGAGACCAGTAGTGCATTATGTTACCAATTTGAAATCGCTGTAACTAACAATTTTAAGGTGAATCCCCATAGATGTGTAGAAACCTCAACAAAAAGGTGGATCTCCAGATGATCAGAGAAAGCAAGATGACTCCTGATGAGTGGGATGTACTTTACAACAGCAGGTAAAGGACAAAAGATGATTCTGTCACTTAGTCCAACTTAAAGTTACTCCAGAGAGATCTTAGCAGCAGATATAAAGCCAAGTGAATACCTTGCCTTCTACATCTTCAGAGAAGTGGATCCCAGAAGATACTACAGTTAGTAAATGGGGTATTGCTGCCCCATGGGATGAGATGTAGGGAAGAAAGCAGCAAAACAGCCTCAATGGAAGGGAGCTGAAAATGCACTGCTCGTATTCCCAGATGTGCAATGAAGTGCTGCACGCAGGGATTGTCTGAACTACCTTGTGTCAACACTGAGCCCCTTTCCAGAAAGAGAAAGCAGCCACATCCACGCTTAGTTAACACCTAATCCCGTATTTTTCAAAGACAAGGTAATACGTACCATAGGACGGGTATGCAGCTGGTAATACGTACCACAGGACTTTGAAACCTGCTGCAACACATTCGCAATTGTCACGCACAGGAAGCTTGAAAGATTTTAAGCATCTTAGATGCTGGCCACACCGCCCAAAATTTGAGATGCTCGAATCATTGTTTTCCTATGCTTCAGACATTTGAATGGAATGTTGAACAAAGCTTTAATGAGTGTCACAGATCATGAACCGGTACCAACAGCTGTGAGATGTTTTATGAGTTGCTTTCCTTCACTTTCCACATGCTCACTTTTTATTCAACATAATCCCCTAGAGCTGATGGAGTCTTTGAAAATATACGGGTGAGGAGAATTCTAACATGTACTATTGGCACAGTATTTTTATTTTTAAGGAAAAATGGTTCTTTTTTTTTTTTAATGATTTTCAAGTGAGGGCAAATCTAATTAAAAAAAAATCATGCACCTTTGTTACTTTTGAAAACTAATAAGGCCTAACACTCATGTCTGGCATGCCAATGTAGCAACACATTTACAGCAGCTCTGCCACACACATGCTCAGAATCACGATACTGGCCACGGCGCTCATGACCCAGCCAGAATCTATTTCTTCATGTAATTTCACAGAATCCCAGAGTGTCAGGGGTTGGAAGGGACCTCGAAAGCTCATCCAGTGCAATCCCCCCATGGAGCAGGAACACCCAGATGAGGTTACACAGGAAGGTGTCCAGGTGGGTTGGAATGTCTGCACAGAAGGAGACTCCACAACCCCCCTGGGCAGCCTGGGCCAGGCTCTGCCACCATCACTGAGAAGAAGTTTCTTCTCAAATTTAAGTGGAACCTTTTGTGTTCCAGTTTGAACCCATTACCCCTTGTCCCATCATTGGCTGTCACCGAGAAGAGCCTGGCTCCATCCTCCTGACACTCACCCTTTAGATATCTGTAAGCATGAATGAGTCGCCCCTCAGTCTCCTCTTCTCCAGCTCCAGAGCCCCAGCTCCCTCAGCTTTTCCTCACACGGGAGATGCTCCACTCCCTTCAGCATCTTTGTTGCCCTGCGCTGGACTCTCTCCAGCAGTTCCCTGTCCTGCTGGAACTGAGGGGCCACAGCTGGACACAATATTCCAGGTGTGGTCTCACCAGGGCAGAGTGATTTAAATCACCTGCTCCCATCACATCTGTGACCCAGGAGAGGAGGAGACACCATTTTGCAAGGTGCAAAGGGGGCAGTATTCAGCCTGCAGTGCAAAGTGTCACGTCCTTCCAGCTCACACCCACTAGAAAAAAGAAAACATAAAACACTTGCTGCCCACACACACTCCTGCTTATCAATTATTTGATGAATCCTCCATTCTGAATATTTGCTTAAGACACAAAAGAAAGAAATCCACCACAGCTGCAGCGGCCCCTTTCTCTTCCTGGTTTGCAGACGACATCCCCACACTCATACACAAGAATTAAGTGTGAACAACCTCTTACCAAATCCTAGTGGACATTTCTGCTGAGCGTGCACACACATAGCCAAGTGTACCTTGGGGAAATTAATCATAAATGCCTGGAGCCTGTAATGAAGCCGATAGCGTGTTCAGCTGCAAATTCCAATGATGCAGCATACTCAAATACATTTATAGTACACTTAGCTGGTTAGAAAAAGAAAACCAAGCGTTTCTAGTGGTGGAAAGAAGTACAGAAGAAGCTGCAGACTAGACACAAGGCATTTCCCTTATAGATGTTTAAACCCTGTTTATCTGCAGGAATAGAAGCCTGTTCTGACATACAAAGTTTATCGCTATAGGAATCAAGTCAAGATTACAAAACTATGTCAGTGCTATAGATAGTTCTGTAATAGGAAGCTCTACCTAAATAAGCTGCTGCTTTTTACTACTGTTGTGGTCTCAGTGGAACTGAAGGTTGCTGAGCCAGCCCTGGGTTTTGTGTTTGTTTGTAAGAAATGAAGAAAAACACTCATGCAAGGAAAAATACCCTTCCATTTCTGTAATTCAGGCTAAAACACAAATAAGGATTATTGTTAAAGGTAGTCCCAGTGCAACAGCACCTTCCTCTACACCTTTTTACCTGGAGGAATCGGGAACAAGTGTTTGGTTTGCTCTCTGCAAACAAGCAACAAGGGAAGATGATGGACTTGCTTGCCTAAAGTAAATAAAAGGACTGTTCATAGAATGACTATGACCAAGAGAGCAGAGATTATTATTCCTACACAAAATGAGCACAACTTAGAAATACTCTCAGTTTTATACCACACAGAGTTTCCTCAAGAGCTGCTTACTTTACATACTTTTTAGAAAAACATACAACAAAAAGAAAGCAACCAACCAACAAGACCTTTTAAATTCTTCCCCTTAACATGAAGTCATGACCCACCTGCACTTCTTCTCTCTTTGTCACTGCCCAGAATCTCGCCTCACTGGAGAACTACAGCCAGCTGCTGAGCCTGTACAGGCTGTTCAGCTCCCCTCTCAACTCTTCCTGAACATCCACACTAACATTTATTTCAGGATAAATCTTCCAGAGTGTCAGTTTCAATATTCTGCTTGAACACTTTCGATTAACATTTGTACAGAATATTCATAGAGGTGAATACAAGCAGGGACACTACTGCTCCAGCGAACACCATATATTTAACTAAACAAGTGGGGCCACCAGAGCCCTTTGTTTTACCCTTTTCCGGTGCTGTGCACCTTACAGCTTGTGATTGTTTAAACCCACACAGTTCTCTTCAACTCGGTGAAAGAGGACAAGCATTCTGCAGAATCACAGAATCGACTGGGTTGGAAAAGACCTCAGAGATCATCAAGTCCAACCCTTGGTCCAACTCTAGTCCATTGACTAGATCATGGCACTAAGTGCCATGTCCAATCTCAGTTTAAAAACCTCCAGGGACGGCGAGTCCAGCACCTCCCTGGGCAGCCATTCCAATGCCTGACCACTCTCTCTGCAAATAATTTCTTTCTAATCTCCAGCCTAAATTTCCCCTGGCAGAGTTGAAGCCCATGCCCCCTTGTCCTATTGCTGACTGCCTGGGAGAAGAGACCAATCCCCACCTGGCTAGAACTGCCCTTCAGGTAGTTCTAGAGAGTGCTGAGCTCACCTCTAAGCCTCCTCTTCTCCAGACTAAACAAGCCCAGCTCCCTCAGCCTCTCCCCATAGGTCTTGTGTTCAAGTCCCTTCCCCAGTCTTGCTGTTCCTGGGATCAGCTGACTGAAGCCAGCTCGGCTGGAGCCATGAGTGAAATCTCGACACTACAAGAGACACATCTTTATTTTTACCCCTTGAATCTCTATGTTTTCTGTCCCCATGTTCTCCCGGATGCAGAAGAATGCTGAAATGGTGTAGAACCAAATGGTAGCTTAGGCAAGATCAAAAACTGAGCATAAACATCAAAGAGGAAATTCTAATTATAACATTCCTCCTCAGACCTTAGTACCATACCTCACTGTCCGTAACTCGGCCATGCTGACTTGTTTGTTTTTGCAAAGTCTCACCTTGCATCATGTTCACTGTAGCCTCAAGGTATATATAAGTATTTTTTTTAGCAGCTTTAAAGCATCTCCTTTGCACAAAATCTGCTGATTAACCTGCCAAATATTAAGTTCTAGTTCTTCAAGTGAAATCTTTATTTCCTGCCAACCTATCACAAAGTTTTATCCTACTGCCCTTTTTTCTGCTATCGAGAAAACAGTTCTGTTTGATCTCAGTTGCTTTCTCTGGGTGAGCATTTATATCAGAAGATGCAAGACTAATTAAGCAGAAACCAAAACTGTTTGGTGGTTGGTTGGTTTGTTGTTAGGAGTAAAGGTTAGATAATTACAGAGCAGCACGGAAAGCCTGTGCCCCTATGCAGACTAAAACCCAATGGTTTCAAAACATCATGCTACCGATTTTAAACATAAAATTCATAGGATGGTATCTTTGGATAAATCCCTCCTTGAGTGCATGTTAGGAGTAGGACAAAACCAAATGACAACATAAAGAAGGCATATAGAGACTGTAAAAATGAACCTCTGAAGAGCAGATGCCCTTTATCAGGATTTACCTGGTTTTGCCATCTTAGAGATGTAAATGCTTTCCAAAGCTGGTGTAGACCCAGGGACGAGTTAAGGCTCCTGATGATACATCTGCATCCCTACATTCCCTTCCTATCCACTGAAGAATGGGTGGGAGGAAACTGCTTTACAGAAGAGATCCAAGACCTGGGTTATGTCCAAATTGCTTCTTACAGAAGCAGCATTTTAAACTATCTACTGCATCTACCACATTCTCCCTGTTCAACTGAAAAAACACACTGAAAATCTGAAAAACCTTGATGCTCCAGAGAAATGACAGAAAACTGCCTCACCCACATATACAAATCTACTTGTTTTTTTTTTTAAGAAACACTGGAGCCTGAATATGCAAATTATAAGCATGTATTAATTATCATTAATCATTCCTTCACAAAGACTAGAACTAATTGGAGAAATAATTTGAGAAAATTGAAGTACACGACAAAGAATTAAAATCCATTAAGTTTCAGTTCTTTGGTCTGTCAGCTTGTCAAAGTAGATGCCTGCTATTCTAGCATTACTGGTAAAACACTTAGTATTTTCCTAATCTGGTATACAATTTAACCCTCCTTATAGCTTATTCTGAGATTAACTACATCTGACACGATACATTCTTTGTTCAAATGCGCTCTTACAAAGAGAAGTTGTATCTCCATTTCTTTTAATCGGGGAAACGGATCTTGCTGAAATTCCTTCATAAAGCATTTGCAGGTTCACTAGATATTTTGTACTTGTATTATTTGAGAGGTGCTAGCGCGCATCCTAAAAAACAGAACCACAGGAAAACAAGACGACATTTGGAGGAAAAGCTACATTTAAAAAGATATCCTCATCTAGTAAACTCACGTCGTAAATTTTACGTCTCATTTTTGCCCTGGGATAATCCCCCCGGGTAAGTTGTACCGGTATAGACTCTTTCGATCCAGCAGAATAAATCAGTCCTGCTGTAAGGGAGAAACAAAGTCTTGGTACCGTAAACTCCCACATGCATCTGAAAGGATCAGCCCATCTGGAGGACCTGACAGCGACAAGATACAAAATTTAAGACTTTTCTTTTTTCTCCTTAAAACATATGGTGTAGGCTTTATGGAGAACATCACAGCTCTTCACGTAGGGATGGCGCAACTACCCCAGCAAGATTTAGTCTGCCGACCACAGTAAATAAACATTTATTTGCATACTTCAGGCTAGCAAGTAGGTGGTTTGGTTTAAAACGGTCAGGACTTTATAAACTAAACAGAGCTGGGTTAGAGAATCATGTGTACGTAATACATAGAATTAATTTTAAAGCTTACAGAAAGTTACCAACTTCAAAGTGAAAAGTTTAAATATTTGCTTGCAATTAAGATTAGGAGGTTAACCTGCAGTTAAAGCTTCTATGCTTTAAGAAGTCACACTATTAGAATTAGTTGCATATGCTCCAAAATTTACCTTTATTATCTGCAACGGCTCAGTCAACCACGCAGTGAGAAATTCGGGAAATGAAAAACTATAACCGCTTCAAATGCGGCACAAGCTGCCTCCATTCTGATCGGCAGCGCAAAGTGACACAGTGCAACTTATTTTCTACATGACTATCACTGCCAACACATGAAACATGCATAAGTTTGGCAAAGCACAGCTTTTCACTCATTATATACGTACCCTTGATCGAAATACAGTACCTGCGGAAAAATATTGATATGCTTCGAACTCTACTAAGAACACAAGACAAAAATATTATGTCAGGTCATGTTTTCAGAGGAACTCAAACCCGCTCTCTGCTTCACAATCACCACATAGCGCTACCGCTCTAAGTCTCCTTCAAAATAGCTTCTGAGAACTCAAAACACTCTTCATAGTTTCACTATAATCCAAGGCCAAGCAAACTCTGCAGAATTGTTTTTTCCCTCCCGACTCTTGAATCACAAGCTCATTTCTGTTACTTATACTTATGTGAAACCCAATTTAACGCTCAAAGCATCGACTTCACATCCTGTTTAAAATGAACTTATTTGACAAGCACTGGAATGCCACCTCTATTCCAAAGCGCTCAAATTGTCACAGCTGAGTGTTTGGGGTGGTTTGGTTTGCTCTTGTTTGTTTGCTTTTCCCCTGGGTGCAGTTGTTGTAGTGGAAAAAGCAAATCCTTTGCATCACACATCTCGCAAATGCTCCATTCAACTTCTGCACCTTCTATTTCTTCCAGCTTCCTCTAAGAGAACAGAAAATGAGTCTTTGAAACATGACAACAAAAACCATGTTCCTCTAGTGGAAAATTACCAAGGGGTTTGCAGAAAGACAAAGCCACTCTAATATTAACAGTAATTAACAGCATTTCCTCTGTTACTGTACTTTCTTAATGTTATATGCTAAGTTATTTGTGGATAATGCAAGTAGTCTGATAGTTAATATAATTTACTCAATAAATAAGTCATGTAAAATTTGTAGTGGAGTGGGTAACGCTCATTTAAATAGTAATTGTAACAGAAGTCATCTAAAACAGATAAATATTTAATATTAAAAGGTTATATTCTTCCATATACAATATAGCTAAATGTCCTGAATTCTTCATTAAAAACCCAGTAAGTTAGGTAAGATCCTAGAATAAATCAGAATTTCTCATGGTAAAGTTAAGATGCAAGTGTCACAAATAGTCAAAATAACTATGAAGCTTGGAGAAGTGGCACGAAGACTAAATTTAATCAGCATTTCTCACCTCTTGAGTGCTCAGGCTGCGCTGTGAAATATCTTCTAGTGGCAGCAATGGGGACTGCTTAAGCTAGGACTACTCAGGACACCAAACTAAGCTTCAGCGCATGGTAGGGCCGGTGGCTCTGTGCAGTGAGAGATGCTTTTCACTCTTAATAGTAGATCTCACACATTGAGATTCATTCCTGGAGCTTTCCCCTTTTAAATTTAAGGGAAAGGGACTTACATTGGACTTCACGTGAGAATTCTCAGAAAGCTGCTCGAGTTACTAGTTAATATTTGAGTTAAACCAAGATTCAGATAGGTTTACACCATAAAAATACCCTTTTTTTTTAATTTAACAGAAACATTCAACTAAAAGGAGTTAAAGCTTTATGTGCCCAGTCTCCACACACAACAGAATTGCTTTTAGAAGGAAAAAAGGTGCTTTTTAAAATGAACGCTAATCAAATCCATTTTGCTGATTAATGAAGAACACCTTTGTATGGTGATAAACATCTCGGAAGAAAAATGACTTCAGAAAGACTAAGGATAAAAATATAGCTTTCAAAACAAAAGAAATCTTGAATATTCTTTACCTAGAACTTGAAGCTCACAGCACAAATTTGGACTTAGAAAAAGAACTGTAATTACTATTCACAGCCATAACCAGTCACGTTTACATTGGAGGTTACTGAAACCATCTGTCAAGGTGTAAGTTCTGCCATTGCTGATATAAGCCTCACAAAGAACTTTAAGCTGAATCGCTGCAGGGTAACTTAAGGGATGTATTTTTTAAAGAAAACACAGAGAACTTGGCATGTACCTACAGCCAAACCAGCGATGTGCTACGCTGAGACAGCAGGGCAGCCCTGTGATGACACATCTGTATCCTTATTTGTCACCCAAGAACTGCAATGGACAACTCTGACACATTCGCGCCGTATCCTAGATAACACAAGACAGATATTATAATTGTGTTTATTCAAATGACCTGTGTCACTTATTATAAAGTAACTTACCTTGACATCCTTGTCCGCAGTTCGGTCCGTCCAAAGTCCGCTCACAGAGCAGCATACCAACAAAATGCCTATAAACATATTAAACCCCATGAACTCCCCATAGAGATTATTCCTGCATAGCACTTCTGTAACAAACACAAGCAATTCCTGTTGCATATGGTCATTATAAGCTTACACTCCTTGGCAGGACAAATGACAGTTTTTGATGGTAGGTGGAAAAATAAACGCAATCTTTTGGAAGCCAAGAAACCCACCTTCATAACCCCAGGACAAACCCTTCTTCCCACCGAATCTCGGTTCTGCTGGAACCTGTGTAAACGCAGTTTTTCTCCAGCAATTATAAGCCGTTCAGAGCTCTGAGCAAGTGTCAAAATGGAAAAATGACTAAATGGAGATCAGAGCAAGACTGCAATGTGATCCTCCCCAAAAAGGTTTTAGTGGACAGCAGTACATGTTACACTGGACTGACTGGCAGTGCTGGTAAAACACCATTCCCAAAGGAGAGAAGCAAAGGCAAAGGGAGCCGCTGTGAACGTATAAGGGAATAAAGACAAATACCAGTCACACATTCTGTATAAGTAACAACTTTATTGTAACTTGATGTGCTGAAACGCAAAAAATATTTTCAGCAACAAGGTACAAAAAGTATTTCACCATTAACATCAGCTGATAAAAAAAGGCTGGATGGTTTGATACAACTGTTTACATATCTGAATTCTCTTAATCATTTCCACCCCAAAACAGGTCTAAGTCATTTCACTGGTTTAATTTCTAAAATAGGACTCATTGATCTTAAGCCTTCAAAAACCAGGTTACAAATACAGTGAAGTTCCTTGCAAAACACTTGAAATAGTGAATTCCCTTTACAAACATAGTCCATTTACTGTAAGCAGAAGCCAAGTCATGAGACTAAGTCAGTGTCTTGCTAGCTAAGCTCTGCACTAAATATGCATCAACACCACACACAGAGGACAGTTAACATTCCATTTGTCAATTACAAAAAAATAAATCAGTTAAGCTTAGGAATTTTAACCAACTGTAAAATTCAATGATATTGCAGGTAGCAATACTTCACCATTGCAATTCACCGTCTTTTATGAAACACAGTTTCAAACACTGCACGTCGGTTTATTCTCCCAAGGGAGAAACCTTTCCATGAGGGTTTAGAAGGATCATCATGTCCATGTAGGTCTCCTACTGACCTTCTGTGCAAAGGTGAATTTCGTTCTAAATACTCCATGTTTAGAAAAACATCAGAACTAGAATAACTTGTAAAACTAACTTTGTGTCCACGGTTATCACATTTTGACATACACTTACCTTGTAACAGCAAATATTTTCACATTTTCACAAAAATATACCGTTACTTAACTTGTATCTGTAATACTGCACTTTTTGTGTGTTGTTTCTACCTCGGTGAAACTGAATTTAGGAAGCAAGAATCAACATGCAACAGAGCTCAAATGAGTAATTTGTAACTTCTCCACCTTAACCGCGTATCAAATACCGTTCTCCTTCACCTTTAAAAACACCTTGCAAAAAGACCTTTTATGCCGTTAAATCTCTCCTTCATCACAACAGTTTCCTAAAAAAAGGCACAATGTGTTCATACTTCTGCATGCAGTAAATGGACTAAGAAATAAGGATTATTTATTGAAGCATCTTCCACCTAAAGCATCTCCTTAGGAGAGGTTCAAATGGAAAACAAAAAAATACATAATAGCATTTTAACAGCAAATTGAGTCCTTATATTTAGAAAGTCATTCTTGACAAAAAACACCGCACAGTCATACACACACGCACACACAGGACACATGCAGGTTCTCCCCAGAAGAGTATGGAAGCGATGGTTCACACGGATCTGCGGGAGTAGTGTTGGCAAGCCAAAACGTGGCACCTTCATACATTATACTCTTAATCTGTATATAAAACTAAGAAAAACAAACCCCTACGACTTCAGCCTGAAAAAACTGTCCGTTGTATCAGATAGCTTCATATCTGCTGCACTTAGAACTGACAACTGAGGTTTCAAAGGGCAAGCTCTTGAGATGTGGGGAGGAAAAACAAGCTACTGAATCCCAAGGAGAAGGCTGTAATTACCACTGAGAACACTGCGTGTGGGCAATTAAAGAATAGAAGAGGTGAATAATTAGTGCACTCAAGAATACAGCAACTGTTTTACCTTTTTCTTAAGAGCTGACAAAACCTGGAAACATACATAATAAATAAAATCAAATCTAAACAGATCAATTATCGTGTTCCTTATTTTTTTTTTCCTTCCTGTTAGTGTAATGTATGGTATACACTGTCTGGCTTGAAAAGTGGACACTTTATGATGTAGATAATATTACAGCACAGTGTCTGACATTTTTTGGTACAAAGTGTGCTATTAAGCTTGTAAAAAAAAGTCTTCATAAAAGTCCTTAAGTGTTCCATTAGATTACTGTATGTTACTTTAGAACAAGCTGAACTGGACAATCATTACAGCATTAAATATTCAAGTCACTTTGTATGTTAGAGCTGCAAGTTTTACCAGTGATGAATATGAGGATATATAGTCCTAATGCATTACACAGTGCAGCAAAAACATCACTATTTTGGAGGGAACAATTACCTTTACATCTTATCGTGAAGAATGCTTACGAGACCTTATTTTAGATAAATATTTAAAAACTGATAAAAGGATAAATCTCTGTAAATATATAATTTGATGCCTTACGTACTACTAAATTTTCTGATTTTACACTTTATCCATCATAAAGATTTAGTTAGAAGAAGAAAATGCATGTTTAGAGGTTATTGTATTCTTCAAAACTGGACCAGGCATTCTTCCCAATTTACCTTTGCTAATGGTTTACTAGTTGTCAAATATAAAACTATATACTCTTTCCTCTAAAAATTTCATTCGGAGCAATTCAGACGAATCTTGATGAAATGAGGATGGAGATAAGTTTTAGGATAGTAAACAATCTGAAATTCTTCCTCTGTAATGGGCAAACTAAAATCCTTATGCAAATACTTTTATAAGTTAGGTGAGATCTCCTCCCATTCCCACTGCTAAACCCAAGTCTTCCCCAAAAAGAAATATAGCATATTCTCACTATTACAGTAAACTCAATGCAATAACCCAGGAAACATTTAGAGTGTGCACTATGGCGGACTTTTCCTCCCCATTGTAAACACAGCTATCGAACACTGAGGATGTTGGTATTAAAGCTAAAGTTCACAGAATAAAGAACTGGCCCATGACAAGCAGTTGACAAATGTTTCATCCTTTTCACATTATGCAGAATTTCAATCCCATCCACAATGCTAGCACAATAACTGAAATGCAAGACTGAGCAAGTCTCTGCTTGCAAATACCATCTGACATTTCAGGGAAATACTCCTCCTCATGTGAACATAACCTCCTTAGGTGCTAATGGAAGCTGTGCACATAACGTCAAGATGGAAAAAACCCCTTCAAAGTTTTACCATTCACATGCCTCTTTCAAATACGCGAAAATATTCTGTTACTTAAATATGAAAGCTGCAATCGCCACCTTCGATTGAGTCTTAAAAAGACATGCCTTTCTTTTCTAACAAAACTAAATCCCATGTGGCTGTGGGCATCTTAAAACGTATCTAAAAAGTTAAGCCACAATTACCTGTACCTCATTAATTCATCAAAAGCAAAATATATATGTACCACACAACATACAAAAGTTACACATTAAAAGTGCATATTCAGAATCCATTTGGCCCATTTCTTCAATTTACATTTGGTCATTCTATGCATCCTTTACTTTTCTATGTAACCATACATGTGGGATCTATTTTTTCATACACAATACTATTCTGTTTTCACATTGAACTCATCACTTCTCGTTCAGTTCTGCATTAAATGTAAACTAATGATGGACCGTAAAGAAACACAAGCAAGAGGTTTATTCTGTGTTTCTTTTCACCATTTGGACAGCTTTGACACACACACAATAAGCATTACAAACTGTAATGAAAATACATTTTTGGGCCAAACCATTGCATATTTGCCCCCACAATGAAAAATAAATTATGTTCAAAGCAGTATATTGCCATAAATAGCCTGCAGGCATTCGCTGAAGGTAAACAGGCTCTCCCTATATGTAGCGCTTGTCTGGGGTACATTATGTGCCTCTGGTTCAAGCGCTTTAAATGAGAGGCTAGTTAAAACCTTCCAGTTAGCACAGGACCGAACTATAAACATTTTCTTCTCTTCTGAAAATAATGGAAGATCCCTTTCAAAAATTAATCTTCAGTTATCAGCTTTACTGCATTATGGAGCTAGTGCAATCCTGCAGAGCCTAGTCAAAAAGACAAGGCACATTAAAAAATAATAATTAAAAAAATCAAGATACATTAGACTATATGGACTAGAGAGTCATTGAAGATAATTTAAGGCCTTTCAGTGAATTAGAGTAATCAGTCTAATTTAAAGCTGAGGATTAAACCATAAATTATCCATCTGAAAAGCAAACAATAGCCTTTTCAGCTTCTGTTCTGCGGACAAGGGTAACAAAAACTCTCGTTATGGTTTGTGAAAACACCTCTGGACATGGAGGAGTAGAGTCAATTCAATTTCTCTAAAGTTCATGGAAGATTTCATGACTGTTTTAGCCGTTTGCGTGGAATGCCAAACTGTGGACACTGTGCAGACGCTAGTGCGCGAAAGGCCTCTGCTACTAAGTGAGGGTGGGAGTGGATCATGGACTTCCAGCCTGCCGTCTCCATTATGTCTGCCGCTTGGCTGAAAACAGAAGCATTAACAACAGTCACACACAATTGTTTTACAAACCAAATGCACAAATGCACAGCAGAGAAGAGCAGGCAAGGCAGAACTACTGCAGAAGAGCAGCTGAGCATTATCTGACTACGAATGCCAGTAAGGATGCCATTGGAAAGAAGTAGCAGATTGCAATGTGAGTATACTAATATAATCACATGGGACATCAGGTACTTATTCTGCTCTACCCAGTACTAGCAAGAAAATGAGGTCTCGTATAGAGAAGAAAAGCAAGGGAAGACATGATAATCTCATTACATGGAAGGGCATGCCCAGTTTGGGGAGAGAGAAGGATGACACGATGAATCAGATGAAACTGCAGCAAAAATGATGGGAGTTCCTCCACTAGAACAAGCCATGAAGACAGATTAGCTGGCTGACTGCAGAGCCCTTCATTGGGAGCTTGCAGTCTGAATACCAGTGGAGCATACTGAAGAATATCCACTTTCTTCAGTACAAGACCAAATTCAGCAATAACAGATTTCAGCAAGTATCGCATTGACAGCCAAGAGATTAAAAACAATGCATCTACTCAAAGTATACATTTACTTTTTTTTTGTGAAAAAATAGGGAATAAAGCATAAAATTCACTCTGCATATGAAGAATATTACACTGGTAGGGGATGCATGCCACATTGATACAGGATAAACCTGTAATTTGGAACCAACAGCTTAATGCATCAATCCCAATTTTCCATTGCCCTGCATTTTCAAAAGCCTTTCATGAGCACTCTCCTACTGTTTCAAGAACATTGTCAAGCATGAAGTTAGTACCTGACCTCTACACTACACAATCTCTAAAAAACCTTTTGCAGATTTCTAATGCAAGCCTTTAATCTTCTGCTGCAAATCAGTAAAGGTAAGTGCCGTGAGAAACAATATCAAAGGTCAGACTCCCTGGTGCCCAGCGGCAGTAAGTTAAGCCTGGCTCTCTCATATTATTTCTCTGATTTATTGTAGATACTTTAGCTGTAGCAAAGATGACCAGCATCTTCACTAGCAATTATCCAAGACAGAAGTCAGTTCAGTAAGTTCCAAATCACTTGAGAAGGAACACATCAACTAGTTTATATTGTTATGTATTCTGACTTATCTTTATTAGTTTTTCTACTAGTATTTTACTATTTCCCTCCTACCATCCTTTTCCACATCATGCTCAACCATTAGGCCTGTGAAGACTTTTAAAGACTTTTAAAAAAGGAGACACACTAGTTTTAAAGTAACTGGTACAACACAGCTTTTGACTTCTCTGGAGATTCTGGTGGTAAAAAATAAGTGCTTTGCCATCCTTTTACCATTTCCACCTACAACTGGTTATTCTGAAGCTGTCTTCTATTCCATGATTCGCTTGAGCTGTTGTGAGCGTATGCTGCAATCAGTCCTACAGCCTGAGCCACCTATTTCCACCGTCGGCACAAACGCTCCCAGAGCCAGAGCCAGCCGGATCGGAGGGACCTGACTGACCAGCTGCGTGGCCTCAAGTGCCGGCATGTGGGAAGGTGCACAAACATTTTGCCGAAGGCAAGAGCAACAACTGCCCTCATTTCTTTGGAAATACCGCAGGCTCAGATTGACCTAAGCAAGTCTTGAAAACACAGTGGGGTTGCCACTCCTCCAAGACAAACCTGGTTAGTCAAGAGAACGGTTTCCTTTCTCTTGTGGTGGCTGCTGCCACCATCTCACAGCACTGATATGTCCCTGGGAGAGGAAGAAAAACCAGTTTTTGTTAGGATCTGGCACTGTGGCCTCCAGTTAAAGTTAACTCATCTAAAGGGAAAGTCACAGCCATAACTGGGGTAGCATCTCCCGAATCCTGCTTTACTTACAGTGAGTGACTGGCAATGATCTGCAGTCTATTTAGCAGTTGTTTGTACAGAACAGTGTGAGGCAGGGAAACTTACTTGCTATTCCAGTTTTTCCCATCTTTACACCCAAGTTGTCTAAGAACACTGCACCTGCAAGAGAGAAGCGTGCTAATATTGAAAAAGTACACAAAGCAGAAATACGGATATTTAGAATCTCATAAATATTACTTGCCTGTTAATAAAGTCTATTGCTTGTGCTTTTAACTGTTCAGCGCTGTGCAAATCTGCGAGGATAAGAATGTCAGCAACATTTTCTACCGAGAGGTTACTACAGAGTGCTTCCTCACACATGACCTTCAGCCGTTCCAGTGCATACTGATAAAAGAAAAAACTACACTAATCATTCTTCAAACTCATTCTTTCTACCATTATCTCTACAGCTTTTAAGACAGTTCCAGTCATGAAAACGTTTGGTGCCTCTTAAACTTAAGATCAAACCGCTTCCAAACAGGTAATTCGAAATTCAATACGCTGCACTAAAGACTCCTCAAATGGTGAGACGTACATTAGGGTTGACACAAACTGATCAAATGCTTTACTGAGAGAACGTTTATTAGAACAACAAAAAAACTGCAAAGGTAGTTTAAGAAATTGCCACGTTCTCAGCTGAGAGTGAAAAAGTTTCAAAGTACACACATTAAAGTGAGTATTTTCTGGATTCTAATCTACTCATTTCTACTCACGTCTTTCCTCAGGGAAAGACAACTGTGTGTCCTCTGAGGACAGCAAACTGAAATTTCAACTCAAGCCGTAAAGCAGTGACAAGAAAACAAGGTATTGGGTCAGGTTTTTAAAAAGATAGAAAACTGTATTATAACAAAGGGAATAATCTCACCTTAATTGCTGCGCTAAGTCCCCTCATCTCAAAAATCATAGTAGAAAAAGTATTGCAGAGTGCAAATTAAAGAGAACACAAGATTCCCAATACAGAAGAGATGAATGATTAGCACTATTAAGTTTG